>NC_089734.1:12280231-12589814 GCF_035083965.1 Branchiostoma lanceolatum | reverse complement strand
ATGATCCGGGGTCCCGGCCGGGTTCAAATATAGCCGGGGTGTCCGACGGGGCCTCGTATGGGTCACGTACGAAAGTGCCAACAGTCCGTTAACTACCCGGCAGTACTCTCCAAGCAGGGGTTGGTGGGGAAGACTGTGACCTTTTTCCAGGGCCCTTTTTCCAATTGGGACCGAAGCATAAAGCGAATAGTTCTGTAATTGTTTTCCCATCTTGCTTGTCTTTCAACATCATTGCCCTAAAACGACTACCTTCATCTGGTAAGGTTTCCGTTAAAAGCTTCGGTAATCCAACTGAAGTAGCGAGACAGGCTTGGCGCCCGTTACAACAAGAGCTTGATCATCAACCACTTAACATGAAGACACTTGGCCCTGGCACACATACATGCCAAGCTAAGACGTTAGCACAATTAAGGAGAGAAAAGCAAGGCATGATCATCGAACGGTCCTTTGGCACAGTTTAGCGACAACGGATAGATGAGCCCCATGCGGTTTAAGACACTCAAGCTTTTTGCAATGGTTGAGAAAGCGTCATTTAAATCACTCCCGTTACGGCCATTCGGTTAAGAGTCACAGTCTGAATCTAACAATTCCGTATAGTGTTCCGTAAGTTTGGTAAATCAGTTTTTACTGAGTCATAGGCAACACAACAAAAGGGATTTTATCTGCCGACCTCAAAGTGCGTTAACCTTTTCAGCAGCCTTCCCCAGGTAGTGGCAAGGATGCAGTTCAAAACGTGACTAGACTCTACTACTCCTAACCACGTTGCGGTCCCAAACGTGACTGAGTCTATACCCCCTGACCCCCTCCTTGCCTCTGTCCATTACTAGTTAGGGCGTTTTGATCCAGAGAGCTTACTTGCATACAAAGTGTGAATTAATTGTAATCTTTCAAGCGGAAAACAACTACTTATGCGGCTTAGTGTTACCCACCAAGACGCAATGCCATCATCACCGAACACTTGCCATTGCCTGTTGACAGTTTCGAGGGGCCTTCGGGGCTTAAACAACAATAGTAGTCCTGCCGCCAAAGACTTTGATAAGCTAGTAGCCTTTAACGGCTGGGATGTTTTTGCCACCAGGTGGACTACATAATCCCTTTAATATACTGATATTTCCGTCATTAATTCCACTGTGGTTTTTCCATCCTTCAATTTCTGCTTTGATTTATAAGGAGACTAGTTTTTAAGAGTAGCCTTAAACCACTCGCCATCTACGGTTACTGAACAACTCTCTAGGCGGTGTGCGAACAGGAAGGGCCCGCAGGATGTTTCCCAACAGTACGGCAGATAGTAAATCTGGGATTCCAGGTTGTCCGAGGACACTCGTGTTTGCAACAGGTAGCGCGTCGTCTACACAAGGTCTCTCATAAATCAGCTCCTTTGAAGGGCACTTGGTGTTAAGGCTTAAGCTCTTAAGCACAGACCCCAGTGGTAAGCCCGAAACCAGCTTGATGCTTGAGTTCTCCTGCCGGCCAAAGTCCCGGCTTGACTCCCTTGCTTTGTTTTAAAAGCTTTTTGATGACTTGTGCCTCATTGTAGAAGACACACGTGCTTTAGATGCTAAATACCATGCATGTCATTAACTTTATGGGAGAGCATCAGGCGTTAGCCTCATGCGTCAAACCTCTGCAAGTAAAAAACCCAATACACTTAGCTAAGAAAGCTTGCGATGAACTGGACAAAGTAGAGAGATTTTAAGAAAGACTGGAAGCAACTGCAGGGTGTCTAGGCTACTGCAGCAGCAGAACACAGTGGACTTACAAAGTACACTTACCTAGAAGAGTAGGGGTTACCCAGTGTGTATAGTTATAAAAGCGAGTAATAGCGTAGCCCTATAGAACTATCAGGAAAGAAAGAAAGCATTACGGGTTCCGTCTCAAGCATCAAGCTTTGAGTTCGACGAAAGCAAACTAATGCTGCTACCACCAACCTAAATATGAACAATAGTTACACAGAACTAGATACATATGGTATTGTCTGTTATCAACATTTTAATAAACAAAATCAGATGGATCATAGAGTAGTTTCAGAGGAAATGAAAGAGATAGGGTGCAAAGTGTGATCTGAATATGATCAATATATAATATAAGACAGCACGCATAGTACGTGTGCTCATTCGAGCCCTAACCCATCGAGAGCCATACACAAGGCGAAACTGGTCTGGGTGTGGGCTTGAATATAAAGTTCTAAACGGGAATATGCGGGTACAGCGTCTTTTCCGAAGATGTGGCGTGAGTGTGTACGGTCTACCTGAGGTTGTCCACTAACGTTTGCCTAAATATGATCAAGTGTTGTCACACGAGGAGTCACATTATCTAAAACGTACCATCAGAAAGATTCATCTCATCAAACTTCCCAAGGAAAAATAACAAACGGATGCAGTTACGTGTCTCTATCACAAATCGGGTGCAAAGTGTGATCAAAATATGATCAAGTGTTGTCACACGAGGAGAAACATAAGTTAAAACGTACCATCAGAAAGATTCATCTCGTCAAATTCCCCAAGGACAAATAACAAACGGATGCAGTTACGTGTCTCTGACACACTTAACCCAGTTTAGGGCACACTAACAAAACCATGCAGCACTCGAGAAAACAATACCAGCCTTGGAACGTAATCCACCGGTACGAATGCCCAGCCAGATAGGTATCTTGTCTGGACAAACGGTCTAGTGAAACGGAACCGTGTGTCTCATTGTCCATATCATGTGCTAACAAAATGACAGAATACCTCAGGGCGAAGCACGTTCTTGTGTCATTCTATCCTCTTGATGTCCTCGACATTTCGATGACATGCTTGATTGCTGATGTGATGGACACTCAGCGTTGTTTCCAAGGTACTATATCTAGTGTAGGCACCAATGAAAAGATAACATGGACAAATGCAACAGTAGAAGTGTCATAAGAGCTACATAAATTCGGAGAAATGGTAATGGCACGACAAGCTACCATACACAATGGGTCGCCGGCTTTACGCCCCCATTATTATTTGGTCCCAATTGGGAAAAGGGGCCCCGCCGGTTGTCTTTTTTCACTTTCGGGCGTGACCCCTCCATGGCCCCGTGGGACACCCTGCGGTTGCCAGGCTATTTTTGGGCCCAGCCGGAATCCCCAATCAATTGAACTTAAAATGAGCGCGGGTCCCGGTACGAAATATACGCCGTGAGCTAATCGTGCGAGCACCGGGAGGTACCCCCCCCCCCCCGGTACCTGGCAGTCTACCTGGACAAATTTGTCGCTTCGGGGCCTTGCGGGGCCTACATCCCCGACGGGCACCGGCGCAAATAGCCGTAACTACAACAACTTGTGTGTTAGTCACTAGCATTAGGAAATCTCCCTAGAAGAAGGCTTTTTTCGGCTGCCAGCTACTGATAAGGAAGTGATAAGATTGAACGGAATTGAAAATAATTGATCACTTCTGTGAGTCATATAAATAGAAAAAAGTCAATTAGACATAGACTTTTAGTCTAGCTAGTGACGTTGGGTAACATAAATTCGCGGGGTACTTAAATTCGGGATTTTTCGAAAACGGGGTGTTTAGGGATATGTGCTAGATGCAACATCAGTAATACCGCTAGAAATGCAAACTTGACAGACTAACGCATTCAGAACACTGTCTGAAAAGCTTCGATAACCATGCATTAGAAGTTGGCTACGTCAAAAACTCTCCGTCCCTTATTGTCACAGTCTGAGGGCTTCGTGGGAGAATTATGTGTACATAGTTGTTCGCTAGTTTATAAGACAAATGTCACATCCGCTTCCCGCTAAACACAATTATTTACAATACAACTTATTAGAATCTCTTTTGCTAACCTACAACTGGACTCTAATTGTGATTAATCATCAAAACGCCTCTTTGTTGCTACAACCAATGGCTACGGCACTACGGTGAATTTTCCCGCCGCCATATTCGTTACCCAGAATCCTGCTATTCGGCAGACGACAAACGTTTGCGAGGAACACTTTTTTGTCTAAATGTTGTGTGTGATAGTGGACTGATGGCGATATTTTCCTCAAAGTTTGCTCTTAGCACAAGCAGAAACACATGGACATAGTAGTATTACCATTTCTACGGCATCCAGCTAACGCCCCGATGAATAATGTACAAATTTCCATGACGGTGGGGGTGAACTTTGAGTGACGTTCTACCGACTCAACACACGGGTTGTTCCCGAAGGCCTGATGCGTGCGGTACGGCCGTTTTCTCGTGTATTTTTTTTTACTTGGACACGTCTATATCCATAGCACTCTCCTCAAGCCAAGGATGGAACGAATAGCTGCTGTATAAAATGTGATTAGCGGTAAGATATTCAAGACGAATCTTCTCTCCCGAATTAATGTGCCCCCCTGTCCGACAGCACCGTCATTGTGCGTGCGGCGGACGATAGTTTCAAGTTGAAATATTATGGTGTCAGCACGACTAGAGACAAAATCTACCATCTATATGATTAGTGCAAAGATAGTACATGATACTGACAGAATAATAGAAAAAAATGATGGTTTACTGTTCTGCTAGATTGATTTCAGTCAACCATTATCAGAAAAATCCCGAATTTATGTTACCCAACGTTAGCAGGGGTGAAATCGAGTGGAATCGAAACTAATGGACTTAATTCTTCTATCAGTTGTAAATATAGAGGAACTCAGTTAGACATAGACTTTTCGTCTAGCTAGTAGCAGGGGTGAAATCGAGTGGAATTGAATCTTATGGACTCATTCTATCAGTTGTAAATATAGAGGAACTCAGTTAGACATAGACTTTCCGTCTACCTGGTAACAATTAGATTGAGGGTGATACGGAATGGTATCTAAGATAAATGCTGTCTATAAGTGATTAACTTGGGCCAATTCAATTACATGGAAATGCTAACGCTAACCTTGGCCTTAGGATAGGAGACATTTTCCTATCGCATTCATTAGAAATTAGTGGCATACAAGAAATATGGCTAGATCAGGGCCCTATAATAACATGTATCTTGATATCTTGAGACGGGGGACGCCATAGACTACTGCGCCTTTGATGCCCGGCTTACCGACTCACGTGTCCTATTTGCATAGAGTGACGTCATAGAAGCCGTTGTTTGCGCATTCCTTGACAAAGGTACTGTTCATTCAAAAAAAGGAACATTTGCTTAGAAATTAGAATTCAGTCCTACTTCAGAATGAATTCTGCAACACAGATGAGCTTTCAAGCCAAGTTATAGATAAAAGTTTAAAAAACGCAAAAGTATAGCTAGGAGGCAGGCTTCAAAGAAACTTCACCGTTCCCTTGATAATCTGGACGTCTAATCCCTACGCGCCTCTACGTATACGCTAATGGTCTCAGCGCAGGTGCATCATATCTAACAGTCTACCTCCATCATTCATCATTCATGACTGATGTTCCCTTTACTTCTCTACACATCACACCTGTTGCGCTCTATGTGCAATAAGGCTGATTCCACAGACCTGCATGTCAGCTAAAATAAATATTATCTCTAACATCATGTACTTATCGTACCGTAAAAAGCATCAGAATGGAAGTAGTGGCCTTCCCTTGGGGACAGAACAAAGCCATGTCAGCTCAGACAGTATCTACCAAACAGCAGAAGTGAGTCAGTTGGAAAGGACTGTCGTAAGGTCATGTAATGTATTCAATACAGATAAAGTCCAACCAGATTCCTAGTTTCGTGATTTTGGTCTAGAGCTAGGGGGATTTCCCCGGTATAATGAATCTGTAAATACTGTACATAGCGTCTGTCTTTTTTCTCTGTCACGACCAGTGGAAAAATAGCTCTTCGGTGAGCTAAAACTGGATCGAGATCGCTTTCCTTAGTGATGTATTGCCCCCCCCCCCAAAAAAAATGCACGGACTGCTAAAGTTGAGTTGGCAGCTCGTTTTATACAGATTTCGCCCTGATTCATTGCTGTCCTTCACATGTCTGTAACATGTATATTACAAATAAATCAAGTTATGTTATTATCTACAACGCTTCAATTTTGTACAAAGTTAATAAATTCTGATAAATGACAAATATACAATCATAACAATCGCATTCCCTACATCCTCTGTTCATCTATCTACCGACTTTTCGGAATGTTTAGAAGAAAATGTTGCTGATGGAAATTGATTTATTTCTGAAAATAGCGTATCTCTCTTTAAACATTTATCATTATTCTTACCTGGCACCTAACTCTACAACATATATCACAGGACGCTAACTCGAATGAAATTGCATAATTCTCCTTGGCGATGTGAAATTGAAGTCCGCAGGGGAAGTATGCCTGACAGCACTCTTACACGGAAATCACATTTTGCCATTGCAGCTTAACGGATCTACGCATTAGAGTCGATAGAAATAAAATATTACCAGGATTAAACTAGCTAGGGAGTACAGACAGAACTACTCGACAGACAATCGTCTGGACTTGGTAATGAACCTGTTTAGAGTGCCTTCTGTCTGAAGAGATAACGAAAGCCAGGAAATCACATAAGCCTGAAAGAATCAGTAGATCCTTGATGATGTGTTTTGAAAAACCCTTCGGGAACAGACACGGCGATTAAGATGTCTGCGTTAGGTAAGTTCCGAAGACGAGAGGAAATGTAACCCTCTTGTCAGAAAATATGATTCGGTTCTACTGTATATCCAGGTTTCAAGCTTAGATAACAATACCCAACACTGGACGTTGTAGAGGACAGGGGCGAATTGTTTGAGTTTCGTGGCAGAGGACAATGTTATTGTTCGGAATGAAATAAACTTAGTTAAAGGTGAAGTTGAAAATCAACACTACAAAGTTTCAAAACCTCAAGTATACTCATTTCAACCCACGGTAAAGATAATTTAAAAAGATCATTCATTTTATCCTATTGTCAATATCATCAGTTCAGTCCAAAACGTTGTTTTTTCTGGTAACAAACAGCTATTGTCTCATATTTCAACTCATCATTGTTCATTGTTATAGCGTAGACTAAGCTGGAAAAAGTAGTAGTAACTGAAGTTCTCTTAGATAAACCAACGGCAGGCATGTCTTTCTTCAGCCGCTTACGTCACCATAAGTATGACCTAGCTCCCACTGCCCACAACCTCTACATAGTGCTGAGTGATATTCTACTGGTGTCTTTTGAAAATTTCCCACCTACTCCAACATTCAGACCCGCATGCATATACCCCATTAGGCTTCTAAAGAATGGCAAATGCCCACATCCCATTCATGAGCACACAGTCGTGAAATTGGTAGCCCCGAAAAAGTGAGTAGAATTAGAGCATGACTTTGACGTGTGTGTCTTTGGTTTATGTATTACGGCTTACGCAGGGGGAAAAGTTAGTGAAAGTTGAAAGAAATTTTGTCTTGGTATGATTAAAGGGTGCATGATTGGAAGGCAATAGACGTCTTTGGGAGTCTACTCTCCAAGCAGAGGTTGATGGGGAAGATTGTGACCTTTTTATCCTATGTCCCGATTTTTGTGGGAAGAGCCGACAAAAAAACAGGCCATAGGATAAGAAGGTCACAATCTTCCCCACCAACCTCTGCTTGGAGAGTATTTGGGAGTACAACATTCTCTAGAGTCTAAGGCTTTAAAGTTGATTCCCAACTATGGAGTATTTGAAGGGTCATACGTTTGCTCGATTGTTTTGCTATTTGTCAATTCACATAAAGCTCAACTGGCAGAGGCCCCATAGTTGAGCTCCTGGTTCCAATTAGTTGGTAACTGGGGTTCAAATCCCGGTTCAAATTCTGGGAAGGGCGTCTCGGTTGGGGCTGCATCCGTCTTTCGGAAGGGACATAAAACGGGAGGTTCCGTTTTCCAGGAGGTTCAGCCAGCACGTGAAAGAGGAAGGGCTAGCAACCCTTCCCTGTAAATATATTTCCTGCTACTGAAACAGCAATGAAACTTGTAACGAAAAAAATTACATGTACAAGGAACGTTATTTTTGCCGTGTAAGCCATTAGTGGTAATCGCAATCGCACTAGTTTCCGAACATACTATACATGATAAAATGCAATGTGGTAGTATCTGTATCTATATAGCCGGTATAACCGCCCTTCGGCGTAACACACCAGCTTAAAAGTAAGAGGAAGTAATAAAACGTAATGTTGTCATACATAACCCCGACACACAGTGATCTAATATTGCTACGTTACTTTAAATTCTTCCCATATATCTTCATGCTGCATATACGGATGACGGGATGTATTCGTAATATTCTTTTTAATTCATTCAAACTTAAAGAACGTAATGTTAATTACATTGTTCCACACATAGCCTTAATTACTGTTAGAATTGATGACGGTGTCATATGTTTTCAATCCTGAGAATAAGAAATACAGGATATACTTTTCAAACGCCTGTATATGTGAACTGGGAGGAAGCAGATTAACATTTTAATTAAATAAAGTACGTTAGGACACTTATCTAAGATTTTACTACCCTATTTCCCTAATACTATAAAGCTACCATCAGCGTTTCATGATCTGTATAGCAAAGATAAGTCAAGGAAGACGTAACTATTTCCTTAGTGTATATATTGGAGATTTTTCCAAGTAGCATATAGCCTATCATCTTAAATGGGAATTAGTTAAAGTTTCACTTTGGTATCTTAAAGTTATGGATTCACTGACTACTGAGACAGGATGACATTTAGATTTATCCTATTATGTAGGTTTTTGACAGGAAATGTAATTAGACGAATCCCTAGTGGTGCCAGAGTCAGACTTGGAATTGCGGATACGGCAGTCGGTATCCGATACTGATTAGTGATGGATTACATTCCTAGAATCCCCGTTTATCAAGATGTTTACTTTGACGGGTAGGATCTATTTTGAAAAATGAAACCCCCAAAAATATCCTTTCGGATGTTAATAGTATCATTGCTCTTCTGTCTCTCTGTCTCTGTCTCTGTCTCTCTCTCCCTCTCTCTCATCTATCTATCTTTAGCCATTACGTATAGCTATAGATGATTATAAAAATGTCCATCGTTTATTACATAATCATACCATCCGCCTATAGATGGAAGAGCACTTTTATTTTTAAATGTCAACAACTGAGAAACAGAAATAATACATTACAAAAAGATAACGTCAAAACTATATCTTCTTAAGTACCACAATTAGTTCCGGTACTGTGGTGATTTCAAGACCATTATACATAATGGGAGGCAACGTCTTGAGAATTACAGCGTCAGCAAAACTAATCATCCGTTCCATGATAAATGTGTACTCCTTATGCTTCGGTCCGAATTACGACGGTGCCCGTCGGGGGTGTAGTCCCGGTCGGGTCCCAAAGCCACGAATTTGTCCAGGTGGACTGCCGGATACGAGGGGGGCTCTGGGTGCTAGTACGATTAGCTCACGGCGTCTACTTGTTACCAGGTCCCGCGTTCAATTTAATTCCGAGTTAAATTACTTCGGGATCCCGGCCGGGCCCAAAAATAGCCCAGGGTGCCCGACGGGGCCATGTAGGGGTCACGCCCTTAAGTGCGAAAAAAACACCCCGTGAACTACCTTGTGGGGCCCTTTTTTCCAATTGGGACCGATGCATTACAGGTTTCATGTACATGTCTTGGTAAGGATGCTGTGACATTGTTGGCGTGTCTTCTGTGACCTGAAACCATTCCTAGCGTGTCTTCACCCCATTGACCGGGAGTAACCCCGCAGAGTTTGGATCGTCTCAAGCTACTCAGCACCTTGTTGCCACAGCCGCATTTTTGGCAACTTGGTCAAGAAAATGGCAATAGAGCTCATAACAAGAAAACGCTTTTAGATACACAGAAGGCACTAAGGTCCTGTTATACTGTTACACTGTAGAATAATAGTACTTCTGTCTAAATGTTTATTGCCAAATGTTTTGATAAATGAATCTTGAAATCTGAAAAATACCTATGGTTGTCATATAAAGAAGCGAAATGGATATATTTAGAAAGAAATTGTTAAAATATGGATGGTACAAAAAAGTACAGACGTCGGCAATATAAGCAATGGATTTGAAGCATACACAAATATAAAACAAGGTGAGCATAGAGGACAACGTTAGACGCAAAAATAGATATGGAAATATCATAGATATGAGAATATTATTACAGAGAACGCAGATGTGGTTCCCACAAATTGCTTTCTAATGCTGGCAAAATATATCAGCTGCCTGCGGCGCCATCCCCAGCCGATACCTTTTGTCCTATAACAGGATTTCCGTCTTTCTATTTCCGCGAAAAACATGTCCCAAGTTCACAGTTAGAGCGTCTACAATGGCCCTATACGCGGAACGGTGACGCCTGTTGCCCCCAAGTGTTTTGGCCGGCTTGTTGTGGTATATTTAGCCCTGTTCCGCTAGTGGGTGTATGCAGTGGGCCCTAGCTCTTCAAATATCAGACTTTGATTATTAAGTGGAGTTGGATTACTGTTTTTCACTTGTTCACTTCCTTTTGTGTGCTGTGAACGGACTGGGTTGTTTTTGAACCTGAAAGGAACTTTGTTATGGTAACAGGTGTATTAGTTACACTATTTCCTGTTCATTGCCATTACCGTAGCCGTTACCAGGAACATTCAAACAATCATCGTTCCGCTAACGGTTTTAACGGCTGCTTGCACTTTCCTCTTCTCATTGGCCAGCATTAAAATCAATCAGTAATTGCATCTGTTTCAAAAGCAACCGAATAATTTACATGAACAGTACAGAGCCCCTGATAACAAACTTTCCTTAATCACCGTATCATTATGTATAATACATTAACTTACCCTAACGGAAGTCCTTGGTAACTATGCGACTCATTTCATTTCTCTTATTTTATCATCAAAGCATGACAAGGAGTTCCTTAAGATTACGAAACACTTTGAGAGAAGATTATATCTACTTGTTATTATCCTAATGACATGAATTAGCAATAAAGATTATCATTATCTACTCTATTATCTATATACCAATGGCAATGAGCACCGTTTAATGCCCAAAAGCACTGTAGACTTAACAGGCGTATGAGTACAATTTACTTTCGGGTACATCAATATTGGGTGTTATGATGAAGAAGATATGATATGACACCTTGCACAGTTGGCTCCGATATTCAATCATAAGCGTTTGATACCATAGGCGCCTTGTCTGGGTGCTATCAGATAATGCAGACCGAGCGTACAATTTTTTTAACAACAATACAAAGACACATGCAGTGTAACACATAGAACAAGTAATGTACAAATATGGTAATTGACAAATAAAAGGCTTTCAAAGCCAAAGAGCAAGGGACATTTATATACAAAACATTGATAGAGACATCCCAAATGTGGGCCTTGTTAAAGTAAGTCCAACCCTTTTTCCCACACAGCCTCTCTCTGTTCGAGCAAAATTATGCCCTAGGCAAAAAAATCTATCATTCAATATCTTTTTTTTAATTTCATACTCATAATTTGTGCCATGATAAGTCTAATCTTAAATCGATGCAACCAAAAATCCAGCCAATAATTGGTTTCACTTGTGAGTTACTAATGTGTTCATTTTGTCGTTGATGAACGTTAGACATCTGGGTATTAAGATAATCCAAAAAAAGTAACTCAAGAAACTGGATAAATTTGTTTTGAGAAATATGTAGATGTCATGTGTAGATTGATGGTAGTCTCTTGGAATTGTTGCTTTTGTTATACTTTGTAACTAGTACAATTGTTTTGAATTTCATTTATACACAGATGTACGTTTGGGAGTGCAAAGTGATGTCATCCCCTGTGATTGTACATATGTAAATACTTTTGCGTTTGCGAATGCATCTCATCAATATGTATAAGCAACACCTGTGCTGCATTGCTATGTGAACCAGTCCAAATTGCCTTGAAGAAGGTGACAGATGGTCACGTGACAGATGGAAACGTCGGTGGAATAAATCACTTGGTTGTGTAAAAAGAGTCTTTTTTATTCATTCTTTATACATATTGTTACCAAAGATACTGGTCAAAGCAACTAACGTACACTAATGAACAGACTAAACAAGAAATGCTACATGTATTCCTTAGACTACATTATTGTAACCAATATTTGATGATTTTCAGGCGAACTGTGACAGTCTCGATGAGGACAGCAAGAGAGCCGAACGAGCCTGTAATGACTACATAGCCGAATACAAGATCAACGGAGACGGTGGTAGGACGACTTTATCTTGTCTCTTCTTAACTATCAAAAACCCTTCTTAACGCTTTCCCCCTTCTTTGGTAAACATCTTATCGCATCACGTTGCTTGTAGCCTTCAGAATAGATAGACTTATACAGATGTCCGAAAGTAGGACAAGGACTTGTGTAAAAGGATCTAAGAGACAAGGAGATGTGTTGACATCTTGGACAGGGACGGTTGCAACTTGTTTTACAAAGTACAAGCTATGAGATTACCGTCTGTAAAACAATCCTAATCTTCTAGACAGCTGCCACTGAAAGCCTGACTTGAAAACAATGTTGGAGATATCCTATTCTTGTGTCCTTGGGACAGTCAAGGTTATAGATGACATAAAGTTATTATAAACAAAAGACATTCTAGTAACACCAAAAAATAGTTCCTCAAGCAATTTGATAGAATGTTGAAACAGTCAGTTGTTTATAGACGATCTAGTTAGTTCACAGACTCTACTGTCGTAAATATGTGTCGGGTATGACGTTTTGTTGTTGATGCTTCGTAGCTTGTCAAAACAAAAGCAATGTACAAAAAGAACAAAAAGCAATTGTAAAATAACTTGTTTAAACAAAGACAACTTATTGGCATGTTCTGTCACAACAAATGCATCCATGCTGGGTACCTTAATCGCGTACCTCCTTTCTCTACTTTTGTTCTACTAGGTTTGCACTGTAACGCGACCTTTGACGGTTTGACGTGTTGGCCTTACGCGAAAGCCGGCGTCGGTGTGGTGGCTGTGCCATGCCCAAAGTACATCCCGTCCTTCAACCATGACGGTAAGTTGGTATAGCACATCACTACATGTCAAGGTAAAGAAGTCATCCTCAACTGAGGTGAAGCATGGTGCTTTTTCAAGCATCTAGTGGTAGAAGCATCCGTGAATAGTTTCATCAGGTTGGTAAGTCACTGAATAAAAAGATTCTTTTTACACAACCAAGAGATTTATTCCACTGGCGTTTCGGAGCATCTGTCACCTTCTTCAGTCACGTTTGGGACCGCATCCTTAAGAAATAGATAATAATCGTTGCATTGATCGATAGCTGTGTATGTGTTACACTTCTGTACGTTTGGGACCGCATAGTGATACCGTCTCCTGTGATTGTGCATATGTAAATATTTTGCGTTTGGGAATGCATCTCATTATGTATAAGCAGCAACACCTGTGCTACATTGCTATGTGAACCAGTCAGAATTGCCTTGAAGAAGGTGACAGATGGTCACCGAAACGTCGGTGGAATGAATCTCTTGGTTGTGTAAAAAGAGTCTTTTTATTTACTGGTAGTAGCTTCAGCCAAGTACACCAGGTAACCCCTACTCTTTTCGATCATATTTTGTGATTCTTTCACGCGTAGAGGTTTGACGTCTGAAGCTAATGCATGAAACTCCTCCTTACACAAGGCCAACCGGCTTCACGTCCCCAACCGAAAATACTAATACAACCCACCTTACAGTGCCAACCTTCTCAAAATCCATGGAAAAAGTATTGTTCATTGAAAAAAAGATTCCATTTTTGCAGCATATGAATACATCAACAGGCCTTCAAACTGAGACGTCAAAAATGAATGATGTACTATACTATCCATATACGTAAAAAAAAGAATAATTTCGTTTAAAACGGCACTGTATACAGTGTCGTCGCAAGAGGTTGGCGCCATAGGTATTAAAACTGTCGCCCGCAGCACGTGGTATTCTCTAAAATATGTTTTGGTGCTGCATTCATCCATAATAGATGTGGCAATCAAGTATTTGAGACACTGGTATCAAGTACCTATTTACATTAATCTTTTGAGCGTGGATAATTTTAGTAACTATTAATCATACCTTATTAATTATACAATCATTAATCATTCTGTCACGTAATGTATTAGACATAGATCTCAGTAATACATCAAGCGAAAACGTTAAGTCATCCGCGAATCACAGACGAAATCTTGAGGGAGCATCTATGTCATTTGCTTTGCAACTTAAGTAAGGAAATCATCACTTTATCTGTGCTATTAAGACACGCTATGTGCTTTTTTAGATAGTTCTTTGCCTTGAGGTGCTCAATGTATCTAATGGCATTGGGAGAGGGTTTAAGAGGTTCGTCTGGAGGAACCCTTTTTACGCAGCAATGGATATCAATTTCGTATGAGATTACAATATTAGCGGGATGAGTGAAGGTACGAGAATGAGTTCAGATAGGCACAGATGACCTTAACCTTGATCAGGGCATGTCATTCAGCAATCGGCCCCGAGGGTCGATTAACCTTCGACCTTCTAGAGACGCTACTTACCTAAAACGCATACCTGCCATTTTTCCGCGATAGTACAAGGTACTGATAGGTTTAAACTTGCTTTTCTTAGTGCGGTGATGATGAGAGAAACAGTATAGTCTCCAAAAATCTTCATAGCAGCCTTCTTGAATGGCCCTTTTTTTACTTGTTATGCTCTGCTCTGTGAACATTGCAAATGTATTTTCTCTAGCCACTGATCATCAAGATAATTTTTACACACATCCCTTTTCCTCACTCTTGGCAAACTTTCATTTGGTTATGGGTGTTTTTTCTGACGCAATCGTTTTATATTGAGAAACAACGTTAGGAAAATACTTTGTTTTGATGATGAGAGAGAAGTCTAGTCTCCATATATATAGCAGTCTTCTTAATCCTGACTGGCCTTTTTTTACTTATCAGGTTCCGTTTTATAATGAGGGTGTACTGATTGCAAATGTACTTTCTCTAGCCTTATCATCAGGCTTCTCAAGTTCTTTCTTGCTTTTTCTATCAATTCTGATTGAACCCGGTTTTTAACAATCGAACAGCTTTCAAGACTGAGTGCAAACTTAAGACTTGGCGACCGTTCGAAACAGGGTACATTCGGAACTGATATACAATGAGATTTTTTTTAAGCCTCCCAAAAGCCTGCTATAGAGGCTAGGCTAGGCTAGGCAAAGTGCATTTCAGTACAACCTGGGTACACCCGCACTACACGTCTGTTTATCATCTGTCAGTAATGACATGTTCTTTTGCACATTCGACTCCGGTACTTGCTGACATTGTGTCAAGCTGACGGCTTCCCTTGTGGGGTTAGAACAAACATCTATCCCATCAACGGAAAGCCTTATGAGCCCAAGTTTGTCCAGCGTTCATCTGGTAAAAATACGTTGGTAATCCGATACCCCCATCTAGAAAGGGCCGGCGTCTTGCAAATTACATTTCAGTGTACATATCGCTAATGAAGCATGGCTGCATACAAGGTTGTGAGGGAGGTCTGTAGAATTAGCGGCGACAAGCAAAGATTAATGGCCGTGAAAAAATAGCCCGTGACGGGGGCTCTCCCTTGTCAACTCGTGTTTCTTCACGCGGTCAAGGAGATCTAGAAAACAGTGGATCGTCATTTTTGCACACATCCCTTTTCCTCACTCTTGGCAAACTTTCCTTTGCTTTCGGGTGGTTCTCTATGACGTAATCGTTTTATGATGATAAACAACTTTAGGAAAATACTTTGGGTTACGCTGTGAAGGTACTGAGGAAGACTCTGTATTGGAAACATGTAAGGTCACGGAAAGAGACGGGGGACGATATCAATTTCCTCACACTGTGCTTAAGTTATGGACTTGTTAAAGTCCATCATCTTCAAACACTGACTGCATTGGGACATTTGTGGTGTTGAAAGTCCATAAGACATTTCTCAAACTCCCTTTTTGCGTTTGAAACTTTGGCAGACTAGTAGATATCATTATACTCACTCCATATTAACTACAAACCCACACATAACACTGATGTACAATTGTCATCTCCTCTCTGGGATGGCCATCTCCAATCTTTAGATTTTTCCCCTGGTTGCTTCGCACTCTTTTCATATTGACAGCCTCTTTTTAAAATACCAGCAACTTCATACACTGACAAATTAAACTCTGACTGCTTTGTGACATTTGTGGTATTTAAATTCCGTAAGAAATTTCCCAAACTTCTTTTTTTGGCGTTGGAAACTTTGGCAGACTAGTGAATATCATTATACTTACTCCATATTAACTATAAACCCACACATTACACTGATGTACAATTGCCTCTCTCGGATTGCCATCTCAAATCTTTTTTTCCTTCGGTTGCTTTGCACTATTTTCATCATGACAGCTTCACCACCATTACTAAAATGGCCATCATTTCTACCTGATCTAATAAGACCCCGGAGTCTTGACGACTTGGACCAATGAAAGGCGGGGGAGGTGTAATTGACGCATCACTCACTTCCTTCCTTCCTGGAAAATGAAAGAATCAATTTCCAGCATTAAATCTCCTCGTGGCAAGGGGTGCACACTGATTATATCATTATATATATGATTTCCTGGAAAGGATAAGTCAGACAGAATACTCCGCATCTTCAAAAGAGGTCAAACCTTTTAGATCCTAATACATCTTAAGTGCCTCAAGACATAAGCTACTCCTGCCAATAAAATTCATCAACCCGAAGTTTACCGGAAAGAAGCAATTTCCCCCCTTGTGCTTTTCAAGAACTTTCGATCCCAATTACAACGCGTTTCCACGAACTCCACGCTGTGTAGGGCAATCCAAGTCAGCTAATCCATTTCAAATAAGCTCTAGACGGGTCGTTGCCCTCTCAACCGAAAAGCACGCATCTTTTAAAACGTTCCCGGTTCCCGGAATGCTATGAATTAAAGATTAACAGTGAGCAGGAAGAAACGTCATAGGAAAACACTCAAAAAGCACTTAGAGACACTTCTCGTAAAGTTTCTTGATTGCCAAGCCTTGTGATGGTCGAAGATCAAGGGCAAGGAATTCATTGAGGATTACAGGGATGATCTCGGTCAAAAGTACCTCTTGTCCTTGCTATTAGTGTATAGACTCGGATGCCCCAGTAAAAGGACTGCACTAGCTTATTAGCCAGACTATCCGCGTGCCTAGCATCGCTAAAATGTGTCTTTGCTTTGAATCTCTGATGTTCGCTTTTCGTGCACCTGCCATTCAGCGCCTATATCACGTTTTAGAATACCGTAAATGCATTTAAGTTCGCGTGGTTTTAATTTCGCAGTAGGGAGAAAATTGAGTTTTCGCGGTAATTTTAAGTTCGCGTTTGAGACAATAGTAGACAGGGAGTGGAGGGCAAAAAAAGGTTTGCGGTAGTTTTAAGTTCGCGGCGAAAACTGCGAACGTGAAACCACCTCGAACATTTCTGCATTTATAGTATTTTTGACTTCACAGAACTGTGTACACACATGAAACTTAATTCTTTGCCGTGGAAATTTTCTATTTCATACTTACACTTTATCTACTTTATTTAAACACAAAAATAACGGACACATCAAATTATACGATATAACATCTAGACTTGTTATCATTTCTGATGTGAACACATGATGCTTGTTGCTAGCAATCCTGTGTGTCATGTCATTTCGTCCAGTTGATGTATATTATTGTGTTTATTGATAAAGACCACAGGAAGAGTAGCTGCAATATTCTAGTGGATCTGAATAAACTAAAACTCAAAAATATCAATTGAACGAGAACACCCAACCTTTTTACTGAATACTTTTGCCTCGCTCTTTTCCAAAGAAACTCGTCCCATTATATAAGGATTCGAGCACTGCATCAATGCATCACATATCCATGCAATCGTAATATAACAGAATCAGATTTACGGAATTGTAACTACTGACACAAGGAATCAGTTATCATACAGGAGGATCATTCTGTAGCATGAAAATCGGCATAAAATCACCTTGACAGCAGAAAGTTTCGACCTATGCCAAAAGTCATGCCGCTAAACCTTTCCGTCAGTGAGAATCATTCTACCGGCAGCGCGATGTACAAAAGGTTTTCTGACAGGTCTCCAACGGTGAACTATCGGGCTACCGTAACCTTTTACGCCAAAGCAAAGATAATCTATAAGCTGTGGCCTTGGAGATCATGAACCGTGTTTCCGCATAAGTGCCTGGTTCGAATTCAACCATGGTAAGGACGGTTATTAGTGTTCGGACTTACAAATCTTTATCAAAGTCAGTGTGAGCCATTTATTCTCTCCACCATTATGGTTCATTGGAGCGAAATACTTAAGAGACAATTGATTGAGAGTCAGGAACGCATTGATGTTTAAGCAAATAATTTTCGATCTATGAAACTTCTACCGAAGGCGATAAGTGTTTCTAGCCATCGGTTTACATCCTCGGAGGTCATAGAGAAAGTGGCACGAATTCAAATGAAAACTACAGCTTAAGATACTCTTTTCTCGCAAACCGCGAGAGTTCTTGTGCATTTCATGATCAAGTACGCCCTTAACAAGGTCCATGCGTTATTGATGGAGAACGGTGGTCAATATTCCTAGCACTTCGAAAACTTTTTTTTCAAAGTTCGACGCACATCAAATTTTACGTGTCAATGCACCAAACTGTTTCTGTATAGCCGTTAGAACCGCCTTAGCATAGCAACTTCACAAGCACACGCCGCGGCAGCAGCGAATTTGGAGAATCATGCAGAGTTAGGCAGATTTCGAGTGGGCTTACACAAACTTAATGCTAGCGATAATAGATCACACATATACAGATACAGAAGCAACAATTACTTTGAGGGAGATACTAGATACACATCAGAGACTAGCACAGTATCTGGATGTCTATGTCAATTGCTTTGATTTGTACGGAAGCATTGTAATCAAGATCGCATCGAGAAATGCCTCAAACAGAGCAAGGAGAGTAGTAACCAATAAAACTGCAAGCGGAGAAGTGCATGCAATCACGATGCTTTAGGGCAACGAGTTTTCTCAGTAAGAGCCCACTTCTAAGCACTGAAAAACTTACAGGTCACCTCATAACAAGACCCGAAGGTCACTTCAAGGTTACGGGTTACGTGATTAGGAGTGATCTCGGGAGTTCACGCCTTATTGTTCTCTCGCGAGAGCAGATTCAAAATGGCCGCGGTGTTTGGAAAGGGGTTTATTGATAATATATGTAATTCTAAAAGAAAACAAAACTACCCTTCTGTTAACATCACAAAACCGTCATATTACAGAAAAAGTGGGATCATCCGTCTTCCACTGTCTCGGAAAAAGTGTCGAACCCAATAAGTTAGAATTTAGTGTCGTTAGTTAGACTAGATCGAATAGACACACGCTATATTGTTTATCATTGTCTGTCCGTCCTTCTCAACCGAAAAGCACGCATCTTTTAAAACGTTCCCACATCCCGTGAGGCTATGAATTAAAGATTAACAGTGAGCAGGAAGACAAGCCAACTAGAACACTCAAAAAGCACTTAGACAACTTCTTGTAAAGTTTCTTGATTGTCAAGCCTTGTGATGGTCGAAGATCAAGGGCAAGGAATTATTTGAGGAGTACAGAGATGATCTCGGTCAAAAGCACCTCTTGTCCTTGTTGTTAGCGTATAAACTCGGGTGCCCCAGTAGATAGACTAGATCGAATAGGCACACGCTATATTGTTTATCATTGTCTGTCCGTCCTTTCATGTTGCATGTACTTGCAATTAGAATACGGGCAAGAACTTGCAATAAACTTTTACAATAATTGAGATAAGCTAAAGTCACTGAGAGTAAGGACTACCTGACTCAAAAGGGGGAGCCGAGGTTGTGAAAGCTGCTTAAGAGCATTCCCTACCGCATACGGATTGTTTTGTGTGTTTTTTTTCGTTTCAAGGCATCCTCATTTGAGGTGAAGCATGATGCTTTTTCAAGCAGCTAGTGGTAGTGCAATGCAGCTTCGCTACGGCTCGCGTTTTTGGCCAACGCACCGGGTCAGCCCTACTCTTCTCGATAAGTGTACGTGTGCTGGGTTCTTTTACGTGCCCTCTCAACACTTGAGGCTAATGTCTGAAGCTCCCTCACGGGGCCGCCGGCTTTACGTCACCATCCCAATTGACGAGTGCAATCCCTTACAACATGTCCGAGCTGGAGTCGACCCCTAGGATCGAACTCAGGCCCTAGAACCCACGGACTTTGATCAATATGGCGAAGCAGCGGGGTTAAGTTACCGCTTGCGCCACGGATTGATTCTCGTTTTATTTTACAGGTTCTCCCTTCATATACTGTATGCCGAAATGTTCGCGGTAGTTTTAAAACCACAGCAAAAAGCCGTTCCATTGTATGACTGTAGCGCTACTATTGTTTCAAACGCGAACTCAATACCACCGCGAACACTCCATTTTCTCCCTACCGCGAAATCGAATCCCCGCAAACATTTCTGCATTTACAGTAGTTAATGTAATTCATCATCCATTCTTAGTATGAAACAAGTACACATGTTTTAACACCATTGCGTACACGGTATACATGGCATATGATTTACTTTCTCCCGTTTTCTTTCAGAAATGGCAATCAGAGTATGCGAGGAATCCGGCCTATGGAAGTTGAACATCCGGTCAAACAAGACGTTTGTCAACTACTCGGCATGCTTGAACGACGCCGACGACGATGTAAGGAAATATTGTTTATTGTTTATTCTATTTTCACAATAAAATACATAATACAATAAACAGTAGTTAAAAATAGGTGCAGGAGAATGGTAGAAGCCTATATAGCTTATACTAAGCCCACCTCCACCAAACTATTCAAAATCGATTGTAATAAAATGAAAATCTGTTCATAGCTTCTTAAGTCATGCTGCTAAATAATCCACATAAAAACATGTTAACATACATACATATGTAAAAACAATACCAATAACGTAATTTTCTTGTATTAGTAGTTTTAATAATTAGGATGTTAAGTTTTACCCTATAGTACTATTTTGTAAAATGTTTTAATAGTTGTACCGTGTACGATTGTCGTGCAATAAAGTTCTTCTATAATTTGTGATAATTTTTTCATACGTTTGTAGATGCTACAAATACATTCTTAGCGTTTATTTTTGGCGACGCCTCAGTGGCGAGCCAAAAGGCATAGTATTGTGTGCAGTTTGCAAATATTCTAGGAATTGCATTTGTCTACAGGAATCTTAATCCAGAAGCATGTTAGGAATGTTGGTCAGCAGCACAAAGGATAGAAAGTGGGTCATACAGCCCTCTGGGGGCATTTCTCCCAGAAAACCTAGACAGGCAGCTACATGTGTTAGCCAGATGTGTCAGGCTTATGTATACATGACCCATTTATTTCTGTTGCTCTCATAGGAGATCAACTTGGAAGACGCCGTTACCATGTACACCGTCGGCTACTCCCTGTCACTGGCATCCTTGACCATAGCTCTCATCATCCTCATCTACTTCAAGTGAGTTCGATTAATTGTCTTTATATTAATTAGACATCTCTTCATAAGATATGATGATGAGCATGAAAGGTCAACTGTTAGCATAAAAGTTCATCTGAGTTTGTAAATTACATAATGAGAAATAGACTGATCGAACGAATCACCAGTTCTTCGTCTGCTATCTGACACAAGCGCAGTGGACAAGTGCTTTTTACACCAGCACTCGTTCAAAGGTTGTCAGAAGTCGGTATCGTCTCCCCAAAGGTCAACTGTGTTGGTAGTTAACATAGCATAAAGCTAAAGCCTATGTTCCGACGCAGTGCGTATGCACACCATCTCTTCGACTGTCCTGCTAAGTCTTCTTCAGAATTCAAATGATCAATCACAAAGGTAGATTCTGCAATTGGTAAAGGGTGTCAGGAAGTCGATACCAACCGCCGTCTCTGTCTTCATCATTACTTTTCTACAACACGTGTACACAACACTTTCAATAGCATAATCTTTCTCAGACTACATTCAGACAGGGTTGACTGATTGACTCAGTGTCTTTGTTTTTGGGTGTGTCTGCTTGTTATATTGGCATGTGTTCTTAATTATTTGAACACACTGACAGTAGAGTGGCAGGAAGTGAATGGTAAGATTTACAGAAATGGCAGGAAGTATAGTTCAGAGGTGGTAGAACTAGTCGTTAATCAGACATGACAGAGGCAACTAATTCACGGGAGGTATTATATTTGGTCTGTCTGCTTGTCTGGGTTTTCGCACTTTCCCCAAACGTGAGTCACGTTCACCTTGTAGTGACGGAGGACATTATATGGACACATGTTATGTTAATCAAAATCCCATTCATAGTTGATAAACTACAATTAAACAACACATACAAAAAAACTACAACAGGGTTAGCCTGGTCACCAGTCTCTACGGGCCGGCTTAGGGGAGTTTTACCGGGCCCAGTCTGCTATAATGACCCGTTTCAGTTAGCTGGGAATTAGCCCGTAAACCCACCTGTGAGCGGGCTAATCTGTGTGGGCGGGCAGATACCACTCCCAGTGCCGTAGATATAACGGTAGGCTCCCGATGGTAAGGTTTCCAGGCTACACAGAGTCGAACTCATGATAAAGCTGCAATATTGTCGTTTTATCAGCAGTAGAATATTTAGCCTCTAAGGAAAATATGAAACAAATTTCAGTGGTCACATCTTTTCTATATACTAGACAAGTCATCAATTTTCCAGTGCATTTGGGGGACAAGCGAGATAAAAGCTATGTGAGAAAATGTCATATTCTTCGTGTATATCATTTATCTACATTCCAGACGAAGGGTGGTATTGGTGGACTTGCGATGTTAGTATCGTGGGGATTTGAAGTGATCGTGCTTGAATATTTCTTCCTATGACTGATTAAAAGAATTAAACTTTTGAAGGCACACCGTTTCTGTAAAAGATTATTCTTCTTTAGTGTACATTACATAAATAGATATCTTCATGCAATGTACGTCTTTCTTGTCAGTCCGTGTAGTATTGGTGTCAAATTTCTGAAATTATACAGTACAACAATCTTTATTGAAACAACAAAAGTACAGCGACTTTCGTAAGGTCTTCTACCACTATACATGCAAACAAACAATGGGATACAAAAGAATTAACCTACGTAAAAGTATATGAATAATTCGAGATGTTGAGTCCAACCTTAATCACTTACACCACTAGGTCTAAGATCTTAACATTCCTTGATATATTTACCTATTTGTACGCAGTACGGGTTGTCTCTTACTTGAATCTAGTTGAATTTATCTATAAGATGGGTATATAATTCAAGATGTTGAATCTGACCTTAATTACTTACACCACTAGGTCTAAGATCTAGACATTCTTTGATGTATATACCTATTTGTACATAGTAAGGGCTGTCTCCTTCTAGAATGTAGTTGAATTTATCTATAGGATGGATATATATCTTCCGTGTGAACAGACAATTACATCTTTAAGCATTGGCGAAACTTCGCAGAGAGCTTGAGCTAGGTTATATCCGAGCAAGGGAACTTAAGACCCTTCAAGGTCTGCTTTGGCACCACATCAAGTTTAGCTCTTCTACAAACCATAGCACGCTCCAACCTTATTAGGTATTCCTCAGCCGACACAAGATTTACGTCACCGAAAATAACAAGATTGAAGTGGGACTGGCCCAAGGCCAAACGTGACCATTGATGTAGCAGAATACAGCATTAGGCCAATATGGAGATTTGCCTGGTCAAGGACCACACATTGGGAAGGTTCGACGCCTCAAAACGTATAGCAGGGTGCACCGTGGAGTTAGAAAAATCACATACGTTTGATTTCAGGGTAGAGTCAATTCCACCTTACCGAGAGGGTGTTTGTTGCCTTTTGTTCTAACATTTACAAAACCTTTGTAACAATCTATGTGAGATAAGTAACTGTTAAGAACAATTTCCAACATTTATTTGATGTTCTAAATATTTTCTGCTGTGTTCCAACAGGTTAAACAAATTTCCAACATTGAACACATTATTTGTATTAGTTTCTAAACTGTTGCAACATAGATTGATCATTTGTTTGAACATGTTCCAACATTCTACAAATATGATATAACTGGGTCAGTGGGCTGGGAACAGGCCAATTCACACATCCCTTCAAAGTATAGGGGATTAAGCCTAGGTGCCATGCATAGACACCTCAAGACAAAAGAGTTGCCAGTGTCCAGACGTGAAATCTAAAAATATACAGAGGCAGACAATAGAGCGTGATTAGCACCACTTTTATGGGGGCAATAACCCATATCTACCATTTTGAGAATGATGCAAAATGGTGGAACATGTTCCAACAGTGAAACAATCACACAGATGTTTAAAAATTGTTCTAAATAAAGAGATATTTATGCAAATACTTTCAAAATATTTCCAAAATATAAAGATGAGTTCAAACATGTTCAAACCTTCATTTCTAATTGTTTGAACAGTCTGGAATTATTTTGACTGAAATAGTCTTTGCTCTAAAATTGTTCAAACTTATTAGCAATATCATCTGAAAACCCTCTCGGTGACATGGAATTGACTCTATGATGTACAAAACATGTGAAGATGAGCTGAAGTTTGTCTGCTCGTTCTCTTTTGAACGGCACTTTTATAACACACCTAGTGGAGGTCATCATACTGCAGCCGACGCACAGAATTTGTCGGTACCAATATTCAGGCGCAAATTCATGCCGACCGAACCAACATCGTAATCCAACTTGTACAGTCTTAAACCTGACGTATTCCTCTACCATTCACCACAGATTTCGCCTCGCTGACGTGCACGGACGAATCCCTACACCTTTGTCAAGTTCTGGGACGCACTACTTTATTCCCTGAACTTCTATTGACCACGGGGGTCGCGGTTAGATACTGTGTTCTACTACCTTAGTTTGAAATTATCTGAAATCTCTTCGCAATGTGTTTAATGCACTCACCCCCCTCCAGGCTGCATTAGTGTCCAATTATGTTACAATTTGATCCGGTCGGTACTCCGCGTATATGACATCAACAGGAAGTACTTTGATTGCAGGCCACTTCCAAAAACTCTTCCCTGCACTTAACACATCTTTTTGCTTTTTAGAGCAGGACACTTCTATTTTTGCTTCAGGATTGCGATGAATGAAGGCAATCACATCTACTCATCTTCCTCCCCCGTTCAGTTCTACCTACAGGCGACTCTTCGCTCCCCCATCTAGTGTTTTTCCTAACTGTTGCCAGTTCGTATTCACTTAAACTACGAGTTCTCTGGGTTCTTTCTTAACTTGCTCATAAGGATAAGCTATGAACGGCACATTGCACAGAACTTCATCGTAATGATAATTCTAGATTTTTTCTTCTTTTTGTAAAATGCTGTTTTCTATTGAAGGTATTTTAAGACATATACTTCCATAAATCGGCCCATGGCATATGTTATAAACAAAGACTTGAATTTTGTCATTTGGTGTTCCTTAGTGAATGCATCATAGTTACCAAATCTTTGAAAACTTTGAATCGTTATCTTAACTTTGGCTGGTTTTACGACTCCTTCCATTGTCTATACTATTACAGTTGGTAGTTGTACTTCGTATAATTAAATTGGTTTGGCTTTAAAATACATTCATCGTTGAAACAAATATCTAGATTCAACTATAAGGAGTTACTTTCTAACTATCGTTTTGAAATAAAGTCAGTTGGTAGCTGTACTTCGTATAATTCAATTGGTTTGGATGTAAAAGACATTCAGCGTTGAAACAAATATCTATATTCTATTATCAACTGTTACTTTTTAACTATCGTTTTAAAATAGAATAATTGGTAGTTGTACTTCGTATAATTCAATTAGATCGGCTGTAAAAGACATTCAGCATTCAAACAAATATATTCTATTATCAAGTGTTGCTTTTTAAGTATCGTTTTCAAATAATATCAATTTTGTCTTGCAGGAGATTGCACTGCACGAGGAACTATGTCCACATGCACCTGTTTGTCTCATTCATGCTCAGAGCGACGTTTGTGTTGGTACGAGACAAGGCGCTATACTCTGAGGGCGGAACAAGAAGCACGGTAACTATGCAAACTTATATATTAACAGGTTTGCGTAGCAAAATCATTGTTAGATCCGTTGGCATGTGTGGTGGCCGCCATCTTGAATTGTGACGTCACAGGGTCGCCATACCATTTTAATGGGAGGGGTGTTTTGGCGGTCGCTAGCGTTCTCTCTATTTTTTAACAAATCGGCACACGACTATCACACATTCAACTCTAATAAAAAGAACAAAATTCCTTACCAATTCATATTTATAAAAAGACCCCGTAATCGCTAAAATAACATAGCAAACCTGAAGTATATGTAGCACAAATACTTAACTCGGACGATGTGGCACTGCAATTTTCATAACCCATATTAACAGTGCCACGTAAAGAGAACAATAACATATTTTTACACATGGCTGGAGTGAAGGAAGTCGTGTAAAAGTCTTTCCCAAGAGCACAACATCGGTGGCGTCAGGGGATTCGAACCCGGGATCGCTTGGTTCTGGGTCGAACACCCTGCTGTTACGCCACGCAACACCACTGCATGTACTATATTGTTAATGCTGTCTTCAGTATGTGGGAAGGCAACTTGTAAAGGTGCTTATGCACCTGTTTTGCTTTCCCTTTCAAATTGTGATAGATTTGTAAAGAAAAAAGCAAAACAACCATGGCATAAATCTGAACTTTCGTTGGGAAATACACGATCCGAAAAAAAACTTGGTACGAACACTTTCTAACGTTTACAGGCTAAGGCAATTTCTGAGCTTTAGAAATTCGACGCAGGTCTTGGCCTTGTCTTCAACAATCAACACAAAGCATGCCCTTTTCAGGATGTTATTTGCCTTTGTGCGTCATTGAGACAGTTAAATGATGCATTGACGCAAATGGCATTGGTGATTATACTTTACCTGTCATTAAACCATTACATAGTGGATGAGGAGGTTGTCGCAAATTGCACTCTATTACACACAAAGGCTTTAAATATGGTGAAACGAAAGGGAATTCCGAATAGAAGGCTAACTAGTGTGTATGTTTCCTAACAACCATTAGCAAAAATATACCTTTTTAACATTATCATCATGCGCCATTGCAACAGTAAAATTATGCATCTACGTACTAGATATTTTCGATTGGACTTATCCGGCCATTAAAGCACTGTAGAGTTGAGCAGCAGATTGCCGCAAATTGCAATACTGTCGATTGGACCTATCCGGTCATTAAAGCACTATAGAGTTGAGCAGAAGGTTGCCGCAAATTACAATCTACTACATGCAAATGGTAAACGAATGGGAATTCCTAATGGAAGGCCAACTACAGCTATGTCCTACCAATAATTATCAAAAGCATACCTTTGTAACTGTTTCGTCGTGCGCCATTGCAATATTGTCGATTGTACTTATCCGGGAAATTAAAGCACTATAGAGTTAAGCAGGAGGTTGCCGCACAAAGTGCTGTCTATTACACACAAAAAGATTTGAGTATACTTAACGAATGGAAACATTCCTAACAAAAAGAGCTTGCTACATTGTACATGCCCTAGTATGTGTGGAGAGTGATAAATATGAAATGCTTTTATAAGCCTACCGGTGTAAAATGTTTAATGCAAGCTGGTAAAATAAGTCAACCTATAACATAGATTGAAACGAATTACACATGGCATTAATGTTAATCACAGTTTTCAAAAATAATGCAATTCTGAATGATCTATTCACTTTTGATGTTCGACCTTGGCGTGACGTCTCATCTTAAAACTTAGCTATCTACGTATCAATTTGTCATGTACGTGAGCAGGGCCATTCTTCTCCCTTAATGAAACTCTCAAGACAAGGTTGCACAAGGTGAACATATTCTTGAATTCACTTCGAAGCTATATTCATCCTGACGAAGACTGTCTAATTAGGTTCGATCGTATTCCGTAGCAGTTTTTGGAAGTCACTTGTTCCGCTTGTTACCATTGTTAACTTGCACTATCTGTATACATTTTGTATACATTGTTTCGTGTTGCAATTAGCCCTCGGGCAAGAAATTGCAAATAAACTTTCATATCATATTAATAAATAGTCGAAACAAGTACAAATGGGATTCTCGCTCCTCAATTTCAAACAGACCGAAGTTGGTTATCATCAATATTCGACTGTATCAATATAAACATTATCTGGAAATTTGTCTATTTCTAAACTTTTTCCCCTTTTTGCGGAAATGCATAATCTGATATTTGTTGTGTTCATTTTTCATGTTTTCCTTATACAGCCTGGTTGTAAAGTTGTCCAGACCATCTTCATGTACTTCATGGCCACCAACTACTTCTGGATCCTGGTGGAGGGACTGTACCTCCACAACCTCATCTTTTTCTCTGTTTTTACGGAGAGAAAGGTTCTGAAGTGGTTCGTGGCCATCGGATGGGGTGAGTTCTAAGAAAAATATAATCATAATACAGACGTGAAGTCTCGAAGTATTGTGTTACATTCACTATGGGAATGAAGCTACTGATTACATCCGTAAAAATAAAGTTTTGAAATATCCGTAAATAATTTCATCAGGTTGGAGAATGACTGAATAGCAAATTTCTTTTATTCACAGCCTAGTATTTACATGAGCCAACATTTCGATGACTGTCTGTCATCTTCATCAGGGCAATACCGACTGGTTCACTTCTAGATGGTTCTACTAACAATACATTGTTAGCAGAAACACTTAGCTCCAGTGCACATTGAACCGGTCAGTCTTGCCCTGATGAAGATGACAGACAGACGGTCATCAATACGTTGGCTCATGTAAATACTCGGTTGTGAATAAAAGAACTTTGCTATTCAGTGTTGAAATAAATGATCTAGATAGAACTATAAAGCATAATTATACAATAAATAACACCTTACCTTCATTTAAGCGCGTGGATATTGATACTGATACTGAAGTACAAAAATGTGTAGAATGTGATAAACGTTATGGAACGTGAAAAAACTTCTTTAGCATTTATCATATGAAAACGTTTGAAGAAGTAATTTTCATACAAACCGCATTGCACCTCAAGTACTAAGATAAAACTTATTACATTTCAATCATTGTGTCGTTCTGCCTAAGGTAGACCTTCCACTTCAATGTTTGATAAATTCATGATACTAAATAACATTTGTCTCCTATTTGATATCATATCCATTTATGATATGATATCATACAGGTTTCCCAGTGCTATTTGTCATTCCATGGGCCGTTGTCCGTGCCAAACTTGCAGACGAGAGGTGAATCTATTGCTAGTCATTTTTTTCTCTGTTACAAATCTTATTTACTAGTTTGCTATCCCTATTCTGCAGTTCTCATATTTTGTAACTATTTGCAAGATCTGATTTATTTAATGAGTAATCTGACGATTTGTATTTTCTTCGATATGTCTAGATGCTGGGACGATGTGGATGAGAAAGGCTATATCTGGATTTACAAGTCATTCATCGTTGCCACCATTGGGGTAAGAAAATTACCTTTTGTGTAATAAAGTCCCTTTAAGTACATGTGGTAATGTAATAGACAAGTTTAGACAGAAGTGCATAAGGCATATGTGTTAGTGTAATATGTGTTAATGTGTAAATAACTGTATCAATTTTAACGTACTTTGTTAGATGTATGTTTGCTTGACTTGTACTCCATGAAGATTAGCTACTTACTTGTTTGTTTGTTTGTTCGTTACTTGTATGACAGCTAATGGAGTTAACAAAGCGTCCAAGTATCCACATACGTTACACTCTTGATTTTTCTACAAGATTTTCTTTTAGAATCCTGCACTGGTTGCACATAACATTTATTGCTTGAACGTGTGATACGTAAGCTTCAAAGGAATTACCCAGGCTCAAACGATTTATCATTCAGGTACAGTCTAAAGCCTGGAGATGAAAACAAATTTATCCCATATGTTTCAAACAGAGTAGAAATCGTGTGAGGTTTACGGCTTCGGCGTCCCTACTTATGCTATCTATTGAAACACACTGTGGGTTAATAACTTTCACGTGAATGCATGAGGCCAATACTTCCCTTAAACAGACCTTTATTCTGAATGATGCACGTTTCTGACAGTTGAGAACCATTACATGTGTCATCGCGATAAAACAGACCAGAAAAACAGGCAATAAAGAGGATTTGTATCAGCTATACCTGAGATTGGTTTTGAATATTGTATATCCTCGGGAAGTCTCCGACGTATATTTATCTCCCAAATGCCATCCAGATTCCATTAGTGAGATAGGCAGCACTAAATTTTGATGGCTTGGACTTTATCCAACACAACGGCACACGGCTGTAATAAGAAGGAATGTCCTCTGAGGGATTTGCAGCAGAAATCTGCTTCCTTTCATGTTCCGCTGGGAGCCATTACACAAAAGTTGCATGACAGTTTTGTAATAAATGGAACCTCCCTGTAAGGAGCATGCACTATTTGTCTTTAATTTTCTACTCTTAGGCTGCATCTTAGCGGAAAGCACTTAAGCTTCCCAAATATCTGAACTGCGTTGCCCGAAGATACGTCCCATCGTTCTTTGAAATGTATTTTCTTCGTATCAAGTTTTTCGACTTGGTCGCGTTCAATCTTTGCCAGAAGTTGAACTTTTATATCCTGAATCAGTATAGAGATGCCGGCCAAGATGTCAATTTACTACACCGTTATGCTTTTAATACATCAAACTACATCTGTCCTTTTGTAGATAAACTTCCTGCTGTTCGTGAACATCATCCGCGTTCTGGTGAAGAAACTTCGACATCCAGCTTCAGTCGGTTCTCAGTAAGTGTTATTCCTGGAAGTTACTTATACCTTTCCTGGAAGTTGCGGATATTCTTCCGGGAAGTTACGAATACGATTCCTGGAAGGTGCAAACACCCTTCCGGGAAGTTACGAATACAATTCCAGGAAGTTGCGAATATCCTTCCTGGAAGTTACGAATTCGAATACCATTCCTGGAAGTTACGAATTCGAATACCATTCCTGGAAGTTACGAATACCACTCATGGAAGTTGCAAACATCCTTCCAGGAAGTTACGAATACAATTCCTGGAAGTTGCGAATATCCTTCCTGGAAGTTACTAATATCATTCTTGGAAGTTGCGAATGCCACTCCTGAATGTCACAAATACCATTCCCGGAATTCCAGGAAGATACGAATGCCGGAAGCATCAACTTGAAAGCCAATATCATGTTACTTTAGAGATTGCAAAATACAGAAATTGATATCTCGAAGGATAATGTAACACTAAACACCGACTATACACTGATAATGTCAGTTCATCTTACAAAGGCCTGCATTTTTGTACTTCAAGTATGTAATATGTAAAGTATGTATGTTGTTAATTTGTATTTTTCTAAAAACCGTGACAATGTAAAATATTTGTTTTGAAATTTTCATTCTATTGTAGGAGACGTTCCAGATGGTGTTGCAGTTGTCCACGAGGTGCCAATGGGTGCGTGTCTCTTTTAGACATTGTGACAATAAATGGCTGAAAATTTGGGCCTCCAATTTGAAACTCGGCTCCGTAAAAAAGCATCACGCAAACTTTGATAACATAACTAGACGTAAACATTAGGCAAGACATGTTCCTGATTTATTGGACATATTTATTGAGTTATGCTTTGATGAATAAATTGCGACAACAACCAAACTGTCAAATATCAAAGGTAACGCCCAACTCTTCAGCCAAGAGCTTTTGACTTTCCAGTGATGAATGACATTTTGTTGACAATCAGACTTTAAATGTGACTATTTGCTTCTCAATGGGAGGCGACGCCAAATTTGCTGCATGAAAAGACAGGTTTCTGGAGAGTAATGGACTTTACACACTAGGTTTAACCTCTAGCGTGGTTTAAGTTCAGGGTAATTTCAAGAGATCGATGTCGGTCATGTACACATTCCCCCAATGGCTAAGATGTGTGAATTTTACGCATGGTTTATCAAACTGATTGGAACTTTTCGCATTCGTCGGATGGTACTTGGTTCATGATATACATATATACATGGGTCATGACAGGAGACATTGAAGAAAATTGCCGTGGCGACCAGAGAGCTCGGAGTTGGCACAGGTTGTCAACTTGACTTGGCCTGTACCTGGCTGGTCTAGTGCTAGGTCGTACACTACGATAAGCGAAAGCAATCAACAAAGAGTACATATCATTCAAAAAAATTAACACCATTGCGAAAATTAGTTTGTTTTTTTTCAACAGAAATGTTCATGAGAGGGTGTAATACAACTTTTGACCTGTATCTTAATTCTCTTCCCTCACACTAGTACTATTTACCAGTCAAGTAGATAACTAATGTTAGATGGTGGTTCAGGAGAAGTAAATGAGGATTGCTTTGCCTAGAACTAAAACAAAGGTCTAATTTATAACGCAAAACTTTTCTCTACATAAGATAATTTACCCCGTTTAACAAAAATCCTATTTTCAGTCAATGTCACCCTGAGCAATTTACATGACATTTCGAAAAAAAACTGGAAGGGTGGCATGTAGTAGTATACCTATACTCAACAATATACAATTTGCAGATGTTAAGATTTGCCGGGACGCAAGCACATAAATTCATACAGGATTATTTTATAGAATGTGTTTTTACACAAAATTTTACTATCCAGAAGCTTTTTTTTCATGCAGCTAATTGCTTTGACGTTAACTGATAGCATGTGTTGTTGCAATTGCCAACATTGTCATCTATCCATGCCAGATTTCCAAAACCATTTAATCGACATCTATGTTCAATATGAACTATTGATATCGCTCTTTGTAAGGGCAATGAAGAATGCAATCATTTTGAGCATGGCTCAACAATTGTCAAATTGAACATGACTATAAGGCCATATTCAGGCACTAATTTCATTTCCCATTCTGGAATCGGCAAAACATATTACAGGTTGACATGGAAAGATATTGACAATGCCAAACCCTAACACCTAACACTAATAGATAGTTTATTTTACTAACGTACTTGTTACAACGAAATTTTGCAGTGATATGTTGTTGTTTTCTATTGCTGACCTTAGGATAGGCACTCTTTTTTGCACGTGTGCCACGATATTGTTTAGTCCTGTCCATATCGTCCTCAAATCCCTTTTTTCTTTTAACACAATCTTCCTTGTATAGTGAGTAGAAAATGAATAACACGGTTTGATTGAAAGAAACGTTGAATTGAAAATCGTTATACTTCAAAATTCCGGTTTATAGCGGTTCGAGCAACAGATCTGACGGACGAAGAAGCAGTGTCCAGATGCAAATGCCTATGTAAGTCGACTGCGTGTCGTTTGTTCATAAAACCCCAGTGCAAAACCAAGTAAAAGTTTGCTCCACCCCTTACTATCACCACCCTAAAGAAAGTCTGTTGTAGACATATAGGAGCCAGTCCCTTCACTGGTATGTACCCTTTTCAGCATGTGTCTACCCTGGCGATGCCCATATTTTTTTCTTTAATATGTTTTTTTTTAAAGTTATATTTGTGGCAACCTTTTTGAAGGTATATTTGTGCCGTGTGTATTTTTGAAACTGAATCATGCGTATTTTATAGCAACTCCAAACATTAAAGGTTACCATTTTTCAAGCAGCCGATGTTGTGAGCAGTTACGATGGAAATGATAACATCAACATCACTCTCAACAAAAAATCAAGGGCAACGATGGCAAATTCTCACTCTCTGGATTCTTGTACATATTCTTATATGTAAAAGTTCTAGTACCATTACTTCAGACCTCTAAATTTGCCTAATGGCACGACACTGCACCCTGATGACGTCATACGGCTGGACAACATCCAGGCTATCTATTCTATTAAATATTCCCAAAAGAGACTTCAGAGCCGTTTTCATCTTTTCGGGCCCATGTGTTTCACACAAATCACATCCTTCGTTATTCTTTAGTTTAAAGTACGCACCATTTCCGTGTACTCAAGCACTTATATGTACATGTATGAAATCCACGTATTTGACACAAAATATTCAGAAATCATTTTTGCGTTTACAAACTGCCTCAATGGTGCCTTTGGACATAAGAAACAAATATTACCAAGCCCACATATTAGATAAATATCATTTACATTAAGATCAGAAAATAGTAATCTTTGTTATGATTTACATGTATGCAGCAAACTGGCCAAGTCAACGCTGGTTCTAATCCCACTGTTTGGGGTCCACTACATCGTGTTTGTGGGCATGCCAGAGAGCGAGAGGGGCCTCGCCTACAGTGTCAGACTGTACTTCGACTTATTCTTCAACTCATTCCAGGTTAGAGAATGAAGGTTTCCTTGAATTTTCATCATGATAAGACTGTACCAATCCTCTAAACGTTACCACAATCTGATGCTAGTCGGTGGCAAATTCCAGACAATAAATATTTCATAGCGTATGGGTTATCGCGACTTTGAGGTGATGGAACAGAAAGACCATTATAATCATCACTACTGTTCATGTGATCATTACATTTGTTGCTAATGCTATTGTCCAAAATAACGCCACTATATTTCTGAAAAAGGAACTGTACCATCCCGTTTTGCGCAGTTCAAGTCATGATCTTTTAGGCTGACTAACAAAGAGATATTACTGAAATAGTTAAAGAACATCTACCGCAAAAATTGCATCAGTACATCGTATCCAGTGTCTGTGGTGAATTCCCAAGCAATTGTTTCATTGTTTATTTTATCTATTCAACAGGGTTTCTTTGTCTCCGTCTTGTACTGCTTTCTCAACGGAGAGGTAAGATATTTCTTTAGTGTAACTTATGCTAATATCTTTATAATGACATTTGATAGTGCCTTTCAGATAAAATTGGACCTTATAGAGTGATTGATAGCAATATCTATTAATGAATACGAAAAGTTATGAATACGAAATATGATTGCATTGATGTTTACATGATTTCATGTGTGCATCTCATTGCTGCAATCATATTTCTCGTTTGTTTAGATTCAACTTTCGACGTAGAGACTACATATTCATGACAATAACAATGACGTTTGTTGCATATTCATGCCCAACAAAAGCTAAATGCATTAAGATATCAACAAAATACTGCGAAAACTATGCTATGCTTTATCTATGATTTACACGTTTTTTTCTCTCTTCTTTAAACATGTGTAGAGAGACTGTAGACTCATTTATGATAAATAACTATGTTGACTGTTAATTCTTTTTCTAATTGTTAACTCTTTTCTAGGTGAGACAAGAATTCAAAAAGCGGTGGGAACGCTGGCGGATGGGGAGAGATATTCTATCCTCGCGAACTCAAGCCGGCTATAGCACGGCACAAACGTACACAAACGCCAACCAGAGCCGGTTGCTTCCAGAAAGAGACGACTTAGGGGATAGCACGATCAGTCCAAGTCGCCAAAAACGAGGGAGCTCCGTGTCCACACCAACACCGCGAGAATCGGTTGACTACATCAAGCAGAACGAAAAAAATAATGACAAATTCTTTCATACGACAGGCACCACCTCGCCGAAAAGCGTATCATTCCACCTCTTCTCGGAGATAAGGAAAAAATTCAGCACGAGAAGAAGACCTGAAGAAAACCGGTTTCATAGACATGATAGAGACGTCATTCACGAAGAGAATGAAAACGAGGTTGAACTTGGCCAGACTACAAGTTCTGAACAGGGAGATATCAGAATGGATGACTTGGCAGTGGTTGAAAAAGTAACTGTTTTGTAACAATAACTGCTGCAGTGACATCGACGCTTTCTCTGTGGCAATATGTACGCTGCTTATAACGATGTGCTCATTCTGAAATAGCGCTGCCGAATAGGTCCGTGCTACAGTTGATGTAGAAACCAACACTGATACACGAACAGAACTCAAGGAGCACATTCAAGTGATTGGGTACATCAAGAGATCTAAAAACATCATTCCCAGAGCGAGGAACTTCTATTCCCCAAGATTACACAGATATCATGGGTTTTATATCTTAGCATCTCTACTCTGTCGTCAGACGCCTTGCAACTGCTAACACACACCCCATCCCACTAGCGCGGTGACCGCTCTGCGACCGCTCTGCGACCGCTCTGCGACCGCTCTGCGACCGCTCTGCGACCTACAGTTTGACATAGCGCTCAACGAATTTCGTAGATGAAGAATTCATCTTTTTACACTTTGTGTGTTTTGCTGTCTTTTCAGTCATGCTATTACATTTTGCATGAAATTCCAGTTACGAAGTCAGGTATTATACAAATTTAATTTAGGTCGCAGCGTGACAGCCGTCTAGTGGAATTGGGACCTAAATGAACTCTGAACCTTTCCATCGTTGCAATGCAAAAGCTATACGTTCTTCGCGTATGTTACCTGCGCATGCGAATCATGTATAGACGATGAACATATTACATAAAGATGTGTGTAAAATGTGTAAATAATTGATATATCTATTCCTCACACATCTAATGAATTCGCCATTGACAATGTACATTGTCAATGCCAATTCGCCATATTTGGTGGGAGAGGATATGTATTGCTATGTGCCTTGTCCATCATTATAATCAAGAAACTCCACATGAAAAACCTACCTATACCCGAAAGATCTCTACTTTTTCTAAATGTATATAGCTCAAAGAGCCTACTGTGCTATTTCGTGAACTGTGAAAAACGTATTTTCATAGTTGAGAGTATACATGTCTGTCCTGTACATTGTTTGACAGCCAGTAACTATGTATTGATGTATAGTTTGTAAAAAAAATGCTTTGGACATTCCAATATGTATTACCTGTGCAGCAGATTTTTCTGTATATAGAAAAGAGAAGCTATGACTCTAGTTCAATTGTGTAAAGGTGACGTTAATGGCTGTGATCCTTGTAACTAAAACGTGTGTCTTATTACAATCAAGGAGATAAGAAGTATGCTAAATCAGTAGAGTAAGAACAGATTTTATCAGTCATGTTAAGCTTGCCTATACACAGTGAAATAGAGACACTATAAGCACGCATACGTATACGTACACACACACACACACACACACACACACACACACACACACACACACACACACACTACAAGCACTCGCACGTATACGCATACAAGAATGCCATCCTTGGAGAGATACAGTTTTATATCCAGAGCACAATAATATTATGTTTCATAATGTATCTATATCTCACGAAGAGAGAAAAAACTCTTGTGTAGACAAAGGATTTGCATGATTTTGCACTTATTCCAAATCAAAATACGAGGCGCCGATTCAATTATCATTATGCAGTACGGCAAAAAAAATCATGGACTATCTTGATTAGGTCTATATTACTTTATTGAGCGCAAATTGATAAGTCGTTATGAAAACATTACATGTGCCTTGCAACGTTTACTTGACGTTTTCACTTAATCTACCCCTATAAGATTTCTGATGGACGCAACCGTTTGAAAACTCAGTAATGTACAATAACACGAAGCAAATCACACTACACCGTCTACAACCGAAATATTGGAATTGCTACTGCAATGCAAGTTCAAAATATATATGGTAGAAGATCTAATGATGTATGTAATATACAGTCAAACTTGTGCTAGTGACCACCGCCGGTCCTCTGCATAAGAACCATTGTGGCCACTCTTTTGGCAGTCCGTCATATAATTTTTCCATTGGCCCAAGCATTGAGATTCCTGTCTAAAGTGACCTACTGTCTACTGTGAACATTTTCGTCAAGTCCGTTGAGTTTTGCTATGGATAGGTTTGACTGCGCACATAACTGTATTCTCTACATGTTAGGCCATGTTGATTTGATTATATGGATGACATCTTCTGGGGACTCTAAAACTGATGCGAGCGTGTGAATAAAACAAAAGTTCGGCAAAAAAAGTTGCCTTCATTATGATATCTACGTGAAGGGTGAAGAAATTAAACTAAACACACAAATTTAAAGTATGGTATGCCGAATAGTAGATACTTCATTTTTTCATTTTTTTTACATCTTCTTCTTTGACTTTGGAATTGACTTGGGCATTCTACGACACTAGTATTCGTTTTCGAAATATTTTTTGCAATTTACAGTATATTTTTTCTCATTTTGCAGCCGATTTAAATTATGGTTCGAAAACCTTCTTTTTAAACGAACGAAATTTGCGTGCAGATGTCATCCATATACTTGTAATTAAATCCACATGGCCTGATCAAAGAAAACATCTTGAACATTATAGGCTAAATACAAGAGAACTATAAGGAAGCGTATGTTTAAAAAAGGCAATCAGCCAAGAATCAGACCATTGTAATGCGTATCTCTGTAAATAATTTTCCCAAAAGCCAGAGAATATTCACTATTTATTACATGCGTCGCTCTAAGTGTGAGACTATTTGTGGCAGGTTGTTCAACCTACCGGCATTGAGTGGAATTACAAATGTTGCGTGACTTGATCTCGTGGATGAGTGTGCAATCAGAAAATCCTTGAGTCGAGTGTTTTGAACTTGCTTTTCACGGTAATGTTAGTTATTGGTGAGTGCTTCTATGATTGCTATGTTTAAATGGAGATTATTTGCACTGGCCTTGGGCAAGCAGAATACTCTACAAATACCTCAGATGTCAGTTTGACGACCGTGGCATGTTGCTTGGGTATGTCCATTAAATCGATGTGTTTTAACTAGCATCTATTGTAATCGGTCCAGCCAAAACCTATATAACCTCCTTGGTCCAGCTGTACGAATGTATAAAGTGCCCCTTAGGACATGTGGATTTAATTATATGGATGTCATCCGCGAGCGCATCAATTTTCGTCCAGTTTGAAAACAAAATTCGGCCATACTGTAAATCGTACAAAGAAGCTGTCGAATAAGAAAATATGAACAAATATATGAACAAAAATGAAGAATTTACTATTCGATATACCACACGTGTATTTACATGTAGTCATTTACACATCCTTCCTGACCACGTAGATTTCATGATGTCAAACGTTTTTTATTTGCACGCTCGCACCATTTTTGGGGTCCCCCGGGGGATGTCACCCTTATAATCAAATTAACATGGCCTTAGGCCTAGAAAAAAAGTTGTTTCCGGTCACCCGTCCGACCCTAACAAAAACCTGTCAACCCTAGCCTTTGTTGTCAACCACTGCCAAGGGGCATGAAATTTTCAATCTGACAATGTACAATGCATATCTGTTATACTTTGATTTGCTAAGATGTGTTCTTGGCCTACTTAGGCCAAATTCTTAAGAAAAAAGGAGAATCACTAGCTACCGGGGCAAACGAAATTTCAAATAAATAATTATTGAAACTCAACAATGAGAACAACAAAATACTAATACCTGATAGATACGGCAATTGAAGTGAATACGTAACAACTAATAGTTATTAAACACTTAAAGTAGGGCCAAGCATATCTCACTAGCACTTATTCGAAAGTGTTACTTGAATTTTGTGCTGCAACGACTGAATACACACCCCTCAATCCATGACAAACTCGACTAACAAGATCTCCCTGCCCCTAAGGATCCTACATTCCATATCATTACGCGTCACATACGCGAATAGCAGTTCTTACATGTTTTGAACCCAAATCACGCAAACGAAAATAACAGCTGCAGCTATTTCTCCTTATTTAGAGACCAAGTTCACGTCAAGAAATATTTCATCATCTTCTCTAAACAACGTAAACGTGTAAGACATTCACATGTGGTAATCTTTTGTTTATTGTCATCACATCGACCCAACAAAGGAAACAAGAGGCGTGACCCTTAATAACCCGCTGTGTTTGTTGTCCCCTCCATTGACTTGTGTAATGAATAGTGCAAAGTTTTCAAGTTCCCATAGAGACTAAGTCGAACAGGCCTTTTGTGCGATGTGAAATATGAAGTTCGTACAACATGGCCGTGGGTCAAACAGTCCCCAAAACCCTCTTGTATAAGCAACATTCTACACATAACTAGTTATAATCCCTCAATGACGTCAGGTGTAACATCGTTTCACCATTGGTGTGGGTGTATATCACTGCGCAGGGCACTGCGTGCACTAGCCAGACGGTGTTCTGCCGAACGCGTTGACGGATCAAGGCACAGTCTGGTGCGAAGCACACGGCTTGTGTTACACTTACGCTCTTCGCGAATCGACTTTTCTTTGTCTTGGATATTTGAGAAGAACGCATACGGGGGTTCTAACAGTGAACTAGGCGTTGTCGGCAAGCTAGCGCACAGGTCGTTTCCTTCTCGGCGGGGCTACAGGTACTGATTCCCAACAACATAGCCAGGAGGAGTTGGCCTGCTTTACGGGGCCCTTCCAGCCGACGGAGCTTCGCTTCGGGATTAGCGTTTTCCACGGATTTTACCTCTAAGGAACTCATGAATGTTCATGCAGAACCGCAGGCCTGGAATCTCAGATGAAGTATGGGAACGGCAGGGTGCCTGGTGGGTTGGGTCTTCCTCACCGTAGTCTTCCTTTCACTTAACAAGGTAAGTTTCTACTTCGATTTCTACATTTTTGATTGACGTGTTAATCGTGCAATCAATCATTCATGGGCACCAGATGCTGATATGGACGTATCACGCCAATGATTAAAAACCGGTTAGATGTCTGACAGTACAACAGACTACTGTGTAAACAAAAGCGCGGTAGTCCTGCCAGCGGCCATGGCAGTTATGTACAGAAAAAATGTACCAAAAAACATGTAGGATATTTGAACGCAGAACAAATAGAATCATTTGATGTAAAGTGTATGACATGAGAGCAGTAAAGATTTTTTTGTTTAATTTATGGAAAATACCAACAATCAAACTAAGGAGAAATTACCCCCAAAAAACAACGTTTCAACGTCATAATTTGTGTTTAAATCCTAAAACAGTCACAGCGCCCTCTCACTGTCAGAGAGCTCTACGTATGCAAAGCGTATCATTTATCTATACGACACTTAAAGTGAAGAGTAAAGGAGTTCAATCAACCGTTCGGCATGTAAATAAATGGTCTAGATTTCAACTGACCCCTCAACAGCTGGGTATTGCTGATTGAATGATTGATGATAGTCCCTTCTTCGCTCAGATGTTTGAGATGCTTGTAGCTAGCACAGCGATCGCAATTGCCTGGTATCACTGCTGCGCGGTTCTGATTTTTGTGTCAGACGCTATTTAGTCTATTCAGATGGATTTAAGGAGATTGCTGTCGTCTGCTTGACCCACTTTACAAGATTCTCGACAAATATTGATCAAAGGCAGGTGTATCTACAAAACGTGATCCCAGAAGGTCTAAGAAACAGGATTATCCGTAGGATGAGAGCGCTACACGGCGCTCCTAACGCACATGTGTATCCCAAAAACTTGCGTTGATTAGATATAGTACGTACCAGTTCCCATTCTCAACATACGTTTATATCCAGGTCAAATCTTAGACACGCCATGGAATTTCACTGGACTGTAGAAACCGTAATGAGCTATTTCACCCAGGTGTCGATCAGAAAAGACAACATTATCCGCCAAATGCAGCTCTCGAGGCCTTGTCAGAAGCTTACAGTGCTACTTTATATGTTTACTGCCTAAAAAGATTTACATTTTTCCACATATTTACACAAAACTGTCTGGGATAAACATAGCTCATGTTTACACGGTACGCTAACCACCAGTAGCTTCAGTTCACCATCTTCAAAACTCTTTCAACGAGATGGCATTTTCTATAGCTTTGATGCTGTTCCGTTCATGCAACCAGCCCAAGTGGCCCCGAAAGCTGTTGACCGTTCCGATTCAAAATATATCATATTACCTATCCGTGTACTTTCAGACCACCTGCTTTTAACCACAGGATCTAAAACACACACATACAAACACACCATAAGCCCACCTCATTATGTTTGAAACCGTCCTGTTTACCATGTCTGTCTTCAGGCAACTCATAGCATACAGCGTCCTTGGGCATCTACAGTTAAGCAGAAGAATATAAGGTCTCATTCATTAGTTTTTTTCGCCCTATACATAGGCTTACATGTTAGAATACGTTTTTTTACATGGGCGTTTTCATAATGAAGCTATAGAAAATGCACCAATGTTTTTCATTTCATATTGAGAACATTTACCCTAGATCATGTAAACAAATTGCCAACAGTTTCACTGCATATAATCTCTTTTTATAGCAATTACAAACTTTGCTACACACCCAAAAAGACACTTTCCAGCTGAAGAGCTCACGACCGCATCACCTACAATGTCGGGCTGTGCACGTCCGACCTCGCGCGCGGCTGCCGAACTTTACCTGCTAATTTCTTCAGTTACAAATAAGCTTTCATCAGTTTGACTCTTGATAACTCAGCCAGCAGACAGAAAAGTAATAAACCACTTATTGGTACAGGGTTGTAATTATATAGTTTATTTAGTATGTTTTTATGATTTCAAGTCATTTAAACGAAGGCCGCTCATCTTCTAGAGCAGTCTGAAAGGCCTGGTTCAGTAACATATATTAAAGCTACATGATCACATTGTTTTTGAATTAGAATACACGGGTATTATCAGCGTATCCTCCTGTATGTAAGATTCTATCAAACACGACTAGCAGTAAGCTTTCTGATTACGAAAACACATTTTCAGCAGGTGAGATTTATTGGTTGTGTAAAAAGTATCTCCTTTATCTATCCTATGTTCTACCAACCTGATGAAATTATTTTCAGAAAATGTTTTTCCCTTGTCTGTACTTGATGTACATGTGGGCCCCTAACAAACATGCTTACCAGAGCTTCGTTCCCTTTTGCCGTTGCGTTTTATCAAGCGTAATCGAATCTAATGGCCCGGTAATCAAATCCTGTTCACAATAACGGAAGAGTGACTCCCGCTGCTGTTTTCGTGATCGTCAGCATAGCAGACATATGTTGGACGTCAGACGGTATCTTTGGGAAATGAAGCTTCTGGAGAAAACAGTTACACGGCCAATTCTGCACGTACTACAGTAGCCACCAAAGCATTGACACAAACATCACAAGGACTACTTATGCAAAATATTCAAAAAGATCCAACCCAAGGACGAACCATGCGAACGTGCACTTGACGTAACGCAAGTATCGGTGCTTGAAAGGTAATGAACCCAATTAGGGTAACAAGAGTATGGGTGCTTGAATCCTGATCATTTCGATTGCTTTATCAAGGGTATACGTATGTGTGCTTGAATCACAGTCAATAAACGTTTATCACGAACTATTGGGTACTTGAAATATTTTGCTTCTCAGCAGCAAAACAATTTTGAGGACGTCATTTAAAATAATTGACGTGTAAGGACGACACAAGGCATAAATGTAGTGGTAAAAACCGAGGATACATTTGATTCACTTTCAAATTTCAATTCTATCTATCTACCGGCCTTCAATCGGGACTAAACAAGAGGTACATGTGCAAACTTCACTCCACATTGCCCTATCCAGCTTCATTTTTCCTAAGTGTTCATATTCAATCCCAGTGTCTCTAACTAAACTGTCGGTAAAAGTCAAACTTCTGCAGTGCACTCGGCCTCTTGGTTTCCATAGGAGGACGTCTCAAACTATTTCCTTGTTGGCTCGACAGCAGTGCCCAGCAAATTTCACTCGACGGTGGGTGAGCTTTTGAGACAGCCGTGGAAGACTTCCATACATTGTTTTGAGAGTAGCATGTTACGGGGTGACATACCCTTTCGTTGGCTGATACAAGACGGGGATGCGCCAGGTCTGCCGTCCGGGTGAACGGTGTAAATCACCATACGGCTGGTACGAGACGGAGGTTTGCCAGGCCTCCATCCGGGAGATTTGTAGTACTGAATCGCCAACTGCAGACAGAACATCCCTACCCCTTTACGAAAGGCGTGGTGGGCTCTTTAACATGCGTGGGGTGTGGCTCTCCCCAAACACGGGACCTCCATTTAACGTCCTATCCGAGGGACGTCTCCAACCAAAGCTAGATACTCATTTCCACTTGAGTGAAGTGAGGAAGGTCGTGTTAAGTGCCTTTCCCAAGGGCACAAGATCGGTTACATGACATCCAGCGAGAGCCGGAACCGCTTTGTTCTTAGCCGAACACTCTGTCGTTACGCCGCACGACCCCACAAAGTGTCATTTATTATATTTGTCCATTTAATTACGATTCGAACTTCTTACGTTTAATACAGGGAGGTGATGCCGCCGTCGCCGACATCGGAGACGAAATCATGGCGGCCGAGAGGCAATGCAAGGCACAGATGTCAGTCAGCAGCCCACCCAATCACAACGGTAGGCCACAATGCAATTATATAATAATAATCGTCTATTGGTCAGAAATTACCCGTGCAATGGCAGCCAGTGCTGAATTGCTGCAGGGTTTACAATCACATAATACACAACAGATATATATTTATACTGTCAGTCACCAGCCCACCCAATCACAACGGTAGACCATGGCATTAATGCAATTGACATAATAATAATCGTTTATTGGTCAGAAATTACCCGTGCAATGGCAGCCAGTGCTGAATTGCTGCAGGGTTTACAATCACATAATGCACAACAGATACATATTTTATCCACACTTGCATTTTGTGGAACTGTCGCAAGGGTTGCCATTCGGCGCCAGCAGGTGGCCTCAATACGACTTTCCCCAACCGAAGTCAGGTACCCGTTCACACCTGGGTGGAGTGATGAAAGTAGTGCCTTTCCCAAGGGCACAACATCGGAGCATAGCAGTGGTTTCGAACCCGGGACCTCTCGGTTTTGGGCGAAACACCCTACCGATTGCGCCACACGATGTCACAATATTTATATACACTCAAAACACAAAAGGTTAGGAAACTTGAAGTTGATCAATAATATCTTCTTTATTTTTTTCAATTATACTGTTATGTATCATTGGAAAGCTTGTTTACTGACCTTTAAAATGGCTCTATTTGCTATGCCCGTACATTCATGGATTGAGCACCAATGCTACCAATGTTACGTAGGTAGGTCGCGAAAAAAAAGTACAGTGGTTTGTTGATGAGTTGGACCATCTACATCTTGCACTTTTAAATTATGGGGTGTTTTGGCATCACCATAGTGTATATAGCCACCACACAATTGCTTTGTGCGTATACTGTGTACACAGTATGCGGTACTAATCACTATGTACAATGGTGTGCTAGCTACATATCGTACACACTGAGCTCATTAGGTGCTTGATGGCCTCAAATCATAGAGTCAAGCTATCTGTATCTGTATCTATATAGCCGGTATGACCGCCCTTCGGCGTAACACACCAGCTTCGCAGACACGCGGCGCAGCAGCAGCTGGTTATAGTACACTGTGACACCTAACCTTTGCACATCTACCTGCAATTGTTGTTTAAAGTTAGAGTCATCTCATGGCTGATTTCTTCACACAGGTACGTACTGCCCACAGGAGTGGGACGGGGCGTTCTGCTGGCCCTACGGCACGCCAGGAGTGAGAGTCAGTGCACCGTGTCCCGCTTTCTTCCGAAGCCGAGGTAATAGTTTATGTTCATAGTTCATTTCGAGTGCACCGTGTCCCGCTTTCTTCCGAAGCCGAGGTAATAGTTCATGTTCATAGTTCATTCCGAGTTATGGGTGTTTAAAGTTCCTAAGGGCTAAGCCCAACCCTAACCCCAGCTTTTAATAAAGTGTCTTATAATGGGCAAAACTTGGGCTCATTAGAAAGGTCTTTTGGAGGGAATTGTAAACTGAAAACGGGTTTTAGATATCGTGCGTTGTTGTCGAGTTATGGGTGTATAAAGTTCTTAAGGGCTAAGCCCAACCCTAACCATGTTTTTTAAACGTGTCTTCAAATGGGCATTACTTGGGATCATTAGAAAGGTCACTTGGAGGGGAATTATAAACTTTAAAACGGGTTTCAAATATTGTGCTTTGTTGTCAAGTTATGGGTGTTTAAAGTTCTTAAGCGCTAAGCCCAACCCTAACCCTAGCTTTTTTAACGGTGTTCTCAAATGGGCAAAACTTGTGCTCATTAGAAAGTTCTCTTGGAAGGGAATTGTAAACTGAAAACGGATTTCAAATATCGTGCTTTGTTGTCGAGTTATGAGTGTTTAAAGTTCTTAAGCGCTAAGCCCAACCCTACCCCTAGCCTTTTTAACGGAGTTTTCAAATGGGCAAAACTTGAACTCATTTGTATCTGTCTGATCTCGTGAAAGGAATGGTAAGCTGTAACCTCCCCTATAAGCCCGTATTGTGGACTGAGTTGGAGGTAGCCAGCGTCGAATTTTTATTTTTTTTCAATAGGGATTTAGCGAATTTGAGACTTAAGGTCTCTCTTCTTGCTGCCAAAGTACAAGTCTGGAGAGTGTATAAGTATAGGAAATGTAGCTAGATCCAAGAATTATTCTAAGGGCGCGCTTTTGGATACGTTCAAGCTGGTGGGATTGAAAAGTGGTTAAACCTGAGTGCCATACTGGGGCTGCATATTCTAAAGTTGGGCGAACATATAGCAAATAGATTTCGCAAAGATCTTTAGTGCAGACACCACAGCGTTTTAGTTTCTTAAGGCCCACTCTCACTGGACATGCGGCACGCTGGCGGCTTCGGTGCGGCCGATCGAATTGACAAATAACTCAACGAATTTCATTGACGAAAAACGAATCTTTTTTTAAAAGCTTTGTGTGTTTTGTTGTCTTTTTGGTCATACTTGTATGTTTTCAATGATATTCCCATTATAAAGTCAAGGGTAACACAAATCCAATTTAGGACGCAGCGACGCCGCCAGCGTGCCGCGGGTTCAGTGAGAGGGGAGCTTTAAGCCAGAAAAGGCGGGAGCTTGCTTTGATACGGGCCAACCCGTTGCCTGGTTACATTGTTTACAATGAGATGAACCAATGCCCTTAAGCTTTGCATAAATTTCTGGGCCAATGATGATTAATGGTCTGACCTACACATACTGACACTAACCTATATTTATCATACTTATCATGCATTGACCCATAGATGTGCAGCCGAGTTGTTTTTACGCTACTTCATTACAGGCAGCACATTCATATTTGATCAATATCGTTGTAATACTGTAAATGCAGAAATGTTCGTGGGGATTTAATTTCGTGGTAGGGAGAAAATGGAGTGTTAGTAGCGCTACAGTCAGAACTGCTTTTCGCGGTTGTCTGAAGTTCGCGGTAAAGAGTTCACCGCGAAAACCGCGAACATAAAACCGTCGCGAACATTTCTGCATTTACAGTATCACTGTAAGGTCATTCATTATCATTTAATCCAATTAATCATGACATCGTTTTAAATGAGCCTTTGTTGTATGTGTCTTTTCAGGACATGCGTACAGGCATTGCGAACGCTCCGGCAAATGGAGGATCAACAGAGCAACCAACAAAACGTTTCTAAACCACACGGAATGCACGGAAATACCGGTAATTACATAAGAACACAGAGAAACGTACAAGAACACTGTTTTGCTGTACTCGATTGGGCTGTAGAACACTGTTGACCTTTCTGTTTGTTTTTTTTTATTTAGATTTCTATAAGTGTTCAACATTAACAAATTTCACACTTTATACTGAGCTTTCTGTAATGCGTAAGAGAAAGAATCGGAGCAAACGCTACGTTCTAAGTTACTCTTTCCTTTCGGGTAATAAGTACTGCGGCTGCCGGGCTATTTTGGGCCCGGCCAGGACCCCGAATCATTTTAACCCGGGCTTAAAATCAACGCGGGAGCCGGTAACAAATAAACACTGTTAGTTAATCGTGCGAGCACCGGGAGGTACCCTTTACCCGGCAGTCCACCGGGACAAATTTGAGACTTAAGGGCCCGGCCGGGACTACATCCCCGACGGGCACCGGCGCATTGGGACCATAGCATTAGTAATACAATTTGTTGTGATTTTTCCAGAACGACGAACCACTTATACCAAGACACGTTATAGACAACGTGACGAACATCTACACCATCGGGTACTCCATCTCACTAGTATCACTCTTCATAGCGTTCATCATACTGGCTCGCTTTAAGTAAGTAGCATTTGGATGTTACACCCTTCGCAGCCACTTCAGTGTGTGTAAATACCCTTGAAATACATTTACTCAAGCACCGCAATGAGTAAATGTTCTGTGATATTGTATAAAGCGCATTATTCCAATGATAAAAGATATAACAGATACACGATTTATAAGTAAACATTAGAAATATTGTGGAATATAAACAGTGATAAATGCTATAGATGAAATTAGGGTAAATATCAAGGCACGAAATGAGTTGTTTCATTATTTGTATCTTGATTGTTTGTTTGTTTGTTTGTTGTTTATTTGTAGAAGGCTACATTGCACGCGGAACTACGTCCACATGCACCTCTTCGTATCCTACATGTTACGGGCCTTTTTCATTCTCCTTCGAGACGCTGTTCTCTATTCTCAAGACACTAACAACTCGACAACAGTTCCAAGGAACACGGTAAGACATTACGGCTACGCCAACACGTGCAAACACCTGGCAGTAAGGGTGAGACTAAACAGTTCGCGCCTGCGCCTAGACCCCACGGTGAGAGACCAGGGTTTAAACCATTGTAAATCCTTTCCTGGTGGATTTTTTTGTGAAATCTGGGCAGTGGCCGTGGTAGGATACACTCTGTATTTGCTGAATTAGTTGAAATACCTTGTGGGTTTTGGCACCCCCCCCCCTGATATAGTGGGATGGTCTTCAAATGGGTGTCTGAAGCCTGTAGGACCTATTCAAGGGCTCTGATAAGGGGGGGGGGGGTATCTGGGGAATAACCGTATAGAATTTGTCAGGAATGAATCTGATGACAGTTGACATAACTGGTTAATATTTGAGGGTAAGTTCTTGTAGTCTGATGTCTTGATTCCTGAGATTATGACCCCTTCTTTTTTGTTCACTTCCCCATAGGCCTACATGCTTTACTGGCATTTATTGTAACTGTTTAGTCTCCCCTAAGGTCCCAACAGATAATATGTTTCATTTGTACTGAATGAGACAGGGAGAGATACCGTTCTGATGGCATATTTCTAGAAGTTTCGTTTCCGTGTGCTTCATACTCTGAAAAGCACGAGATTGTTTTGAACGTAATGACACCGGAGAAAGATAAAGAGTCACAAAACGATTCTATAACGTCAATCACTTACGTATGCCTATAAAATATGTAAGATATAAAAGTACATATATGAGATGTAATTGGCAAGTTGCTGTCTTCCGCTTTTTCAAAACACCTAATTTCTTTTAAATGACAGCCTTGATTGTTTGTTTTTTGCATGTAACAGGTCGGCTGTAAACTACTATATACCTGCTTCATGTACTTCATGGCCACCAACTACTTCTGGATCCTGGTGGAGGGACTGTACCTCCACAACCTCATCTTCGTCTCCGTGTTTTCTGAGAGGAAGTTCTTCTACGGATTCATCGCGATTGGCTGGGGTGAGTACGCAAAAGGCGCGGTCTTATCATCATCATCATTATTAACCCATATGGCCCCATCAGGGACAAAGTTGGGGGGGGGGGGGTTGAGGTCCCGGGCTAAGGCAGGCAGGCCTCCAGCCTGGCACGGTAAGACTCAACGGTGGGAGCCGTCACAACCGTGCCAGGCAGGGCATTCCAGTGGTAAATGGTACGGTAGCCTGGCAACCATACCATCGGGGGCTCCCCGATATCTCTACGGCGCTGGGAGTGATGCCCGCCCGCCCAGAGAGCTTAGCCCGCGTGGGGTGTGGGTCTACGGCCTTGGATTAAATTACTTGGCACTCACAAGCAGACTGTGCCCGGTAAAACACCCCTGAGCCGACCCCTAGAGACTGGGACCAGGCTAATAGTACGGGGGAAATATGATTTTTTGTATGTGTCGGTTCTGGCGTCGATGGTTTGACATTTGAGATGGTGGCTCCCCCGGGTGCGCCCCTGAGCTGGTTTCAGTAAACTGTGTAAAGTGTTTATGTTAATATGATTGTCAACTAGTTTGTAGAAAAAGGTGAGGCGGGCGTTCCTCCTCCTTTCGGTATGGCAGAGTCAAATAAGAGTCGACACTCCATAAATTACGACCGTTATGTAAACGACATCGTTCTGATGTAAAATCAGCGCAATGTCTTGCCGTATCCACTTAATGACAGTTATATTCAAAATTGCTTAAAGCATACCAATTATTCACCATTAAGAGAAGCATAAGAAATAGTGAAATTCAAAATTGCTTGAAGCAAGCCAATTATTCACCATTAACAGAAGCATAAGCATAGGCAAAGCGACTGGTTGATCCGCATGCTGCCTAACAAACGATCAATCACAAATCATAAACACAATTAGGCGCATTGGCCAATGGCATTACGCTGACACTGTTTGCCTTTAGCAGTATGGCATTTCCCCCTGCAATGCTGTAAGTATAGTCAATGCTAGGTCTCATTAGCTATTAGAAAAGCGACGACAGGGCGCTAAAATCTGTAGAAAAGAGCACTTTTGCTGCGTAATTACTTTAGAATGAGCCAACCTGAAATCGTTAATGTCGATTGGCTAATCTTAAGTCAGTGCAAACTGAGAACTCGAACGTTGATTGGCTATTTTACAAAAACACCATAACCTGCTTATAACCTAACGATAATTGGTAGGCTAGGTGCGGCTTGATCCTTTGTCATCTGATGAAGACTCTCAAATAAGAAGTCGAAACCGGTATATGTATCGGATTGTTACTCCTACCGTCATATCCTTCCGACTTTCCTTTGAGTAGACAAGCGAAGATAGATGGTTTTTCACATCGTTGCCTTCGGACTTCCGTCCCGAGCAAATAAAGAAAAGCCCACTGAGACAATAACGGGTCCCTTTAATTCTTCAAGATTTACCCTGACTGCTCAAGGCTCATCAAGGCTCCTCAAGGTGGCGGCAAAGCAGCAAACCGTAAACCATCTTAGTGCAGAAATAACTTTAAAGATATATCTTATAACATCCAAGACTGTGCGGGTACATACTCTGATCCCATACTAAATACTATACAAGTCTATTTGATTGTTGAGTAAGTAATCGTTAATAACTAGAAAATGCCATACTTGTGTAAATGTATCTTTCATATCATATCAGAGTTAATGATGATAACTTGATTGTTGTACAATAAAGTTATCATCATTATGACACACATAAGCAAAGTACAAATAATTTTTTTTCGAAATTTTTGTATAGACATAATAGTGTCGTCATACCTCTTTTTCATCGCCTTTGCAGTGTTCCCTCTGACGTTTGTGGTTCCCTGGGTGGTGGTACGAGCTACGATGGAGGACACTGGGTACGTAGCTTCCATCTTCCTCTGTAGCCTCCGTTGCAGACCCCACAAAGCCTTGTCTCTTTCCCTATTGTAACTGCCGAGTCTCCTTCGTCCTCAACCAAATAGCTGTATTCGGAGAGGACGAAAGAGACTCAGCTGATCCAAAAAGATTGGATACCAGGCTAGAACCCATAGTGGTGTACAGACTGTACGAAATGGAACGGATTGGAACGAAATGGAACGGAATGGGTCTTACACCACCCATAGGGCTTTTTCAACTACACGTAGTTGTTTTATAGCTACAGCGGGTTCCGTTTGCTTGCCGAGACGGCCATCAGGTCGCGGCAAGCAATAAAAACCCGGCAGCTGTAAGAAAACTTCGCATAGCTGTTAAAAAAAACGACCGACGGGGACTGCAATGGAGGCTACTATTCCTGAACCTGGAATCAGACAAAGTAAAATGCGTCAGTATTCTACTAGAGGTTGCTCAGACAGCAATTTTCTTGAACAAACGCTGTAGGATTCGGTAGAAACAATACAGTGGATTGGTCATGATTTGGTTAACTTGTTGGTCTTTAGCAATTTCTTCCTGAGATGCACAAATCTATCATTTCCAATGATATCATAATGCCGCTCAATGAGGTATCAAGCAGGCATTTTGTTTTGTTATTTCAGGTGTTGGGACACGGACACGGTATACAAATGGATCTACAAGGCCCCCATTGTGCTCTCTATTGTGGTGAGTAATTATAAACCTTGTTGAGCAAGCCTTTTTTACATTGATGAAGCGAACATACGCTTAGTATGTATGTGCGCAAAACAGATAAGAAATCTGAATCATATAATTATATGACATGATATGATAAATGATACAAAACACGTCCAGAAGGAGGGGAAAAGCCTTTATTGCTTATTCTAGGACCTCCTCTACTATAATTATCATAATTGATTATAGTCTGAAGTACCAATAGTTGATGAATAATGATAAATACAATAAGTACAAAGAAAGCGATGTACAATAAAGATAATCAAATAATCAATGATATAAATTGATAAGAACTGAACATATAAGGCTATGACAGAAAACTAGGTATATGGCTTTAGTTATGATATGGCTTTTTAGTGCATTTTTAACAGCAGAAAAGTTTAAAAGAGGAGGCTGCGATTTGAGTAGTTTCTCCTCTTTCTAGGTAAACTTCCTCTTATTCCTGAACATTCTGAGGGTACTCGTGAAGAAGCTACGCATGCCGGCTGATGTAGCCAATCAGTAAGTCTTTTTACTGTCTTTTATCATTTCATTTGTTGATTATATATTCGAAAAATTAGAAACCCCGTTCACCCTGTTCATTTTAAAGCGTATTTTCTTAAACTGAACAGCCTTAATTCAAACTGCAGATGTTGTACCATATGTCCTGTTTTGACATTTACTTGTTAATGCAAAAACATCTTTTGACTGTCAGGAATCGCAGAAAATGCTGTTCTTGTTGCTTTCGGCGACCAGCACTCCAGGACAGGTATGTATTTATAGTTTTCTGTTTCCAAATATCTTGCTTTTATTTTTCACTGAAAAAAAGCACTAATTCATGTAACTGGACCACTATCTAAACACAGCTATGCATTGAAAAATGTCACCCATGTTAAATCGCACTGGCCCGATCGGACCAGTACGGTAGGACATACGTTTGGCCGAATAACACTTTCCTTTGCCATCGGGGCAATGGACTTGTCCAACCCTGTGGTATCAATGGGCTAATGGTAGCTCAAAGGTACCATTAACGGCTACACGAAATCCCTATTACAATCGTTTTCTGCGTTTCAGTGGAGCGGACAACCATTACGGAGGGCGGAGAAACAGTGTCCAACTGCAGATGCCAATGTGAGTATGATTAAGACTGAGATAGTCTCCTACTCGTATGGATTTGTACTCTCTTATTGATTCCTGCTGCTTGTCACTAGCTAGATATATATATACCGTAGGGTACCCCTCTGTTGTAATCTCAATGCATGTTTCTCCTTCATGTTGCTTCAAAAACGTGAATGGCAAACAGCGTCTAAGAGTGAAACGGAGACTTTTTCACTGAAAAGGATATGATTATCATATGACGTCAATGAATTGCCCATCACGATACCGTGCACAGAAATTGGTTCAGGTACACACGTGTGTGGGGGGTGACCGCCCTTCAGTGAAACATCCGGCCCGGCATTGCACGTGTGGGAGGTTGGCACGTCGAATTAAAGCAATAACTCTCGCGAATTAAGTCAGATTTATCATTGCCTTTGACCAATAACCATAAAAGTAAGATCAATGGACCATAGCTGCTGTTTTTTACTTTTATCCGACACACATGCAAAAGACAAATTAATTACCGGATTTTCGGACGTGCCCATCAACACTAATCAGGAAGTTGACCCACTTTCCTGACGCTCTCGCACATAAAGTTCTGAGAAAGGCCGACAGACCCAAGGCCGCAAATCCCGCGAACCATCTGTCTCTTGCGTGGGATGAAAGTAAAAGAAATCTTTATGTATGTATCGCGCCAACACAGATAAAGTTTCGTTCTAATGAATGAATTCAGGAGGTTGTAAATGCATGTAAACCCGCCTGTGTTTTCAAAGCATAAGAAATACGATGTGGTCTATCTGGCACTGGTCTTATCTTTTTTTTTTCTACATTAGCAATGAAGCTACTCTCTTCTATATAAAAGGACGGCTATTTCTACATAGCCTAATGGGAAGAGTTTTCACTTTGCCTTCTGGAGGTGGCGGGTTCATACCAAAGACTTTGAAAATGGGACTTTCTCTGATTAACACTCAGAACGTATGTTTAAGAGTACGTCGTGTATGGAAGTCGAACACACCTAATGTACCACTACCAGTGTACGTTTATTTATTCTATTTTATTTATACGTTTATGACGGTTAGACATCCAGGTTTACAATTCATAAAGACAATTCAAACTCTACACTGGACAAAATTCGGCGATTTAATTCCGGACGTTTCGAGTGACATCCATCACTCTTCATTTTAGTGACGCTGAAGAACAGTGATGGATGTCACTCGAAACGTCCGGAATTAAATCTCCGACTTGTGTCCAGTTGTCGAGTTTGAATTGTCTTTATACACTACCAGTATAGTTGCTCCCCTGTGGTAGTGATTGTGTGGCCTAAGGGCGATAGATATTGAGATGGGCGTCACCCTATACATTAAAAGTTTGCTTTAACTTTTTACTTTTTCTCTGTGCAGGAAACTTGCCAAGTCCACCATGGTTCTCATCCCACTGTTCGGAGTCCATTACATCGTATTCGTGGGCATGCCAGATGACACCAAGGGACTGGCACAGGAAATCAGACTCTACTTCGAACTGTTTTTCAGCTCATTCCAGGTAAGACTTTAATTACCTCTTTGGACTTTTAGTTTTCTTTCATACCTAGCTGATGATTGCATGCAAAAAAGGAACCCAATCGGATTTGTATCCCAAAGGAAAATGATCATCTGATACTTGCTGAGGTATTGAAATAGTATTGAGGGAGGGCGGGAAAGGATAAAACAATTGTAAGGAATCGGAATAGTATTTTCTTCTGTCCCTTTAATTGCTAATTGATTAAAAATGTCTACTATGTACCTTACTTAGAGCTTTACGCTACATTTCTCAAGCCTTTAGACAAACAAGGTATCTAATATGCAACGTAAAGCATAAAGAGTGTTCATCATCATAAGAGAGAAAAAACATAGATTGTTTCACACTCTACTACTGGCAATTAGGTACTTGACATCACTCACCATTGTACATAAGGACAATGAGCCATCCGACGTGCCTGTTTATGCTAGGGTTACATGTTCAAAGCGGGGCCCAGCCGGGTACCTTGCGGGAACGAAACTTTTTATATAAAAGACAACAAAACACACAAAACGATAAACATACAAATAAATTGTGTAATCCTGATACGCATTCGTTATTCCTTGTTTCCTCAAACAGCCCGTTCGGGCCCCGGTTTGGAAATGTGACCCAAGCATAAGTGTAGCCTGGTATCCATCCCTAACATGATCCGGTCCTGTTATAGCCACGGGGTCTATAATAGGGACGGATACCAGACTTTCCTTTGTTTCTTCACAGGGTTTCTTCGTCTCCATCCTCTACTGCTTCCTAAACGGAGAGGTAAGTCAAGTTCCATTTCCCTACGGCCACGTTGATTCGAGAATATGGATGACATCCTCTGGAGCATCAAATTTTGTGTATCTACAAAAAAACGTACAAAAAAACTGTAAACCGTGCAAAGCAGCTGCAAAATGAGCAAATATAAAAAGTACATGCAGAAAAAATATATTTCAGAAAACGGATACTAATGTCGTAGAATCAGATGGCAAAGTCAATTCCAAAGTCATAGAAGAAGACCTGAAAGAACAAAAATGAAGACTATTTTATTCAGTATGCCTTACTTTACATGTATGTGTTTAGTCATTTCTTCAATCTTCCTGAGAACTTAAATTTCATAATGAGGGCAACTTTTTTGCAAAGCTTTTTTTAGCCGCACGCTCGCATCAGTTTTGGGGGTTCCCAGAGGATGTCATCCATATAATCAAATCTTTGTCTTGACATAAACGAAATGACTCTGAAGAAGTCGAGTCTCCACAGTGTAAATGTAATGGTGAGCATACAGCGACACTCAATCGAATTATCTGAGGATGGTCACGTTGTGCACAAAGGTCGGAGGTCACCAAACTTAGCGTCTTGAGTTTTTTAACAAATTTCATGTTTTTTCGTCGTAAAAATGGCGTGACCACACTGTTATGGTATCTGCAACACTTTCAGTGCTGTGTGGTACGATATATGCATCACCTAAATGAAAACCTGGCTTCCACAGCTCTACAATCAACTACTAAAATCTCCTTCCTCGGCATAAATTACTCTTACAACAACCCCCCACCCCAACTCTAGAATCACTACCAGAGCCCCAACTATCAAACGATCACAGAAACCACAGCCATGCAGGGATAAACTAACGCTAAATCACTAGTACCCTAGTTTATAATAGGAGTGTTGACATCAAGGCTAATGAACTTACTAAGCTTGTGGAGCAATCGATCGTCTCGCCATCTTCCAAACACTGACAGAACTGTTTGGCGGGAATCACCGACCTCTGACCTCGTCACCTGATTACTCAAAAGTTGTCCATGTGTCTTACATGACCTGTGGCAGCCTGATGATCCACAAGTTCTTTAACACATTTTAGAGACTTTACTGGTAACATAGATAGGAAATTTCTCACTCTTGTGTGAAATTATCACTTGGTTAAAGGTCCGGGCTGAGTTTAAGCGCAAATGGGAACGATGGAAGCTTGCCAGGAATTTCAACTCCAGAGGGGGGAACATGAGTCGGTCTCCTCTCAGTCACACGGCCGTCACATCCATGGACTACAGCCACAGGTTAGAGCAATGTTGATGTAGTTACCTTTGACAAGAACGTTATGTTTTCGTGTGTGTGTTTGTGTGTGTATGGTATGTATGTGTGTGTGTGTATGTATGTGTGTGTGTGTGTGTGTGTGTGTGTGTGTGTGTGTGTGTGCGCGCGCGCGCGTGTGTATGTGTATGTGTGTTTTTTAGTTAGTTAGTTAGTTAGTTAGTTAGTTAGTTTGTTGACAGCATGACTCGATATGGATAGACATTTGTATTGGTAGGTATTGGCAGGGTGAAGAAATTGTTAGATTTTGGGGCCCCTAGCGTCTTTCCATGGTACAGCAGAAGGATTTCATATAGCCATGATTTTAGGGTGGTAGATAGCTCTTGTGCTTGGGAAGAAGCGACATAAGTTTAGGCCCTCTAGCATATTTCTTTGGAACTTCAGGGGCGTTCCAGTTACAGACTTTGAAACAAGATAAGTCAAAAGAGGACGAGTCAATTTTCATGATTTTCAACCTGTAGATAACCTTGATTTCAACTTCTTGTTTTCTCGCCATTCTAGTCCCAGTGTCAACTCCATCCGTAACGGGACTCCCCCAAGCTCTCACAGTCTACCTAGAAACGGATCCCCCTGGAACGGAAGACTGAATCACCACAAGGAAGATTGCCTGCGAGTTCCAGACATTGCGATGCAGAAGCTAGCTTCCTTCAGCGACGACGTCTCGTCACATATTGATGAAGAGCGGGACAAGTGCTCAGAGAACGCTGCGCTAGTCAGGAAAACTAGTAGTACTGCCTCAGAAATGGAGTCCAATGTGTGATCCTTTGCCAAACTCCCTGTGGCGTGTCTTGATATATGTACCGTGTACAAAGCCGTGTGCCAAGTAGTAAACATTTAAGGCTCAGGATCTCTACTCTATGTTTCACTGCCATTTTGTTGAGCATTTGCTGCTTAGGCCATGTCGATATGATTATATATATGGCATCCTCTGGGGACCCTAAAACTGATGCGAGCGTGAGAATAAACAAAAAGTTTTGAAAAATAATTTTTAGATCTACGTGGGCAGGAAGAAAGAACAAAACTCAATATAGATTCCGAAAATAATTTCAGCAGGTTGGTAGATCATAGGATATTTGGAGTTTCTTTTTACACAACCAGGAATCTCACCTACTGACGAGACGAGGGGGGATACAAGCTCAGCCACGTTTGGGATTGCGTTCTCGCCGCAAAAGCGCCACCTACATCGGCTACCTATAGCAGCGAGAAGCAATGCTCCAGTCAAAAGCTCTGAAGTAGGTGTCTGACAGACACCGAAACGTCAGCAGGTGAGATTCCTGGTTGTGTAAAATTAAACTCCAAATATCCTCAATATAGGTTCTTTTTGTTCTTTCAAAACATCCATTTTCTGAATATGTTTTTACAATCTACAGCATGTATTTTCTCATTTTGCAGCTGCTTTTTACGATTAATAGTATAGCCGAAAGTTTTTTTAAACGGACGTGAATTGATGCGCGCGCAGACGCTATCCATATATTAAGATCAACATGGCCTTATTAAATGATATTCCATTACATCTATACCGTGTACATAGACATAGTATGCAAAAAAAGTTGAACATTCCGTCTTGGCAAGCTCTGTTTTATCATTCCATTTATTGTGTGACCGTTTGAGACTATAGCTATATAAGATTACACATATATGTGCACAAGAAAGAAGTTATACATGTATTTTCTTGGTTATAGTAAAAAATGTAATTATGTCGATAACGTAATACAACGTTGTTTTGTTTTTTTAATTTGGTATCAAAGTTTAGTCGTAGCTATAGGTGTGTGTCATTGTGTTTTTGTACCGTGAAAATCCTCTTGTTTGAGAGTTGGTGTGCTTGTTGGTGACATAATGGTGTCATGAAGGTCCTAATATATCACATAGGGAAGTAGCTTATTGTATATATGTAATATATGTATTTCTAAAGAAATACCGTTTATATTTGTAGTCTGTGACCTCTGTATGGATCTATCGCTAGAAGGCAGGGTCCAACTGAAAGAAAGGAAATTGCTAATGGCATATTTTTGTTTGGACAGCGATATTTTATTTTGTAATATATATATCAAACTATATTGTAAAGAAATAATCCTAAAACAACATTTATGTGAATATGCATATAATCTAAATATTCAAACATGTCACATTTGCTGGATGCACTAGTGGATAGCTCAGAAATTTTAAAAATGTATTTGTTCATAGATAGCAAATATACTGTGTGCATGTAAAATGACAGTTCAATAAAGAATAGCCATCAATATGATAGTACATAAATCATACAAATCTGTCCTGTTAGCATATAGAAATGTCTGTACAAAGTTATGATAAGGCTCAATAGAGAAAGTATTCAATAGCAGCTATATCAATGATACAAACGTTCTATGCGCGAAGGACATATCTGATATTGTCCATCAATTTGCATGCAGTATAAATTGTTGGTGAAAGCACTGATACCAATACTTTGTCTCACGTTATAGCAGTTAAACTGGTCAACGTAACAACCTATACGTTTTATCTCCCATTTCCCTCTCTTGAATCCCATTTCCATAGTCTGTCTCTTGTCAATGTTTGAAATAAAGTTTACTTTAAGGCATAATTGTACTACTCTATGTACTAGTCCATGTAGTGTCCAATGTCTGTCTTCTTGTTACTTAATTTCGTGTACAGAGCCAAATGTTTTGATTTCGACGTATTTTCTGTTGATTGTTTGTTAATTTTGTTTGCTCCTGTGTCCGTGTTTATTTGAATGCATTGGAATGTATCGCGTCAGGGACACTAACAGGAAGTTAGGTCAAAGCTCCCAGAAAGGTCCTATAATATGTTATATGACGTCATGTCTTCAATTTCCTGTTCTCTGTATGCCTGTTGCCAGTGGGAAAAATGAATGAGCGAGAAATGCACCTGGATGATTTAAACAAGAAATTCAAAGAAAGAAATATTTCACGTAGGTATAAGATCTTAGATTTAGATACGGAAGATATTTTAATGCCACTTTTTTTAATGTCTTTGATATCTGCTTCAAATTATGCGAACATTGGGAATAGAGCGTTTGATTTTTCAGTGATTTGAAACTTTTTACAATAATTCTGTGTTGATATCTTTAGTTTGGGTAAAATAGTCCGACATGCCACAAAGTAGACATGCACTTCACATCTGAATCACTAGGGGGTAACACTGCATACACTACAATAAGGAAGGAAGAAAATCACTCTCTTGTCTTTCTCTTTTTTGTCTGTCGGTCTCTCTCTTTTCCTCTCTCTGTCTCCCTCTCTCTCTCTCGCTCTCTATCCCTCTCCCTCTCTCTCTCTCTGTCTCCCTCTTTCTCTCTCTCTCTCTCTCTCGCTCCCTCTCTCTCTCTCTCTCTCTCTCTCTCTCTCTCTCTCTCTCTCTCTCTCTCTCTCTCTCTCTCTCTCCTCTCTCCCATTGGTCGGATGACAAAGTAGTAACACCAAGCATTAAATTGACGGTAAGTTTATTACCTCATAACCAAAACAGACACACCATACTCCTAATCGCATGATATTCTAACATTCAGAAACGAAACAAGGCAACCCTGTTATCCATATCAATAAAATCCTCACAGTCTACAAAAGCAAACATATATATCTATATATACATACACCTCTTCAATCCTACATCGTGATATATAAATATAATGGTACGGCGACCAACGTATGACATACATTCAAATGTGTACAACTCGTATATTATTACTTTGATATAGACAAATTTCACAACACATAGTAACGTTACAGCACATAGTAGTACATTTGTCATGTATAAATTGCTGCTATCTTCCCTTTGATCAAACTCACACCAAAAATACGTATCCAACGATTCCCACACCAACTTAGCTTCTACACAGATACTAGAGGCTTATTTATACAAAAGTACAGTTAACAACAAAGATATCCATACTCCTTTAAAATGTGTTGTATTTTCAAGAATAAAATGTTGTACAGTAGAATTTGGACCGTTTTTGTGAAACTTATGAAGTTGTCAGTTGTAAATCAATAACACTTGTGATTTGATCACATTGGAAAAACTACTCCCATGACTGTGAACTTAAACATCTAAGAAGGGTCTAGGGGTATGGCCAGATAATTCCGGACATGGTATCTTTTGTAAAATCATGAATAGAGCATGTCTGAACCGTGACATTCCAAAAAGACTATAATTGTGTGATTACATTTATCAATTTTTCTACCTTGCACCAGTTCCAAGAAGAGCAAAAACACTTTTCACATAAGATAATGTATGAAAAGTTATGGAGGTATGAATAGTTTTGTTACCAACTATTACATGCTCTTTATTCTTTAACGTTCTAAATTGCGGTATAGAGCATAGTCTGCAAAACGCTTTAAGGTTTTGTTGTTTTAAAATCGACAAATTTAGTCAAATTTCTTGCTTTGTCACAACCATGGGCCGTTAGATGCGGCAGTATGGTGCACCAAAGCTACTCCCTCCAAAAGAAGGTGAGTAAACTCTACAGTGTCAATTTGACAATAATTTCTCTCTATAGCATTCTCTCACCATGGCCACAGTAATATAGCCAGGGTGCCATCCGCCATGGTAACCGTTGGCTCAATCTTTCGTTCCGTGGTTAGAAAGCGAAAATATTGTTGTTTTACGTCGTTTTTGGACAGACAAGGACGACGTGCCACTGCACTCAAGTTTTTCATAACTTATTTCAACAGTGCCACGTACAGAGATTAATATACCCATTTCTACACCTGGGTACAGTGAGGAAAGTCGTGTAAAGTGCCATTCCCAAGGGCACAACATTGGTGGCGTCAAGGGATTCGAACCCGGGACCGCTGGGTTCTGGGCCGAACACCCTGCCGTTACGCCACATGACCCCACGAAAACCGAAAAGCCAGCGGTTAAAACTACCCGAGGATGGCACCCAGATTGACACAGTAATACTGGTTCACTTCATTTTGATAAAACCCACCATCTTATTTCCGAAGTATCTTACGTTTAACGTTTTCTCCCTCTGTATATTTCACAGAACATGGTTTCTCGGACATTTACAACAATGTTCTGAGAAACCTACGACAAATTTACAACCTGAATTCTCAGTTATTTACAACAAACTGTTGGCAAACTCTTGTCAGAGAGAGGACTCCATTTCTAGCACACCATCCTTGATGAGGGAATCTTTCTCATCAGCACGCTCTTCTGAGATCCTCTCCACGACGACGTTAAAGGAGGCCCGCTTCTGTGCATTTCGCGGGACAGTTGAGACATCATCTCCACATTTTCCGTTAGCTTGAAGCAGCCCGTTCCTGGTGGGGGAGCCATTTTGGGAGACGTTATTGTTAGTCCTGGCGGCGGGACCTCCGTTGCTCACCGGCTGTGTCGTGACGCTGATACCACGAAGAACAAAAAGGAAAAAGCAAACAGTTAAATCTTTGTCAAAACCACGATGACGTGACATTTACTATGAGAATGCTTTTGAAATTATCATGAACATTTGTGTACCAATGATTCACTTTGGACATGTGCAAAGGGCGTGTTAAGATGCTAAATTTCAGCATCATTATATTTCTATAGTTTTGCAGTTATCCTTGCACTGTTAAGAACACAATTGTAATCTTACCAGTTAAACATTCTAGTTTGGTAGATAGAAAAATAATAGTAGACCAAAATGCCTAGAATTCAACACTGTGCTCTATTGACATTGTCATTAAGTTTGTTTTCTTGTTTGTTTGTTTGTTCGTTGTGTTTTTTTCTTGGAATAAACAAAAACAACTTTCTAACCTATAGCTGTAGTCCATGGAGGTCCGAGATGTGAAGCTGAAAGCGCCTCGGTTGTTTCCGTTGGCATTCAGGCTTCTCTTCAGCTTCCAGTGTTCCCATCTCCGCTTAAACTCGGCCCGCACCTAACAACAACAACAAAAACTCTCATATCTCCGTGACATATTTCTAGTTTTCTTTAATGTATTGTTTGATTGATAATCGTAAATTTCTCGCTGATTTTCTCTTATGCATTTTCCCATTGGCTTTCATGGGCATGGGATAGCTTAGTCTCGTGCAAATTTGTTTTTCATATGTGCTTTAGTTTTGTGATAGTTTTTTTTTAATCCATGCATTTTAGTCTTGTATCTTGTGTACGCGTTTATATGTATCTTAGTCGTATTTTAGTCGTAAAAGTCTCGATGTCCTTTGTGAAAGTATGTATCAAATTTTAGTATCAACATATTGTTCACTTACCAGAGCTAACCCTTTGTAATAGCCTTCGGCTAGTTGGGTAGCTCTGGCTGTAATTTTTTCTACAGCCAAATAAATGAATCAAATCAAATCAGACAAGCATGTAGCAGGAAATTGAAGACAGGAAATGAGATTCTGAGAGCTAACTTCCTGTCAGTGTCCCTTGCATGTAGAAACTATGAACTGCATTCAAATAACAACGGACACACAAGAAAACTGCAAACAGACACGCCGAAAACAAAACCTCCATACACGGAGGTAAAAAGCAACACAGGGGTAAATGAAGTGACTTTGGGATACTTTTTCTCCAATGATATGACACGATGCCAACCATGAAGACCAACGGTAAGATATCGTCGAACAAACTCAAAGAGAAACTTACCTCTCCGTTTAAGAAGCAGTACAGGATGGCGACGAAGAAGCCCTGTCAAAACAAAACAGGAGAAATTGTCAGCTTGATGAATGCATCTCATATCACTGTCACTTACTAGTCTTTAATCCGCTATTTTTCAAATGAGTTTCAGGCTAATTGACAAGAAATCAATAGTTACTGTCACTTGTATCTCACTTAATGCACTTAGGACGTGGCTTTACTTAAGAAATAAGATTATCCTTTAATTGAACAAGACTAGGAAGTTTATCAGAGTGTTTCATAACAGGATGTAGAAGCAATTTCACCTGGAATGAGTTGAAAAACAAGTCAAAGTACAGCCGAACTTCGTAGGCGGTGCCGCCGACATTGTCCGGCATGCCCACAAACACGATGTAGTGGACTCCAAACAATGGGATCAGAACAAGCGTCGACTTGGCCAGTTTCCTGCAAGTAGACCGTTATACATATTGTGATGTCCTAGTCACATGAAGTCCATAATACTTTATAGTAAGAACAACAAGTCTATTTTGTACTGTTGGGTTGAAGTGTATGTATCAAAACGTTTATTTTCATATATTTTAAAAATTTTCAATAAAATGCGTGGTTCCGTAAAACCCAATAGCTCAACCATACGAAATGGTAGGATACGATTAGGGCCTTACAAACATCTTTTGATAGAGACGGGGGACGCCACAAACTTCTTTCAAATTTCTCATTTTGCCACTTTTCCTCTCTGTTGGAAATTGCGTTCAAATTATGCTACGGAATGAATTCTGCCAGCACCAATTAACTTTCAAACTATGAAAAAATAAGAGTAACGTATGTAAAATTCTTGCTTATGTTGGATGAAAAAATTATTACGGTATATATGTTGACAAGAACGTCATTACTCACATTGGCATCTGCAGCTGAATGCTGCTCCTTCGTCTCCCATAGCTACCCCTTCTGCCACTGAAATACAAACGTTTATAATACAAACGTTTAAATATGTATATAAGTTACCGTATTTTCTCGAATAAAGTACGCACTTTTAAAACTTTTCAAAATCCAAGAAGTGTGTGCGGAGGTGCGTACTTTATTTGAGGTCATTTTAATGAAGTATGTAAATATCTGTAACAACTTTAATGTAGTTTGTCAGTTGAATGTTGGTTTTGTACTCCAGGTAGGTTAGCTACTTATTTATTGTATGGTAACAAATTGAGGAAATAAAGTATCCAAGCATCCAGGTATCCAAATTCAACATAGGCTTTCTTGGTATCAAAGAATGTGTTCACTACGCGGTAAGATTATCACATCTGTGCATTGCCTCTCTTTTTTACATGTAAATGTAGATGATATAGAATGAAAATGCAGTTAACTATGATTGAAGCTTTTGGTACGCATGGAAACAAATGGAATAACGAAAATATTTCTAGTTGTGTATGGTGATAGAATCTTAAAACTAAGACTTCAGAATTGACAAATCATAAGTGTTACATACTCAAGATACAAGTTGATAGCATCCGCACTACTTTTTTTATCATCTCGCATAAATAACCGCCACCCAAGCAACTATCATCATGCACACAGATTGTACGCTAGGGCAGCTTGAATCACTACCACCAAGTTTGTACTACTCCGCCGCACATATAGTTTGACAGTTCCCATTGAACCTGGATTTGGCTCATATATCGGTGTCGTTCCTCCTCGATACTATGACGTTACTGACTACCTAACATAACAATAATCCCCTTTAAAGGCAACCCAAGCAATATTAGGGCCCGAAAGTCGGATTTTGAACTTCAATTTATTTAGTCATTTCCATACATGATTAGTTCAAACAATACTATCATAATGTATAGCAACGTCCATGATGCAATATATACGACGTTGTTGTGGTGGAAGAACTCACTAAAAATCGTAGCTGGAATTTTTGCAGGCTCTCAAAACTAAGGGGATCATAATACGCCACGATTTTGCGTGGTTTTAAAATGCTCAAAGTATAAAGTTATCACGCAAATGTAAACAAAGTTAGTAAATGTCACTTCCATAAAGATTTCAGCATTTTTCTATTTCCATTTTTGGGGCCTGATATTGCTTTGATTGGCTTTAAGTCTAAAAATGATACGTACCTCCGAGTCGGTTCTTCTGGTTGGCGACTGAGGCAGAGGCCACAGCACTGTTGGACGGAGCCATTCCTGAAAATGATTAGAGAATTATTAGAAAATTATCTAGAAAAGCTCGGATGTCATTCATGCAGCTCTCTGAAAGGTTATGAAAACTGACTGGTTGTTTGGTTGTTTGGTTGTTTGTTTGTTGGTTTGTTGTATGGTTTGTTGGTCAATTGATGATCTATCCATTTCCTGCTCTGTCCACAACAATACATTGTGCAAAATTGAAATATTCATAGTTATACCATACATTAAACATAGCATATGATACAATTTTAGCAATAATACCAACTTGAAGGCTGTTTGCGCCTCTTTAAGATACTATATATATTTCCAATTTCCTTGAAAACGCAATTGAGAAAGTAAAATACTATCAACTCACTGGTCAGCTATTGAAGCAGGTGATCGCATCTTTTTCGCCAGTACTCTCAGGATGTTCAGGAATAGGAGAAAGTTCAGCTGGAGATGAGAAAACAATCATCCACATTTGTAACGTTATGATTATGAACAATCTGAGTTGGTAAAATACATTTTGAAGAATTAAACTTTTCTCCAACGGGGGCGGGGGTTGGTATCGACTTCCAACAACCTTTGACCCATTGCTGACGTCACACGTGAACAAAAGTCACGTGTCCAGACTCCAGAGAGATTGTGTCAGAAAGTCGAAGACAGTCATAAATGCCGGTGAGTACTTTTGTTGAGTTGCACAACAGTTTGATTCTTCATAAGTATTTTATACTACATATTTACACATGGAGATCATTACAGCAGTAAAGTTATTGTGATCATTTTTCCACCTCGTTTTGGGGAGGGCAAAAGGTAAAAATAGTTACACAAATTGGCTATGAAATACAGGCTTAAAAAGTGTTAATTATATCTAATAAGCAGCGAAATGTATCCATAAGATATGACTGGATAAAAACACTGTACCAACATATGTACACACAAAATCTTTCCTCCCACCGGAAATTTCTCAAGAGGTTTTTCAGATATTGAAACAAGTTAGATTTGTTAGCACAAAACGATTCTCACCAAAATTGCGGCCACGATAGGAGCCTTGTAGATCCATGTATACCCTAAGTCGTCTGTGTCCCAACATCTGCAGCAATAACAGTATAATTGTGTTAGTTATCATCATGATGTAGTTGACACCACAAGGCCTTCTCTTTGGGGTATCATTGGACACAAGGTAACCAAAAGAAATTCAAGTCTCCTCAGCATAGCGCTAGCTCTGTGACAAAAATATGTATTGGTCGTTGGCATTAGGTCTTCTTACATACAGCGTATCGCATTCCTTTCTACGTGAATGTAGAAAATCACAGATTACTTACCCATTATCCTCCAATGTAGCACGCACCACCACCCAGGGAACCACAAACGTAAGAGGGAACACTGCAAGAACGTACAGAAAGTAACATATGAGACATCGCTATCTAGTTACATCAAACTAGGTTTATTCCCATGTAGGTTGACGAAGTGCTGTTTGTCAAACATACCCATGTTAGAAATAAGCCAATACAGTTATGAGATATGTTGTCGAATGCTATGTTTATGCTGTCCATGTTTATCTGTGTGAATTTGCTACTCCTGGAAGAGTAGCTGCTGTTCCATTTACATGCGACAGCTAAATTAGTAAATCAACCAATAATAAAGTCGCCCTAATGTAAATATGGAAATATTTCAGCCACTGAAAATGACCGTAGTTCTGTAAGGCAGCATAATGTTGCAAAAACCATGACCATTGAGGTTTGTTTCAACCTAAGCAAGGCACCATGAACTTTGACCTATACCATAATGCATAGCTTCTGCACATGCGCACTGTTCATTATCTCACCCCATGTAGGGGACTAAATGCTGTTTGTTCAACATACCCATCTAAGAAATACGTTAATACAGTTATGAGCTGTTGTTGTATGTTATGTTATGCTGTCCATGTTTATCTATTTGAATTTGATACTCCTGAAAGAGTAGCTGCCTCATTTGCATGCTACAGCTAAATTAGTAAATCAACCAATAAACCAATAATACAGTCGCCCTAATATAAATGTGGAAATATTTCTGTCACTGAAAACGACCATAGTTCTGCAAGGCAGCATAATTTTCGCATAAAAAACGTCATGACCATGGAGGCTTGTTTTGAGCTAAGGCACCATGAACTTTGACCTAGACCATAATGCATAGCGTCTGCACATGCGCACTATTTATTCTCTCACCCCAGCCAATCGCTATGAATCCGTAAAAGAACTTCCTCTCGGAAAACACGGAGACGAAGATGAGGTTGTGGAGATACAGTCCCTCCACCAGGATCCAGAAGTAGTTGGTGGCCATGAAGTACATGAAGATGGTCTGGACAACTTTACAACCAGGCTGTATGATAATAAAAAGACATGAAAACAATAGTCAACAATGAAACACGGAGACTTTTGCATAGAAATGTGGATCATTTGCCCATGTTTGGTTGGTGGACAGATGTAATTAGCATCACCAAACATTAGCTAATATTCTAAATTTCTTTCCAAAATGTTATGTTCCATCGTTGAAAACAGACAACGCAGGACTATATGATTGTCCAACGTCATGAAGTATATTACGAACGTAGATGATACGTACTACAGACCGCTTCAACAAATACTCCAATGCTTGAATTTCAAATAAATTCAATTGAGTAATAAACACAAACGTTCGTTGAAGAGTTTAACAGAATCATACATTCGGGCTGATGTCCCATGATCCTTGTACAGTTCCAAAAGATTTCAAAGAAATCCCCATGAGTACAACTTTTTTATGGTAGATGCCATAGCTACAACCAGTTAAATCCCAGTATTGAGCAAGCTTCATCAATTGCCAGATTTAGACAGGCTCTGATAACCATACAAACCACTGTACCCCTGACCTCTGACCACTAGCAAGCATGTTGACCTGTGACCCTCAAACAGTCGAATGACCTTTGTGATTTTGAGTTGTTATTGTTTTGTATTATTGTTTGTATGATTTATAACTCCTATGTTTGGTGGTTGCTGTTTTATATCATATTATTGTGAATGCATCATTCATTCAGCTTATGCTAGATTATCCTTTTGTGTCCTGATTTGTTATGATATGTACGGGCTCCCTTGGAAATCAGTTACTTGAAAGGACTACCCTTATGATTTATGAATAACATTTAAAAAATAGCTGAAACTGTGTTACCGTGCCCCTTGGTGTGTCCACTGAGGCTGAGACCCCGACCAGCACCGCGTCCTTCACCAGGATGAAGAAGGCCCGCAACATGTAGGACATGAACAGATGCATGTGGACGTAGTTCCGCGTGCAGTGTAGCCGCCTGAAACATACAAACATAAATGTATACCTCTGTGAATAATTTCACCAGGTTGGTGAATGACTAACAAATTACTAGCAATGACTAGCAAAGCAAACTGAAGTTTTGAGTCATGGCAACATGTGCTAAAAGTATAAATTTATGAGTGGCATTGTTTTTTATTCACAACCATATATTCACATGAACCGACGTTTCGATGACTGTCATCTTCATTAAGGGCAATACTGACGGGTTCACTGTGCACTGAGGCTAGCTTGTGAACCCGTCAGTATTGCCCTGATGAAGATGACAGACAGTCATCGAAACGTCGGCTCGTGTGAATACTTGGTTGTGAATAAAAACAACAACTTTGCCACTCATAAATGTATACCTTTAGCACATGTTGCCATGCGGCAATACTTCATTCTGCTTTGCTTTATTCGTAACCTTTCAAGTCTCAACACATGGATTTTTGTACTAAGAATTCCAAGATTTTTACAACAAAGATAAAGAATAACATCTAATTACCTGAAAGTTCATCTGTGGTTGTAAAAGTCATTCAGAATCAATGACAAGGTTGAACTACAATAGCCAACACAAAAAATTGGAGTTACCAAAAGTTTCAACTGATCAGCGAGTCACGTGTTCTATCTGCATAATGTGACGTCATAGAAGCAGTGGATTGCTCATTCCTTTACAAAGACCGGAGCTGATCAGTCTAAAATTTGGGTAAGTCCAATTTTTCTGTTGGCAATTGCTGTTCAATGTTGATTTAGAAAAAAATCTTATTTCACTGCAATAGCTTGAGTGAATACAATAAAGTGTCAAGTTACTATACTTACTTGAAAGAAGCTAGAATGATAAATGCTATGAAGAGAGACCCTAGTGAGACGGAGTATCCGATGGTGTACATGGTTGTAACTCTTTTTAGGACCTCTCGAGGGATCCGTTCGGCCTGGAACACGAAACACATAGAAAAAAAATACATTTTGAGTACAAAAGCACCGGTCATAGACGTGGGATCTAAATGATGAGTACGGTTACAAAAAAAAAAATTAGTAATGACATATCAGTCAGTTACGTTTTGAGACGTCCAAATGGACACTGAAATGTAAATTGATATCTATTGTACCTTTCTTATTCTAAAATTGATAAATGTATCGAATCTAAATATGACCACGATACAGCAACGTATGTTTCAACTTTATTAGTAACTTTATTTCATCGATAGAACATACAATTGTAGTGAGAAGATTTTAGTATGAGGGATATTAATGTAACGTAGTAAGCAGAACAAGCATACTGTTGTGTAATATGTAGATGGTTTTATACAATAGAAATAAACAATAAACAATATGTTGCGAGTTCTGTGCTTACCTGCTTGTCTTCCAAGCATTCTGTGTAATTTGCATACGTTTTGTTGGTAGCCGGATTGACTACCCATTTTCCGGTGACGTCACAAAATCTAAACACGTGACCTGGAAGGAAAGTCAGATGTCAGTAGATGTCAGTATTGGAACAATAGAGTAGTAATGTAGCAGTACTATATAAACTGTAGTGTTACCATAGCAATCATGTATCATAACTGTAGCAGTAACAGCAGCAGTAATTAAAAACAGTGAAGGCATCCGTTGCTTATCATCATTAGCTTGTTTTATGAAAAAATATAACATTCATATACACGACATAGACACTTTTTCTTCAATTCCAAAACAAGATTGTTATCTCCGAGACCTCATGTTCTAAAGTATTGTATATTTCAAACCCTGAACGATTTGTTAACTGTCCCCTACCTTCGTTGTTGAAGTCCGGTAGGTACTCCGGACACAGTAGATCGACTTTTTCACCCGGCTCTCCATAAGGCCAGCATGTAACTAGATCCCACTCGGGTGGGCAGTACGTTTCTGCAAATTATGGTAATTTTTTTCAATAATAAATGTCCGTTTTGCATCAAATGTACCAAATACTCAAACTTAGATTTACACTTATGTCTACTGTACACTGTATCATACTGATGGAGATTTTTAAGTATCAGAAAATATACTAAATGTTATGACCGCAAGGAGGAGGGGATACAATCTTAGTCACATTTGGGACCGCATCTTTGGGACTGCAGCGCCACCTAGCATGCAGTGAGAAGTAGAACCAGTCATCACCGTGGTTTCTTTTCTATGTACTCTCACAAGCACTTCGGTCAGCTATTATGTCTTTCTACGTTTATCAGAATAGAGGTTGGGACATAATTACTCCGTCCAGAAGGTTATATTTTGGGTAGCGTTTGTATGTGTGTGTGTTTGTTTGTTTGTTTGTTTGTATGTATGTGGATGACCAGGAACTCGAGAAAGCCTGACTGGATTTCATTGATGTTTAGTGTATGGGTAGGTCTTGATGAGACCTCAGAATGGTTAATATTTGGGTCCTCTAGCATCTTGCCATAGTACTGCAGTGGAACGTCTGGTTTTGATATCTCGTGTTCAGGACGTGATGTTTGGGTGGTAGATTGTTGTTTCTAAATACGTACTATTTCCATCCGGAGGGCTGCTCTCATAAACACTTAGGCTTCATTATGTCTTTTTACGTTTATCAGAACCATAAGTTGGACATTATCTATGAATTACCATACGTACAATTTCCATCTAGAGGGCTTTAGGCTTCATTATGTTTTCAGACGAAAAGAAAACTACTCTCCTCTTTACATCACAAAACCCACATATTACAGAAAAAGTGGGATCATTCGTCTTCCACTGTCTCGGAAAAAGAAACCGAACCCAATAACTTAGACCTTAGTGTCAGTAGTTAAGACTAGAGTAGTCATATGCTATATTATTCATCATTATCTGTCCGTCCACTCCGTGTTACATGTACATGTACTCGCAATAAGCCTACGGGCAGGAACTTGCAATAAACTTTCTAACCTTTCTATGTCTATCTACGTGTATCATAATAGAGGTAGGGTATAATTATCTATGAATCTCATACGTACTATTTGGATCCGGAGGGCTGCTCTCTGCTATCTGTGACAGACACTTGCTCCCTTCTTTTCTCAGAATGTTCAAGAGTTCATTCTGGTCCGAAGCGGTAGCCATCTGAAATTGATGAATAAATTTCCAACAGTCAGCGTGAAGATAGAAAAGGTGATGATGAGGGGGGGGGGGGGGCAGTCGCATCGTGGCAACATACAATGATGACATTTCTTTATTAATTCATTTATCTATCATTTATCTATTTTTTATGTTTTTCCAACACAGTCTTAAGCCCCCTCTCACTGGACCCGCGAAGGGCTGGCGGCGTCGCTGCGTCCTAAACTGGATCTGTGTTACCATTGACTTTATAATGGGAATATAATTCAAAACCAAAGTAAGACCAAAGATACAACAAAATACGCTAATCTTAAAAGATTCGTTTTGTTTTTTGTCGATGAAATCCGTTGTGTTTTGTTGAGTGTTTTGTCGTTCGGCCGCAGCGACGCCGCCAGCGTGCCGCGGGTCCAGTGAGGTGGGGGCTTAAGGTATGGTGCTACAGGTGTTTCTTGTCAAGGGTCACCTTTTCAAGGCCGCCATACCGAAATTAAGTAATGCAACAAATAATCGAAACACATTGATAAAATATAAGAAATAGAAGCTAGTGAGAGAAAAATAATTCACAAAGTTTGCATTGTACACTGTTTCCTTTATCGATTTTATCGGTACAAGTATCATGCCCTTATCAAAGCATATATCCCTATACCAATGTGAAAATCGAAGGTTCCTGTTCGTAAAAAACACTACGGTGACTAAGTCAAGTGTTCTCAATCAAGAGAACCCCTACCATGCCCCACATAGCTGAATAACACATGGATTCTAACAAACATTTCTAGTTGTATTCCACGACTGTTTTATCATGCTGAAGAGTCAAATTATTTCCAAGCAACTTCTGGTGTATTTAAAGACAATATCTAAAAACGGCATTCAACACAACTTTGGATGTAATTTCTGTAGGATTGAGATTTAGTTTTATCCACATGGTAATGAGTATGTCGTAATGATCTTATATTTCTTGAACCTGGAGAGAAAAAGGCTGTTGCTGTTCCGTCACTGAACTGGAAAAGTATGTGCCTCACAAAGATACCTCTGTTGTCGCTAAATACCTTAAGTGGATACCGTTACGGCCACGGAAAGTTGAAGTAAAACTCCACAGAACATGTTGGACATGTTGAACATGTTTACGCATTGTCGTGACAATTCCCTTGGTTGTTTTTTTAAGACAAACGCTTATCCTGGAAATAATACGTGCACATTGCATAGAGCCAAGTTCTCAATAAGTATGACTGACAGCTGTCAACGCTTCGTTACAATCCCAACCAACCAATCACCCAACCGTACTACTAATTCACTTTACACTATGCGAGTTCTACGGCAAATACGAAAATCATGAACTATTTTTAACCCGTGCAAAACACTCTACTGGGTAGTTCATTGTCAAGAGGCTTTTAACATTATGTTGAGTCCGTCTACAAATAAGGACCTAGGCTGTGTGAATAGGATCTGTGCCGTTGTTTTTCTACCTTAGCGAGCGAAGCGCAGGTGGTCTAAAAGTAGGCGAGTGGGTAACCCGATACACGGTGAATAGAGAAGTTCAATAGCGCGTACAGCCACACATTCTTCTGCGGGCGCTTGCGATCAAAATACCCGTACAGCAACAACACATTCTGTGGCGCAAAATAACAGTTTGGAGAGGAGGAAAAGGGAAGAATCGAAGCACGTAAATGTCCGACATAGTTTCGGAGACGCAGAACTTTGCCCGTTTTGTTTGCACGTTGGCGAAATGAGTTTTAAATGGTTTGTTTAACTTTTGAAATACTGTTGTTTTGTTCCTATTCTTTGTTTTGCTCTATTTTTAGCTTGCCCGTACATGTTTTGCAATGTAGCTTGAGTAATATGTGTAGATTAATCATCCTCGTTTGGCTTTGAGGAAAAACATTTACTAATCATAACCCACAAAATACCGTTCCGGATTAGCTAAGCCCATGTGAAATTTATGTAGATCATTATGATGTGATATTTTTCAAAATGCTGGTTGAACATATATCCTATCATGATCAAGAAAAATATGCACATGTAGCATAGGAATAAACTCCAATTTTGTCATTTAAAAAATGTCTAAAATGTATGTAGATAATGGTAGGTAAAGAATGAGCCATTTGTGTTACTGTATGAATAAATAAAGAAGAAATAGAGCAAATCCTAGTGTGATGGCAAATAGACCAAACAAATCTGTGAAATGTATGCCTAACATCTTATGCACACATAAAACTCATTAAACTTCCGTCAATAGCAACACAAGGGCAAAATGTGAAACGTTAACAGGAACACGTATTGGTCCTAAATATTATCCACTTATGTACTTATCCAATAGGAGACTAGAGTGGTACTGACAGTTTTACTGAGGGCCTGTCAATCACAAAAAGTTTTATATGGCTATAAGATGGGAAGGCCCAGCTGTGTAAATATTTCAGTGTAAAATGATATGAAATATTAATGATCAAAAGTGATGTACACAACTTGTGCTGCATTAGAGATCTTTGCGACTAGGCTAGGAACCGTCTATGTAACATCATTGCGATATATAAAAGATCGCTGTTTTTTTTTCACATTACACTGGTAAGACCAAAGTCAGGACACGAGTACATACACCAGTGTGCTACTGCTTAGGTGCGGGACCTTTTCGTCTGCGTTCCAAAAACAGGGCAGTCCTGTGTCACAAACATCATCAATCAACATGCCAACTGTCTAGCCTAACCCATGTTTGCTAAAAAGATGGGCCATGGAAGATTTGGGCCCCTTGTTGTTCGTCTACGCAAAGTATTTTTAATCTTCGATAATTGAAAGACATCCCAAAAACGCAACGTTGCGTGATACCCGAAAAGCGACGAAAGCATTTCTCTATCTCTTCCTACATGTTGCTATGGTATTTTTACACGCGGTCGGTAAGCTAAGAGAACTAGTATGCGTCCTATGCCCTACATGTATTCAGTTTCAGCATTTTGTATCTATCTAACATCGGGGGTAGCTTCTATCGATGAATCTGTTGTGATACAATTATAGCAGTACGCGTTGTCACGCAACTAAACTATTTAGGTTAACCATGTTGTTTGGGCTAAACTGAATTGTTCGATAAGCTCTTGAGTTTACTTGGACTTCGTTCGAATTAGTTTTAATGGGGCATGACCTTTATTAACACACCTAGTTAACGCCCTCCACTGCTGGTGGTAACAGCGTTTTTGTGTTTTCCTAATCGAAAAATACTTTATCGTCTGGTAGCTACATACAGAGTGACCTTTGGCATGGTGTTGACATAACATGCCCTCCTGTGGTTTGATTTAAGTCACAAAAATGTAAAAATCCACACTTCTAAACTTGTATAAAACATATCCAATGTACTCAGTGTAGTGAGAATGGAAAATTTAGACTCATTTTATGACTTTGATGGTGTGAAGTAGCTACCTTAAGAACTATGGTGGTTGGATTGTAGCATTGTCGCTGCCTTAATAGTCAATAGCATGGCTCCCTTTTTTGCCAATGTATATTTACTCGACGTCAACGTGCTTGCACAGCTCTTCCCATTACGATTCTTAATCTGCCACCTCTACTACTTGATTTCTTCTGATTAACGTCAGTTTCTCAAAATGTTTTTCTTTTCTACGTGGTTTCCTTAAAGGACCATCATGGCGGACGGAGCAAGGCTGAAAAGAGATCGTCTTACCGATGTTTGTTTAGCGCCCAGGTTAAACATTTCGACGCTTTCTCTCCATTCTGAGTACATCTAATTAGTAAACACGCCTAGCTATGACGTCCGAGGGGGTAACAGTGGTATACTTTCTTTCAAAGGTGATAAAAACTCACCTGTGCGAATGATAGGATGGCTGCTACAAGCAGTACCCTGTCCACAACGTGTTTCATCTTCGTTATCCGCTTAGCATACCAGGTCACCGGCTAGCCTTAACAGTTGTAGAGCAGCGTAAAACCAGCATCCGTAGTCCATGGACTGCTAGTCCCTTTGAAAACGCCGACGGTCTCCTCTCTCAAGGCGGCTACGTGGCTTCTCGCAGGGTCCGACAGAAAAGTGTTGTTGCTTTTGCACTTCCTCGGGAAGTCGTTCACTGTCGTCGATGAAGAACCCGTATGTTGCCCGCTCGTGTGACGCGTACAAAGAGAAGTCCATTCTGTGGTACAACGTTACTGTAACAGTAGAAGTGGCCGGCTCTACCCGGATCAGATCCGTACAATACAATACCAATCCGCGGCGGGCACAACAACAACAATCACATGATCCTCACCCACGGCTGTGTAGAAGAAACCACGCTGTACCGAACTCCACCAAACACCCTCAACGTAACGAACCACACACAAGATGATATCACCAATCTAGGACGTGTCTTCAAAAAGTCCAAACCCGGCGACGTAACCGTCTGTCAGTACCTCGCACGTAACGACACAAAAGAACCCTTGCGGTTTCCATGGGTACCACAGAGCCTGCCCTATTGATTGCCATCAGTCAGGCAGAGCGGTACAAACAACCCCGAGGGGCACTTGAGTTCAGACGTCACGTTACCATTGTTGGACACGCCGTCAATAAATGTCTCAACACCACCTGTAGATGTTGCAAAGGCTTTGGACATATATGCTACCGGTGTGATAACCACTTTTTAAAGTGGTTAAACGTCTCTGTCTGTTTGTCTTTCTGTTTGTCTGTCTGTCTGACAGACTTTTTGTCAAAAAATGTCTCGATACCACCCGTAGATTTTGCAAAAGCTTTGGACATATTTGCTACCGGTGTGGCAACCACTTTTCAAAGTGGTTAAAAGTCTCTGTCCGTCCGTCCGTCCGTCCGTCTGTCTGTCTGTCTGTCTGTCTGTCTGTCTGTCTGTCAGAGTTCGTGTTTCTTTTTTTGCTGGATTCTGTCCAATTTGAATTTTTTATTTGTCCAACGGTCAATGTCTGTCTCACCACCAAGATGTTTCAAACGCGTTTTTTTACATGTTTGCTCACTCACTCACTCACTCACTCGCTCATGATCAATCGCTCACTCACTCACTCACTCACTCACTCACTCACTCACTCACTTACTCACTCACTCACTCACTCACTCACTCATCCTCTTGCACGTGGTGCGTAGAGCCGACTAGTTTCACAAGGCCATCTGCTTGCGTCTTCAGCCATCTGCAGCGCCATTGGGAACGTGATGCCACATATTTGATGTCAGCGATGCGATAACCGCTAGCTAACTTTAGCTCTTTCGTTGACAGGCTTCTTATTTTTCTGGATTCTATCCAAATTGTGAGCTGAAAACTCTGTGTAGTATGTTGCAGTTGAACCAACTGAACAGCGCTTCTTTTGTTGATCTTACCCTACTGACCAAGCGTACCAAATGCTATTGAGTGCTTTTAGATGAGGGTCAAGTCTCCAAAAGGCGTCCACACGGATGTTGAATGCATATTGAAATCGACAAAGGCACACGCGTTGAAATCATGATTCATCCAGACGTTTTCTATTGAACTCTTTTGAACTGTTACCTACCCCCCACACACACTATAGTTTCATGGTATAATAGTGTACAATGCTATTGAGGTTCAGTGATTGGAACGCTGTGCCAATGTCAAGGGCGGCTCAGGGCCTAGGAATAGACGGGGGTCCTTTTGTGGAAGTTAGTTAACGAAGGAAATCTATTTTGACTACAGTGAAGATTGGTAATTGTATTTGTATTTGTTAACTATTTGTTACGTTACCGTTTTGTAGTACGTTTGTAGAATACATTTCCACGTTGAGAAAAGAATTGTAAATGTCATTATGCTGATGATAAATCGTGATTGTTAAAGAACTGCCGTTAGCAATCAACGATACAGTTAGATTTTGGTCAACAACATTGTTCAAATATTTTCTTTTTGTGTGTATATGCAAGGTCTATATATACCATATCAATAATTTACACATAGGTTTACAACACAATTAGAAGCAGGTCATTTTGCTGCTTAGGGTGGGAATCGGTAGGGGGCGTTGTTCCTCACACCGTGCCTTCTCGCGACTCAATTCTTCCAGGGATCCGGTTGATTTATCCCCCAGTGATTCCAGACCGGAGGAATTAACGTTTGTTCAGCCGAAGTAAACGTTCCGTCAGCATTTAGGCTTTGTTATTTTTGGTTAGTTACACTTAAATCGATATTCAGCTTTAACCTAGTAATTTTAGTGCATTTGATGGTCAGTCGTTTTTCGCATTTCGGGTCAAGAGAAGCCTCATGATTTTCCATCGTTCGTGTAAACTACTTTTACAATCTCGTACATTTCAAGCGGGTTCGTTGCTCAAACTACGCATGCGCGAGGTCAAAGATACTGGTTAACAGTTATTCTCTAGAGCATTCTTCGTGCATGTCCAGTCGTGTTTTTCCTATCTTTCGATCAACTTTGACCTTTTGTCCACATCGCATCACACTGCGAACGCGCAGTGCGAACTGTGAACTCGCTTATACCAGGTACAGAACCTGTATCCTGCATTGGTCACTTGGTTAGAGCAATGATCTAGCATTCCAGAAAATGCAATTGCTGTCTTCTTTTAATTCATGAAAACATTACATACACAATCATTGATTCTTTAAATCTACTCCTTCTTTCGGAGACTTTAGGCTACATCACATATTCATGATTCAAAAAAGGGCAATGGTGAAAATGGTAATAATGTATGGGAAACTACCAGCCGCCATAGCTCAGTTGGTTAGAGCGCTGGTCTAGTAAACCAGAGGTCATGAGTTCAAATCTCATTGGTGGCTGACCTTTTTTCTTCTGATAATTTTATGGAATATGTGTTTTCTTTGATACAGGTTTATCTGGAGGAGGCGATGGACGTTGAGGTGACTTTTTTAGTATGTGATATCTAAGGGTATCTAATATTGTTTCCGTTCCATCCACTCAACTATCTATATCTTTTAATTTTTTTTATCTCTGTATGAATATTCAATTTAGCAGCAAATACCTACTTATTAATTACGTTTAGAATGTTAAACGTACCTGCGACTGCCTAGTTGTAAGTGCCGTACGACGATCATCGTTATAGACTAGAGCTGTTTGGGATGCCGCAAACGGGTAGTTTTGCCTGCAATCTGTTTGGGATATGCCATGTTGGTAAGTTTTTGTCCGCGGCCTTTTTGGGATATCGCAGATGGATAGTTTTGCTCGCGACCTGTTTGGTATATATCCCGGACAGATAGTTTTTCCTGCGACCTGTTTGGGATAACCCAAACGGGTACTTTTGCCCGCGACCTGTTTCGGATATCCCCGATGGGACTAGGAGCCTATCCGGCAAAACGACATGTCGAACAGGTCGTTGTCAAAAGCTACCTGTTTTGAAATATCCGGCCAAACAGGTCGCGGGCAAAATCACCTGTTCGGGACATCCCAAACATTAATATGTCTTCAGCAGGACCCATCCGGGATAAGCAACGTCGTTTATCCCATCTTGTACTTGAGGTGTAGCCTGAGTACCAGCCTTTTTAGCTTCCGTACGCTACCCAAGCTCCGCTACCGGCAGCGGAGCTTGGGTTGCGTACTTGAGGTGAGGACCTTCGTGTTTTGTGATATTTCATACACTTGTTTTTTAAGCCAATTTTTATCTCATAAATTTCTCCAGGCTTAGCTTTATCATAAGAAAATAGCCACCAAAGAGATTTGAACTCATGACCAGCTAGACCAGTTGGTTAGACCAGAGCTCTAACCAACTGAGCTATGGCGGCTGTTAGGAAACCCGTATGATACGCTGTTGTCTCGATTGCGAGATTTCTATTAGCTTGGGACTTTTTAAAATGTGTCAACATTTCAATGAAATAACTACTAGTAATCGACAAGTTGTTTTGAATTTAGAGATTACATTCAAGATTTTTCACTGCAGTGACGTTTTTGGTTTACTCAAGCTTCTTTTTCTTGATATGTGAAACTTTAGACAAAGAAGACGCCACCAAAAGAAACTTTGGAAAGATTAACTTTAAAACCAAAAAGTAGCCACCAATGAGATTTGAACTCATGACCTCTGGTTTACTAGACCAGCGCTCTAACCAACTGAGCTATGGCGGCTGTTGGATACAGAATTGCAGTTGTCTGTGTAGTTAAATTGTCAATATTGATTATTGTCGGTGGAAACGTTAACTTTCTGAAGGCTTTTGCTACTAACAAAATCAATATCTGCATTTTTAAATATACGTCCGAATAAAGTATGTATATTTTGATCAAGTCGTTATCATTAGTGCTCTTTCGATTTAATGGGTAACATTTTATCCTGCAAAATTATAAATGACGAAACTCCTCTCTTCTATCAAGGACGTCCTTGCTTCTATAGATCTACGAAATGTTTTAGGTAATTTTTAGCAAAGTTTTAGGTGAAAATGGAGGATCCAACTGCCCCAGAATCTGCATATAGCACGACTACTTCGTCGACGTAGCGACTACAGCATAAAAAGACGAGGGCCTGTCCGGGATTCGAACCCGGGACCTCTCGCACCCAAAGCGAGAATCATACCCCTAGACCAACAGGCCGGCTGTCACCCGTAGCTCTAGTCTATAACGATGATCGTATATAATAACTCAAAACAATGTGTCCTCTGTAAGCCTTTTTTCAGTAATATTTTCTGACTTTGGCTTTTCCCAGATATGCAAAAACCTGGAAGCTTACACAAATAACAGTTTTATCCATTATTTTTGTATCAACTGCGTTGTTCTTTAGCAACTCCATATGTACTTGTTTGTCTTTCTTTTGTTTATGTTCGTTTACACCTGTCAGATGGCCGCCTCATCTTTTTGTCTTGTTGTCTCGTATTTTTAAGAAAGGCACTTTCAAGTAACGGATCGACCCAATTGTTTTGCCAATGTATTTAGAGAACAAACATTTCAACAATTTGTGTGTTTACGATTATGTTAATTATTGATGGACCACCATTCACTTTTTTACCCAGACAAACGAATTTTCTCTTTAACAAATTCAGATTTTAGTTTTCGTTGTGCTTGTAAGGATAGGATTGTGTCGCACTGTTGACTTGGCGGGCTGATATCGATTACGTCACCACTTCGCCTCCAGGCGAGTTACGCGAACTTTGATCCACTGTCACAAAGTAAACAGCTGGCACCCGGATACACCGGCTGACATCCCAGTCGTGTTGGCAGTAAAACTGTTCAGAGTTCACGATATTCCTAACAGCCGCCATAGCTCAGTTGGTTAGAGCGCTGGTCTAGTAAACCAGAGGTCATGAGTTCAACTCTCATTGGTGGCTTCTTTTTAATTTTTTTATTTCATTTCATTTTTTCAAAATTAATTTTTGTAACACGTCTTCTTTTCCTAAATGTTCAGATATCAAGTAAAAGCTATCCGGTTAGCTGAAAAGGCTTATCCAACTACAATGTGAAACAAATCAATTATGTAGACAATTAAGTTCATTGATTTTTTCTTTACAAATTAGGAAAAAAGATATTGCCAGGACGCTAAAAAAATCAAAGATACATACACCTGCATGCATATACCGGCCGCCATAGCTCAGTTGGTTAGAGCGCTGGTCTAGTAAACCAGAGGTCATGAGTTCAAATCTCATTGGTGGCTACTCTTTTATTTCTGCTCATTTGTAGGCCAGCTCATTTTTCTGGGACATTCTTTAAATTTCACATATTCAGTTTAAGAAAGACTAAACACACAAAGTTAGCTAGAGTACAAATTTAAAGCTCTTAGTATCCCTCTGCGTAACTTAGCCTAAACAGATCATTAAATGTAAAGCAGACATAAATATTGAATTTTGTTCCCGAGTTTATTTATTGTATTTTGTGAAAGTTTAGAAGTTAGCAACGGCCTAACTAAGAGGGTATAATTCCCAGCCGCCATAGCTCAGTTGGTTAGAGCGCTGGTCTAGTAAACCAGAGGTCATGAGTTCAAATCTCATTGATGCCTACTTTTTTATTAATAGTATTTCCAATGTACTAATGCCATTTTTCTGCTAATTTTCCTGGTAACTTCTTTTCTGAAAGTGCTACATGCGGAAAAGAGTAAGTCTGTATTCATATTTTTGTTGATTAATATTAAATCCTTCTTTCTTGCTTTGATTCATATACACCTTGAAATGTATGACTAAAAATGTTTGAATTCTTAGAGCAAGCCATAAATTTTTGGAAAGTTTTAGAAGTCTTGTCAACCGCATAGAAGCATACATGTATCTTTATCGTATAAGACTAAATAATTAAAGGACCCGAAGCACCAGCCGCCATAGCTCAGTTGGTTAGAGCGCTGGTCTAGTAAACCAGAGGTCATGAGTTCAAATCTCATTGGTGGCTATTTTTGTTTTGTTTTATATAAAGTTGTGGGCATTTCGGACTTTGTTTGCATTAGCTTAACTCTTTCTTTTTTTTTCTTTTTCTCCGCTGTACTATGATGACAACTTTACATTTGGTCAAGACAACTTCATATGTATGTTGATGTATCTAAATTCTGTTGTTACCTCTTGACAGAACACTTTCTTTGTTCAAATTGATTTTTTTAGGTCTTTATGCTGTAGCAGCTGCTGAATGACCAATGTTGTATGCAAAGTGCTACATGTTGGTTTATATGTTATATTTTTCATGAGGTTGGTACATAAAAGGGCAATACAGTTCTTTGAACTTTTTGCAGACAGGAACTAAGAAAGGGTTACAACTGGGAAGAAAAACAGAGCCTTGCATCAGAACAAGCACATTAAATCGTAAGAACAAACCGAAAATATATTGTGTAGAATATGTATTATTCATAGTCTTCCGAGATTGACGAATGCCTACTACTTCTTCAATGTTGCACAAGGAAAACAATTTTTCTGCCAACGTTTAGGTTCTCCTTCTGCAAACTTTCTCAGTGCAATACTGACTGGTTCAACTTCAAACTGGTAGGTGGCGCTGCAGTGAGAAGAATGTGGCCTCAAACATTACTAATTCACTCCAGTCATGAACCTGTGATGAGGGGGATACAAACCTAGTCATGTTTGGGACTGCATTCTTCTCGCTGCAGTGCCACCTAGCAGAACCGGTCAGTATTACATTGAGAAAAGTAGCAGAAAGAACCTTTTTCATCTATATCCTTATCAATTTTGAATAAGTGTATGAATGATACTACATAGTTGGGGATTAGCCTTAACTGTCTCTTCTGATAAAAGTATTCAAATCAAAGACATTTACCCATACAAACACATCCCAAGTTATGAGTCTTGCTGGCTGAAACCAGAGTATGGCCTAAATGTACATAATCATGTATATATTCATTATACAATAAACTATAACCTAACAACAACAAGAACTGAAACAACTGAACTTCTTTCTTAAGATCAATGGAACAGTGTTTTCTTAAACTTTGTAGAAGGTACTTGGTCCTTAAGTCTGAGTCTTCTGACAGCTTCTCGGATATGTTTGGGTTGGAGCGGTCCTGTGTCACCAGACTTTTCCATCACATCCAGGGCTGTGGGGAACATTGAACAGTTTAAACTGATACATTCTGTACCCAGGGTACAACAATAATCATAAAACATTGTAAGTTACTGTGATGGTGCGAGTCAAGAGATGGATGTGAAATTTTTGAAATGCTCAACAATGTGTGAAAGACATAAGGGTTCAATAAGCCAGTCTGTTTAGTGCATATTACATGACCGGTAAACCACCTCATGGCGCAACACACCAGGTTTGTCTTCCAGACAGATATATTTGATCCACTCACACCGGGAAGGACCCCTACTCTTTTTGATAAGTGTGGTGGGATCTTTAAGATGATTGGAGTGTGTCTCTTCTCAAACACAGGACCTCCGTTTAACGTCCTATCTGAGGGACGTCCCTAGCTGTCCTTGGGTACAGTACATGTATCTATAATATTGTTATAGCTCGTTATGCTGTCCATTGTAATGTCTTGTCTTAGTCAGCAGGGCTAGCCCTTAGTAATAGCCACAGGCTAATTGGGCAGCCCTGGCTATGTGTCCTGAACAGCCAAACCAATAGATAAAAATAAATAGGTACACATTTACACCTAAGTCAATCCTTCCTTGTTACTGTTAGTGTATATCTTCTCTAGCTGAAATTCTAAATTCTATAAGGTTATCGGATATGATGTATTAACGTACCTTCTTCTACTACCTCCCCTACAAACACCTTGGAGATACCCGCCATGGCGATGACCACGTTCTGGGAAACACTGGTACCTGTCATCTGCTGCATGATCTGTATGTGGAGAGAACAGCAACATCTTTCAAAAGCTAATTTACAGATGACAAAGAAGTGGACATACCAACTACTAAGTATGATATACATGTAATACTGTAAATGCATTTAAGTTTGCGTGGTTTTTGTTTTGCGCTAAGACAAAAATGGAGTGTTCACGGTGGTTTTCAGTTCGCGGCAGCGCTATATTCACATAGTCCCACTGTGTTGGACAAAAATGTTCGCGGTGGTTTTAAGTTTGCGGTGGAACGGAGGCCGCAAAAAACGTGAACAAAAAAACACCGCAAAAATTTCTGCATTTACAGTATATCAGCTTAGAAAAGAACAAGCAGGCATGACTAAGCGTTAGTTTTCAACCGAGGATTGAGGTTTTCAAAAAGTTTCTTTTGCCAGGAACAATTGTAGAATGGAACTCATTGTCATCAGGTATGCTTGGGGCATTCTAAAAAGAGAGCTTTGAACAATGCTTGCCATCGGATGTGCCAAGGATATTGGTAATTTAATGTGATATAACCAACTGCTGCTGCTACATTTCTGTGATGTGAAGCTGGTACATATATGAGTGAGAGCTCAAGGTACTTGGCAGTGGAGTGCTTTTAGGTTCCGATAAGGAAAAAAAACAGCATTGTACCCTCTTGATAGACGCCTTGGGAAAAGCTGATCTTCTGAACATCTCATAGCGATTCAGCTGCTCTTCTGAGAAGGATGCAACCAGGACTCTGAAACACAAGTTGTAATAAATCATATTGGCATAACACCACATTTTAATATTTTAATATACCTAAGAGTAGGTAAGACTTACTTAGAGTTCTAATTTGCTCTGGGTCACACAAACCTTGTAATGGCATGATGCCGGCCGCGGGGTTCTTTCTTTCTTATTACGTGCTTATAACCTCATTAAGTTGAGGACTCCAAGCAGGCAAGCACGGTATGTAAGACGTACACAAGACTGTAAGGTTTTGGACCATTGCACACCGGGGCATGCCCCTACTCTTTTTCGAAAGGTGTGCTGGGTTCTTTAACGTGCGTGGGGTGTGGCTAAAGTCCTATCCTAGGGACGTCCCTAACCGAGGCTAGGTGCTCATTTACACCTGAGTAAATTTGTGTTAAGTGCCTTTCTCAAGGGCACAACGTCGGGCGCATATCCAGACATGTCTGGGGGCAACCCAGGATCGATCCCGGGTCCCCTTGTTTGACAGCTGAATGTTCTAAGTCTAACCATTACGCCACACGACAGCAATAAAAACAGACATTCAAAGGTTTGATCTCATTACAGTGCACTACACTAGTACTACTGCTGAAGTATATTATATTCCTGAAGTACATTGTGTAATACAGGACCCAAGCACCAAACATTTCAAATTCAATAGCGATGGGGGAAGACAGTTTTACAGAGCTATAACTAAGAGAAGAGGTGTACCTGGCTACGTAGAATTATGTAAGGACTAACATCAGAACAATTTCTTCAATGATTAAGTTTAAGTTAACAGTATGCTTTTTGCTTGTACATGTATTTTTGTTGCTGTGTGGGGGCTCCTTTCCCATAGCACCATATGTACAAGCTGATTATAAATAAAAAAACTCCAACATCGCCCCCCTCCCCAACTTACTGCATTTTCTGTCTCTCCTCTTCCAGTTGTTCCATCTTTGTCTTCCTCGTCTCGCCCTCCTCGACACTTCCCACCCGTTCTAGCACCAGTTTCTTAGCCGAGGGCTCTCCTTCCGTGTTCTTCTCGGAGGAACTTGTCGTCGCGCCGGCAGTTTCTTCAGAAGAAGACGGTCGTTTCTGAGATGTCGTCGGGACTTCGTCTTTGCTTTGCCCACCTTCAAAAATTCTCTCCGAGTCTTCCTGGGCTGTTTTGTGACCCGAGGGTCCAGCAAACACTTCCGCCATGTCTTTAAGGTTCGCCACGTCAAGTTTAGGGAACTATCTGACGCCTAAGATGCTAGAAACGGCTAGAAATCCGGTACCAAGAATCAAGAAAATCCTAACAGATCTGGGCATCGTTTTGCGGGGTACAGCAGGTCAGAGGTGAATGGAATAGTCTACTTACTTTTGGGGTCCCTGAGGGACATTGTATTAATTTAGGTTACAGTGATATGCTAATCTTTTGAAGTACATGTATCAATAGCAGTGCAAAATTCGATTCTGTCCACTGTATCATATTTTTACATTCAATATTCTTTTCAACTCGCTCCCAGGCATGTTAAAGGCATAATCCTTCTAGCTCCGCGAGTTTCTTACCTGGTATAAAGTCGATGAAGGTTTGACATTCAGTTAAACGATTTAGTGACAAATGACTACGTTACCAGGACGATTCTGGAACTTTCTGTTATTTCAGAGACCCAGGGCATGTCGCGAGGTGGCCACACATGTTGTGATATTAAAGCTGAAGGTTCAAAAAGATGCTTTGGTACCTCCTTGGCTCTATGTCAGTGTAGTTCCATACAATGCCAATGCCCAAGTGTATTGATGTTCCTGCTATGCGATATGGTTATGTCATTGAAATTGAAAGAAAATTTGAACCGAATTCTAAATCTGAGAAGTAAGGTGTATTACAACTTTTTAAACGATCCGACTCAAGAATCCTTGCTTGGCCATCTACTAGTAAGTTGGAGAAGACGTCAACGATTGAATGTTTGCTGAGTGTTGCCGGTGTGCTAAACTTTTCTTCGTTTGAATCGCGTATCGGTATGATGATATGCCTAGTACACGCATGTGTAGATACTGAAATATAATTTTCCAAGAAACAAATCCAAATTTCAGCATTTGAGTATCTTGTTCAAGAAGTTGTGAATTATTTCTTTATTACGAAGAATACAGTGTACAACAGCCTTTTTTATCATTCAACAATAAAGAAACAAAATATGACTTCCTTAGGTTAGTATGTTTGCTTTGTAATGCTAAGATAATTTGATTCTGCGTATGCTATACATCTACCATGTAGATTGAAGACACTAGTGTAAAATGCACAAAATTTCATCCACTGTTTCCTGTATAATGTATTGAATCATATCAACACTAATGAATATTTTCAAATAGAAAAATGAAATGTTTGAAAAAAATGGCATGTAAATCTACACAGAAATATGGAAACTACAAAAAATGATACCATCAAAGCGAACTATTCATGAAGTACATCTATAGAAGAAAGAAATTGAATATAAAGGCTCATTTGTCACATTTTGTCACATTTTGTAGTGTATTCGCTACTTTGCCTCTACAAACTCAGACGGTAAAAAATGGAGATGACTGCGCTGATTAAATCACTCAGTAACAGCCAGTTCTTGCTTTCTGTTTGGATCTGTTAAATGATATAGTCTCATCGTCGTTCCCAAAATCTTCATAAATTAAACCCCATCTTTCACAAAACCCCGTCGTATCGGCCTGCGATCCGCCCTTCACTAATAATAATTGGTCGGCCAATCAGATACTCCGTTGGAAGGAAAGTTACCAGTCAATCATGTGCCTCTTGACAGTCTGAGGCGGCGTCGTGATTGGCTGGTAACAGCTATAGCTAGCCAGCGCCAACGCAGCAAGAAGGACTGATCGAAGGCAGGTACACCAGGGTCGTTGCTTGATAAATAAAAGCGACGGACCTAGCTTGAGAGGATGACAAAATCGTCTCTCTTTACCATACACATATGTACTACTCCTACCACTACTTCTTCCTTCCTTTTATGGCCAGAATATAACTATTGGAAGCGAAGATCTGATTTAAATCAAATGGGGTCTGCTTCGCTAAGAGAGACCCAAACGGGTTGACTCCGCTCTGTACGTAATTTGGTCGAAATGGGATCAGAATTTCCAACGAGTCGTCATACTCTGCGACGTTATACATGGTGAAAACCGTCGAAAGCTCCCTGTCTAGTAAAAGGTTTATGGTTGGAGTCCATGGCTCGATGAGAACTTCGGTGTGAAGCCCTGGATGTAGCGCTACGACTAGATCAGCTTTCGGACACCTGTTGTGATCAACGTATCTATGTACGAAATCGTGATACAACTCATTAGAATACACATACTCTATCTTCCCTTTGCTGACAGCCTTGTTGCTAGGAGGGTTGCCGAGGGCAAGTTTGTGAGGAACCTCGGGCCCGACCAGAAGAATCCGCATGCCCTTGTGATTGGGAAACATAGCGGAAAGTTCTTTGGTGGTGTCGATCTCTGACATTAGCAGTTCTGGCTTGGCGGCGCCTACCATGTGTATGTGGACGGGTTTTGTACGGGGGTCCACGTTAAAAGTCACTAGTCCCTTGCCGATGACTATAGGGTGCGTTAACATCTCTGTACAGCAGCGTTGAAGCGCTTCCGTCACGGCGGTCTCGGTTGCCGGTCGCCCGATGAACTTGTACCACTCCGCCATGGACGGGACGTTCCGCTTGATTTCGGCCACCACCGAGGGGTTGATGTCCAGCCAGTCGACCCAGGTCTCGACTTCATCCGCCGGCTTTCTCCAAGTGCGCCCCGGCTTCAGGACATGGCAAGCATTCTGGCACGGGAGCGTCTCCGCAACCTGTATTCAATGATAAAAATAAACCAATACAAAATTGCACGATGGGAATTTCTACCTTCAGAGAATCTAGTGTTTCAAGGCATGATTACTTCTCAAATATAAAAATTCGAACAAATGGTTTTGAATGTATCATTACAACAAGAGGATAGCTACGGTACCGCAACATAATAATTGATTGGAAAACAATGCAACAAAATGAGGGCCTGTCCGGGATTTGAACCCGGGACCTCTCGCACCCAAAGCGAGAATCATACCCCTAGACCAACAGGCCGCCGCGTTCACATACTTTGAATGTGGGTATATATCTGAGCACATTTATGTAGATAACGCACATTCAGTGACATGGCTAGATAAATAGATATACAAATGAATAGATGGGTTGATGGATGGATGGATGGATGGATGGATGGATGGATGGATGGATGGATGGATGGATGGATGGATGGATGGATGGATGGATGGATGGATGGATGGATGGATGGATGGATGGATGGATGTGGATGGATTAGATAGTAACATTAGACATTACATTAGGTAATTTACTACAATTTATTTCCTTTGAAACAATAACTATATACAAACTCTTGAAGCAATTACATTTACTGCTACCCTACCTGATCTATTCTTTCCCCACCCAGGAACTTGCAGACTTTCTTGTGTCTCCGCCAGTCCTTCTTCTGACACTTCTGTCCGCAGTAGTACACCATCTGACACCTGGCGCAACGGTTCACTTTATCCGACCGTTCGCACACGAAACAATACCTCCGAAGCTCATCCAGTTTCTCAAAAGTCTGTTCGAGAGCTCTCGCGACGGCGTCGTGAGCCTTCTTGTTCCTTTTCTTGAGTTGATCGGGGGTGAGGAGGCTTCCGCCTTGGTTCATGACGTGACCGAACGTTTGCCGGAAGTGACGTTGTGGGTAGTGTTCGTCCCGGAAGTGACGATCCTCGTCAGGAGGCGGCTCCATGGTGAGATGTTGTTCTGACTGGAATGTCACTTCAGGGTTACCGTACTTCTGTGGTGTCTTGTCCTTGCGTCTTTGATCCTTAATTTTCTCTCGATTCTGGGGACTTGAGATCTGAAAAAGAAAAAGAAAGGATACATTCTTAGAGTTTACCGTATTTCTTACGTCTTCACATTCGTTTGATGACTTAGAAATGCAGAGACAACACTGCAACATATGCATCCGGATATTACGTCCAATACGTTAATTTGTCACTGAAATATACTTCGAAACCAAGCAATAAAGTACTATGCAGCCAAAACAAAGTACAATATAACCAGAAATACATGTAACGATGTGGTTGCGTGCCTGGCACTGAAAATCTACTGAATCTCAGGGGCGCTCTGTATTCTCTGTAAGAAATGCAAGCCATTTTATAACAAAACCCTACACTCAAAAGGAACTTGTCTAGACCCAGAGCAACAAACGTGGAACTTGTACATTCTCAGACCGCCCTTTTGCTTTGTACTGTTTCCTTTACTAGTATAGATTTCTGTTTAAGTTCTAACATTGGCACAACGAACAGACAACGTATTCCAGCTGTTGTGAACATCTGTTCGATTGAAATATACAAGGCAAGTTGTCATAATTTTTGGGGTTACGAGGCTGTTTTCGCTTAGCCTTAAAACGAAAACAGTGTCTAAAGTTTTTTACAAATAAGATCTGGACTTGGCAGTGTGGATGAACTTGGCACGAAAAAGGGCTCGCAGCTGGCGTTACAGACGTCTATGTGGACGCGAGATTATGGCAATTATTTCCAGTCTGGCGCGGATACAAGAAAAACTGTATGCGAAAAGTAGCCACCAATGAGATTTGAACTCATGACCTCTGGTTTACTAGACCAGCGCTCTAACCAACTGAGCTATGGCGGCTGGTAGTTTCTTAACTTATACAAATGTATGTTTGTCATGTACCGCGTTGTGTTTTTATTATAATGAATATTTGATATAGAGTATAGATATCGCTTGACGCCTATGAATTCTGCTTTTCTAATATATCGGCCCACTGATATCGGCCTGTTGGTCTAGAGGTATGATACTCGCTTCGGGTGCGAGTGGTCCCGGGTTCGACTCCCGGACAGGCCCTTTCTTTTTCTCTCTCCTTTTTATTTCAGTAAAATGCATGAACAGTGACTTCATAGTTACTATTACATGTGCTTTTCGCAAAACAAGGCCCTGTCCGGGATTTGAACCCGGGACCTCTCGCACCCAAAGCGAGAATCATATCCCTAGACCAACAGGCCGCGTTGATGTCAGGGCGCGAATTAAAATATATATCTAGGTTACCCACATGTAACGTTATAGACACATGGGTGTTTACATACTTGAATAAAGGAATATATAAACAATCTAAAAAAATGAATAGATAAATGTACAAATAGAAAGTCGACCGGTGGTTAAATGGATCGGTAAAATGGTAGATAACGCTTAGATATAATAATTATATAACTTTTAGGTATGTCCCGCCACTTACTAAAACTGTACAAACTACAGTATCATTTAACAAAACAGCCACCAATGAGATTTGAACTCATGACCTCTGGTTTACTAGACCAGCGCTCTAACCAACTGAGCTATGGCGGCTGATTCTTTTCACTGTACTCGTATACTAGTACGTCCCATATTACAAATTCATAACATAACTTTATTGCACAACAATTGTACAAGGTACAAATTATGGCATTCACTGGTATATAGATCACATTCTATTAGGCTAATCAGTTTATCTTATACAATATGGTGTAGTAGTATGGGATGAATATGGGATTTTACAATCATTGGAGGAGTTTCTAACGTCTAGACATTCTGTGATATACTTCCCAATGTATACCATGCATGGGTTGTCACATGTTCATATACATGATCATGACTATGACGTATGAAACGGTTTGTATTACTAGTATTATATTTCATACATACAAAATACACTCCGTCTATATAGACTTTCTGATCAAAGTATGATGACTTATTGATTGTTTTTTAATATTAGAAAAATGAAGAGGAGTTGACTATGTATGCTTTCGCTTAGTCTACTTTTCTTACTTTTTCCTAGTTATGTTGGCCTGTTGGTCTAGAGGTATGATACTCGCTTCGGGTGCGAGTGGTCCCGGGTTCGACTCCCGGACAGGCCCTTTATTGTTCACTTTTATATCCTCTTTTACCCTCTTTCAAATTCTTACAGCTGCTATAAAAAGAGCTTTATAAATTATATTGTCTTATTATTTATTGTGAAATATATATTCTTACCATTGTAGGAAGATGTGTATATGATCATCTTGAATGTTCAAATACATTTTTACTTTAGAAAACAACAAATCAAAATGTAGGGCCTGTCCGGGATTTGAACCCGGGACCTCTCGCACCCAAAGCGAGAATCATACCCCTAGACCAACAGGCCGCGATGCATTTTATGGAAAGAATCGACAGATATATAAGCCATCTTAGATAAATTAAACACATTCGTTGATTTGTACGTGTATGATAGACAGAATAATAAATTGGTGGATGGAGAGATGCATCGGTAAAGAGAAGCTATAGACAATTTAGGTAGTTTGATATATCAGACAATATTCCTCAATGCGTTTTCCTCTGAAACACTAACTTTATACAAACTATCTATAAACAGCCTTTGACAACGATACAATTACGTTTACATCATCGAGTAGCTACCAGAGAAATTATATAGTAACTGGTAAAGACTACCGACTCCCCAACATACCCCCAACCCCACTCCGGTTTACCTTGGCGTATGTATACCATACCCTGTGGTGTTTGTTCAGTTGAGGGATTGTTATCGTTTCGCTAAACCTACAAATTACGGTCTCAGAGACCGATAGATCGTCTTTTTAAGCATTCCATGTGCATCTTCAAAACGTTTACGCTTGATACCTCTTCTGACAACATTAAGTACATGAGGTTGATATTTTAATTATAACCAAATGACCCGAAGATATGGAGCTAGTATGGAATATATGAATAACTGTCTTATCAAGTTTACTAGCTCAGTTAGAGTGTACGTATCCGGTCTCATAATATAATTCCATTTTATGGTAACTATTTGTCTATATTGAAAGCCCGTAAAAGCCATCCTCGTCCACCAGGACCTTTCCGCTCTACGTTACATCGCTCGCGGAAAAGGCCCTGGTAACACGGGGTGGAATCCATGGTTATTGCAGGTCGAGCCTCCAAAACAGCTTCAGCCAATCAGAGGGGTTAAAACCCATTTGCTTCCACTCATCGGAAGCAAACGCGCAAAGAACGCTGGGAAGCTATCAACCAATCAGGTTACGTGTTACGGCTAGCTCATTAATTATTCATGAGCTACAACTGCCGTTTGTGCCAAATAAGGGCTAGCTCATTAACTATTCATGAGGTACAACTGCCGTTTGTGCCAAATAAGGGTTAGCTCATTAATTATTCATGAGCAAGCCTCGTCGACCTGCAATAACCATGGATGCCACCCCGTGTTACCAGGGCCTTTTCCGCGAGCGATGTAACGTAGAGCGGAAAGGTCCTGGTGGACGAGGATGGTAAAAGCTTAAGCTTATACTAAATGAAACCAGTGAATTCTTTTTATAAAATTGGCTCGATATACAGATATATTTCAAGGCACAGTGCCACACATGTGTATTATCAATCACTCACGTATAGTTATAACGTACAAAGCCGTAGAAAGTATAGCTACACGTATCATAGGGGCTATAGAAATCTGGTTTTGAAAATAGTGCATTGTACTTACCGAGTGGGTGTTGAGCCTCCCTGATAAGCAAGTGATCTGTGCCAGTGGCTATTTTTGGCAAGAACGGATCGTGACCCCGCGCACGCTGTTTCCTTATTTGGAAGCAATCTTGTATCCGACACTTTGAAGCTGTCTTTCCAAAGTACCATCGCGGAAGTTACTTCATTCTAGATTTCTGTGTCAAGTCATGACGTAACATACATTTCAACGCCATACATATGATTGAAAATGTGTCAATGGGTCTGGCAGTGAGGTAGCACAGTTGGGTGTTACACATAATAAAGTCGCTAAGTGGCGCTTCAGCACTGCAACCAACTAAAGCAGATTTTACGACATACGGTACCGATTTGCGGCACCATAATATACGGGCGCCATTTTGTGAACAAGGAAAGTTGCAAATCATCGAACGAAGGGGATACCTTTCCCATCCAAAGCATCAGGAAAAATTGTGGCTATCTCGGTAGCCAGAATTTATTCCATCAAAATCTACAATTTCTGTAGCTGGGGGTGACTTGATTCGTTTTCTCCAAAATGGTAAGTTTATTATTGAAAATCTCAATGTTTGTAGTCGAAACCCAGGTGTCATTCTGGATATAGATAGTTATAACAATAACTTGAAAATGTTACTACTAAGCTGTCTTTTTACAGCTTACAGTTAAGCTATTGTCATAGATATATTCTTTGTTATGTTTTTTTTTCTGTTACAGAACTTTATTAGATCAGATGTAGTTGACAGGATAAGGAGTCTATGAAGTGGAAAAAATGGGGGAGGGGGGCAGCCATCAAAATTGAGTGTTTCTGTTAGTTTGTTGCAGTTTTTATCGTTATCAGTTCATGTTCGATACTGTTCTTGGTTGCTGTTGTTCTTGATCATCTATGAAGTTTTGTGTTTTTGTCTATGGACCATCGGATCTTGTTTAAAAAACTGTTTAGAGGTCTCAGTCTCATAGAAAGATGGCTGCAGCTACTGAGCTAGTGACTTGCAAGTTTTATTATTTCTTGATGTCTGGTTTGTTGTAGTTAATATAATACTCATAAACATGTAACTAAACATGCATCTGATCAATTGATAAGGAGAAGACTATTTAAGTGTGCAGTCAGAGTCTGAATATGGATAAATCTTCATCCACTACTGGACGACTAACATAATTTCGCCACCCTGAAAAGATACGTCCAAACAGATCTCCAACTCAACGTCCCCCAGTATAATGTACTCCTGTATATCTAAACTACACATGAATATACCTGGGGGTGCTGCACAAGAGATCTCTCAGTCTCAAACACACTGTTTTTCGAAGTGGCGGATTTATGTAACCTGGCGGATTAATGTTAATTAATAGAACCTTACTGGTTTGAGCCCTCAAAATATACTTGGCACACAACATGCTCAAGGATTGACGAAGAATAGGACTGTCTGCATATGTCTAACTTTGATTCTTTGTCTCAATTCCAGTCTATTATGTCCTACAACGGAGCCGCCATCATTGCGATGGTTGGCAAGGACTGCGTTGCCATCGCGGCGGACCGTAGATTCGGCGTCCAGGCCCAGACTGTGTCCATGGACTTCCAGAAAGTTTTCCAGATGGGAGACCGCCTGTTCCTGGGTCTACCTGGACTGGCCACAGATGTGCAGACTGTGTAGGTCAACTTTTTTTTGGCAACACCTCAGGGGCGGAGCCTTTTTTGTAGTACTGGATTTGGTGGGAAAATACACATTCTTGGGAATCTCATATTTTGTTGTGCAGACTGTATAGCAGTATAGGTCAACTTTTTTTTTACTGACACATCAATAGCGGAGCCTTTTTTCGTAGTACTGGACATGCATGGAAAATGCACATTCCTCGGGAGTCTCATCTTTTGTTTTATGTATGATTTCACACCAAAGATATGATTTTTTTTTAATACCTAAAGGCATGCGTGGATTCTTAATGGTTTAAAGTAGATTTCATTTTTGGAATAAAGTTTGTTTGTGTGTCCAACCATAGTACATGTTCACTAACATGTTAACACACTGACTTGTTTTTTTATTGGCTGGTTTGTTGCGCTAAGAAGTAAGTTTTCTTTCAACTATCAAGCAATGACAACAGATAACAAAAAGTTATATCATAATTTATGATATAACTTTTTGTTATGACATATTCCCCATAGAAAAATGACTGTTTTCATTGTGTATCGATTTCAAGGGTCAATTGTGTACCGTATGACAGATTGAAGATTTTTGTTGTTTGTTTCCCCCAGTTCCAACCGTATGAAGTTCCGCCTGAACCTGTACGAGTTACGTGAGACGCGTCAGGTCAAACCCAAGACCTTCCTGTCCATGGTGTCCAACCTGCTGTATGAGAGAAGGTCTGATCATCGCATACTACTTCTGTATATTATATATAAGTATCCATCCAGTATTTTCCTTCTTAATCCGATCATATATTTACCACTATGTACAGAGGTTTTGTTTTAAACGTGTCCGTCTGTTAGTTTGCTTGGATGTCCATAGTTATTTTGTCGCGATAGAGTGACTAGTGCAAGCATGCAAGGCACACTGACAGGAAGTTAGGTCAAAAGTCCCTTGATAAGGTTATCTCATTTCCTGTCTTCATTCTCTTACTACATGCATGTCTTTTGCCTTATGATAACTATTAGGAACAATGCTTTAAACAGAATCAGAAAGAAGTTCACAATAAGGAATAAACCAAGAAAGGCACAAAAACTAGAAGTATTATAGGTATGGGGTCATCAATATCTTCTTTCTTTTTCCAGGTTTGGACCATACTTTGTAGAACCAGTCATAGCCGGTCTGGACCCCAAGACCTTTGAACCCTTCATTGCGTCCTGCGACCTGATTGGCTGTCCCATGGTCACGGAGGATTTTGTCGTGAGTGGGACGTGCTCGGAACAGATGTACGGAATGTGCGAATCACTCTGGTCGCCAAACCTGGTAAGATGCTGATGATACAACAATGTATTTCTACCACTACCAATTAACTAACCAACCCCCTGCTGCAGTTTGTAGCTGTGTGGCCCAATGGCTATAGAAACAGATAGGTACCACCCCATACACTATATTATGTACATACATACATGTCAAGGGTCTGGAAAGTACTTAAACTAGCATTGGTTAGTAGGTATTTGAACTCAACAACTTCAGTTATAAACAGATTTGTATGAATTTTTGTTTCTTTTTGAGTAGGCTTTGACCATGGTTTAAAGAAAAAAATGTTTAGTTTTAGTTATAATGTAAAAAATATGGGTGTGGAAACACACACATAGGTCTTATCTCCGAGTTCTCTCCCAGTTGTCTAATCCATGGTGTATTGTCTTTACCTTGTTGTAGGAACCGGACGACTTGTTTGAGACGATCTCTCAGGCCCTCCTGAATGCTGTGGACAGAGATGCTGTTTCAGGATGGGGGGCAGTTGTACACGTCATGTAAGTACAACTGAAAATCTTCAAATATTTGCAGCGGTTTTATTCTCACGGTTTTTGCAGTGTCACTGTGAATTCATGACACCGTAAATATGCGTCTCCAACTTAGTCCAAGGTTTTTACTACATACTGTGTACTACAGAATTGTTTCAACTGCAAACTTAAAACCTCAATTCTCTTCAACAGCAAAATTAAGTCCCTCCAAAAAATAAAGGAATTTACAGTACACAAACTGAGACATTGTATGCGTCATGTTTAACCTTTAGCACACTGAAGTAGCCGTTTGGCACCCATTTATCTATTGGTTACAGAGTTAATTAAAGTCGGGTTGAGAAAGAATAACCAGTATTGTGTATTTCGTTCACATGGTGTGACCAATTTTTCTGACAAATATTCACCAGTTTATGTTGTTGACAGAGAAACGTGTTTACTTTCAAATCATGGATTAACAGCATTGCAAGCCTTTTCAAAGTTTAAGTATTATATTGTCAATGATGCATACTATGTTGACTATATATCATTAAGGTACAGGACAATAAAAGAATATATTTTCTTAAAATATTTTAGTGCCATTATGGTTTCTAAATAAGTTGCTATGCAATACCATTTCTTATTGGAATAGAACTTAGTTGCCAAGATTTGTCAAAGTAGAATCTTTGTATGGTTCAATTTCATATGTACACTTACACTTTATCTTAACTCTTCCAGAGAAAAAGACAAGGTGACTACGAGAACACTGAAAGGAAGGATGGATTAGACGATTAACGCACTTTTCTTATGTTAACTGTTCAATAACTTAGTGGCACTGTAGAACAAAAACTTGCAAAAATTTATGAAACTGTTAACAACTTCATTGACATTTGATGTCAGTTCACTGTGTGGATATGTACTGATGTAATGGAATAAATGGGAGACATGGGTACTCAGTGATTTCTCATTTTCTGTGCTTTTTTTTCTGATTTGCTTAGCTTAGTAAACCATGTAACACACAAGTAAGAAGTACAAACTGCATAAAACCAGTCTGATAGGATTGATGCACTCACACTGGGATGGACTCCTATTTTCAAGTGTGATGGGTTCTTTAGTGCACTAGAGGTGTGGCCCACACCTCTACCTACCTAGTACACTTAAGAACCCACCACACTTACCATGTGGCTCTTCTCAAGGACAGGACCTCTGACTTTACATCCCATACAAGAGGATGGCCCTAACTGAAGCTAGGTACTCATTTTCACCTGGGTCGAGTGAGGAAGTTGGTGATAAGTGCACAATATTGGGATCTTGAAAGTTAACTTTGTATTCTGTAGTTCGATGTTGGGAGTGCTGATTTAAATTATAGATGGGGCCAAAAGTTTTTTGATGTACCGTATTAGAATTACGGCTGTGACAATAGCCTGCATTTTTTCATAATCCTGCAAGGTGGCAGTCTTAAGCCTTGCACACTACAACCAATTTAAACCATTTAAACTTTTAAAACACAAAATGGAGTTATAAATGCTACAAAATCAGATCGTGACAGACACTAGATGGGTTAGTGTTAAGTTCGAATTCAGTTGTACAAAAATTGATTTCACCATCGTTCTTTTATAAAGGGATGTACAAACAAAACAGCTAACATAATCTTTCTCTGCAGAAATAACTCACCCTCCCACTGTACCGCCCCATTACTTCAATACTGGGCTGGTTTAGAAGATAATCTGTATCTTAGCAAGCACAGCTCAAACTTTGGAGAAAGTGGGCTTAATTTTTCCACACCTTGAAAGCGTATATTCCAAATAAAATTTCTTATTTATCTTTAATGCAAATTTCGGATTTTTATTTCATTGTTTTTAATATAATTATTACATGTATCAGCATGAATATTTGAGAAGGAGATTTACGAAAAGAAGTTACTGTTTTATGGTTATTGTGCCCAGGGTACAGAATGATTCAGTTAAACTGGCACATTCTGTACCCTGGGCACAATAACCATCCAAGACATGACCATAACCATATTGGTGTGACAATGACAGTCCGTTTAGTAACGAATCAAAGGTCACTTCTTGTGTTGACCTCTGCCGGGCACGTTGCCGTCCTTTTGGGTGTGGTCCCGATGGACTGAGTAAGCTCGCAGCAGACTTCTTGGGCTGATGAAAAATATTAAAAATCGCCCACATTAGGTATGACAATGACAGTCCGTTTAGTAACGAACCAAAGGTCACTTGTGTTGTCCGCTGTTGCCCTTCTTTTGGGTGTGGTTTCCATGGTCGGGACGGACTGAGTAAGCTGGTCTCGAACCAGACTTCTTGGGCTGATGAAAAATGACAAAAAATCGGCCACATTAATTGGCTGAATGATTTGGTAGGAGAATTTGCCGGCCATTGAGTTACATGCTGGCACTCACGTGCACGTGCACCTATGGCTGTCTGGTTTCTGATATTCAGTCTCTCTGGCCAATTTTGCTAGTTTTACACCAGCCCAAGGCGTCCGTTAGAGACTATAAGTGGCCCACATATGCGGCATTGCGGACATGGCGGGACCAAATCGCCTCCCGATGCCATGATACCGTGGGAATGTAAACACGCTGGGACTGTGATCGGGACTTTTACGTCAACATGTTCTCGAGATATGTAACAACGTTCTCGGTCTTTTCTCCTTCATATTTCCTTCATCTGAAGTACAGCCAGTAGGTACCCATCTTAGTAATGAGACTATTGTAGTGCCCATCCTTGGCTACAGGACCCCCATTGTATACGAAAGACGTTTAAAATGCAAGATTCTTCATCCCTCATATCATATCTCCCTATTAAAAGTATTATGGATGTGTAGATAGTTCACTCCTTTGTAAACAACATTGTTTTGATTATTCGTCACTATCTATTCTAGTTGGGTATCATGGGTGCTTAAGTATTCAGACGAATTCTCACGGAATTCATACGAGTTTTACGGAATGTATACGATCCTTACTAATGGTAAAACCGGTATGAATTCGGTAAAATTTGTATGTTTCTTAGTCGTGAATCTTTATCATTCGTAAAACTCGTATGCATACCGTAAAACTGGTATAAATTCCGTAAAATTCGTACGAATACTTAGGCACCCATGGGTATAATAGAACGAGGGCATGTTTATCAAGTTATTTCTTTGGCCCAGTGTAGTCACACAGATATGGAACAGGAGTAGGCGCATCCAACAAAATCTCGTATACTAAATCTACAATGAATCTGCAAATCTGTTTTTGTGGCTCTGTACAATCAAAGGGTTGCTACAGAATTGGTATAAGAGTTATATTTGATAGATCTAGAAAACGCTCTTGAGTCCTGGTAAACTTAATTAATGTAGTTTGGAATTAGATTTTGGTACATGTATTTGCTACAGTATATCACAATGCAAATGTGGTAATACAGCGGCCGGAAAATTGAATTTTATACAATCGAAACAAAGATTTTCAAAAAAACATTTTATTGTTTATAGATTTATTACTGACATTACTTGTGAACACTGACTCAGGCCAAAAAGTTAAAACGAAATTGGACTGAAAGACAGAAACCCCGTTTAGATATCATTTCGCCCCCTATAGGACCTTCTTTACCGACAGATGCGTGCGTAATTAAACCGGACCAGGCTACAAACTGCCCGCTGACAGACCTGAGACAAGCTGTCACGTACAGGGGGAATGTTATCGATCGAGCCAGCTGGAACCACACCGCCAATTACACCGACTGGCCCGGCGTTTATATCAGCAGTCAGGGCCCAGAGGGCGTACGTGGAGATGCCGACATCATGCCATAATTACCACGCAATCTTGTAGACATGGAAGGAAATAATTGGAGTTTGGGTAGAAGCACCCAGGCTTAAAGGAAACCCAAGCAATAATAGGGCCATAAAATTGGATTTTGAATGTCATTTCTAAACATGATTAGTTCAAGCAACAATTTCACAGTGTATAGCGACGCCCATGATGCAAAAATATGACGTCGGTGTGATGTGAGAACTCAGTGAAAATCGTCGCGGTTTTTTTGTACGCTCACGAAACTAATGGGATCATTGTACGGCTCGTTTTTGCGCGGTTTTAAAACGCTCAGTTTGAGAGTCATTTCAAAATGAAGTTATTATGCAAATGTACTAAATAATGTTAGTAAACGTCACTACCATAAAGATTTCAGCATTTTTTTATTTCCATTTTGGGGGCCCTAATGTTGCTTTGGTTGCCTTTAATCTCCAAGCAGATCTTGGAGGCAAAATCGTGACGATTTCCAAGTTACCCGTTTATTTTAACTATGGAGGCAGTTTGTAACAGAAGCGGACAGCTATCTAGGAAAAACGTCAAGCAGTTAATTGTTGAGGTGGAAAATCGTTAAGTTTTCCAAGCGGCCTTTTCTTTCCATTAACGTACAACTCCTCTACTTCTCCATCCTAGCCTCTGCTTGGAGATTTTTTTAAACGTTGCTATATAAATGACGTAGCAAAAACGGAAACACTAGTAGTAAACAAATGTAGCTCACAAAAAGTTGGGGAAAGATCTACAAAGACAATCTACAAATCTATTAGAGAATTGGGTTAACATCCTTTAACAAGACCTACTAATATACCAAATATTATCATAATCAATCCAGATGTTCATAACAAGCAGCTAGGGGGCCCAAAATCTGACCATTTCAAGGTCTCATCAAGACCTACCCACATACCAAATATCAAGACAATTCATCGAAGCATTTTTGAGTTATTCTGTTCACACACACACACACACACACACACACACACACACACACACACAAACGCTACCGAAAATACAACCTTCTTGGCGAAGGTAATAAACACCACAAAATCATCAGGGTTCTAAAGATAGGGTTTATTCTCCTTTTTGTGAACAGCTAAAGGTAACGGACCGGCTCGTAGGAATTATACAACCGCGTATAAAACAGGCGTGGATGGAAAAGTACGATATACATCAGATATGTGATCACATAGCTGTCATATAGATATACGGGTGGGGCTCTCGTTCGCCATAGTAAAACTCTCACTCCGAAAACGCAATTTTGTCTCTCAATATTTTTCACCACTTCTCGTCGCCCCAAGTCTATAGGCTCTCTGTATTGCACTATCATTTTTCACCTACGCAATGGTTTAGCTGTAGTAAAACAGCTCGGTACGAAATGCACCTTATATACAGGCTTTAATACTAAGCCCTTGTGTGTGCAGCATATATCGAACTCAACGTATCCTAACGTTGCCCGCGTGAGACTCAATCTTGTATTTTTTTTCCGAACACACAGTTTTTTCTCTCAAGGCTTGAAACAGCTCCTGTCCAGCCTAGGCTCGCCTAGGTCTCGTTCCCAGGAGATGTCGGCTGGAGACGTCGACAGTTACGATGTCACGTGACTAGATTCGAACTCGTACTGAAAACCTCTCGTTCCCAAAAGATCGCTGTCCAAGCTGACTGACAGTTCCTCCGATAAATGCCTCACAAAGTGTCCACGCGGACTGTACGTAGGATATTCCGCCGCCATTTCTTTCTCTTCTCCAAGAATGATATCTTGCTGATTTTGGGGGCACACCGGCCCCTCAAATTTTCGCTCAAGTGTTTCCTTCCATAAATACGTCTGCGCATGCCCAAACGCATGCTCCGTACCTCCAGAGACCGTCTGTCGTGCCCATGCGGGCTCCCGTCGAGCGTGTTCTCCGGGGGCCCGCCGGACGCTACCGGCCACCGCCCCACCCCGACCGACCCCCGGGGAAGGGACGGCCCCACCCGTGGGCCAACGTCCGTCACCCTAGCAGGTGGCTAGTCATAATTACCGCTACCGTTTCCTACATACATTGCGGGGAAGGGGGTTGGGGGAGGGAAAGGGAAGGGAAGGGGATGCTGAAAAGCTGCTCGTCGAAACGCTTTTTGGAGAAGTTGTTATGACTGTGTTTTGATGTTTAACTGTTTTAGAACATGTTGAAGGGGAGGAACTGCAGGTGGCCAGCGTTAACCCTGGGTCGGGCGCGCGCGGCGACTTGCTGCATCAGCCCCCAGGGACCGCCCCGCGGGGGTGGGGACATCCCAGCCTCCGGGGAGGGGCGACGGGTAAGCGTCGGACTCCCCTCGGGGGACGCCCGTGCCCTGGGGATGGTGAGGGCTCCCTCGTTCTGAGAACGGAACATGGCGGGGCTCCTGCGGGGCATCTGCGGGGAGGGGGGCGGTGACATCGGGGGGAGGGGGGACATGGTGCGCCGGGGGAGGAGTGGAGAGGCGGGCGGGGTGGCGTCGGACTGGCGGGGGGTGTTCTTCCTCGCCAGCTGGGGAGAGTTCCGCGGGGTGGTGTTGGCGGACTTGATGACTTTGCGGGTGACCTGCGGGGAAGCCGGCTTGGGTTTGCGCGGCTTGTTGACGATGTTGTCCAGTTTGATGTAGGCCAGTTTGACGGAGTCCTCCCTCAGGAGCGGATCTCGCACAAACTCGCTCAGCTCCTGTACCAGCTCAACTTTGATGCTGGAAAAAAAGAGACACAAAATTCAACACAAAATAATGGACACCATTTTCCCCATCTTTTGTAGTCCTCTAAGCTCAACAGCAAAGCTGGAGTATAAAAGATACCATAATTTTTCTCATTTATAAGCCTATCGTTTTCTTCACGTGATGGACATTGACACTTTGATACTACTGTACTATCTTCTTGTTGCGATACGTACACGTACTGTTTTCTCATTGCTACCTCGCCTAGAGTTTGCCTAGCCTGAGTGTCATCCTAGTTCCAATTTCTACCCGCAGAACTCCTATGTTCTGTGAAGGTAGAGCCTGGAACTAGGATTACGCTCAGGCTAGAGCTTGCCGTCCACCAAATAAAAATGACAATGTCAAGACGCAGACTAGAGCCAAAACCTTGTGCTTGGAGACCAGCGCCTTACCCGAGGATACGGTCCTCAGCACGCCCGATGAGTGTGTGGTAGTGTTCTATCTGAGCATCTCTCAGCTTTAAGGCTAGGTCCTGGTGGAACCGTTCCCACTTGTCCTGTAACCCGAACAGACCGGCCTCTAACGCAGTGTTGGAGACGGTCTTGGGCCGCAGGTGCTCCGGTACGCTCCCCAGGCGTCGATGGTCCTCAAGATCCTGAAAACACGAGACAAGATCTTTGTTAGACATCTGAGTGGTTACTTGTCTGAATTCCTATGTATAATAAATAAAATATGATAAAAAATATGATAAAACTCATTTTGCCAGATGTATACGGTCTTTGCCACCGAAAGATCTGCTCGGAGATTATCGATGGTCCTCAAGATCCTGATAACACGAGAATATATCTTTGTCAGAGACGGGGGTCGGTACCAACCTCCAGTCACCTTTGACCTGTTGCTCACGTCACACGTCCGGAAGCTGACGTATCCTGAACAATCGGCCCGGGTTCTCAGTTATCATGAAGAAAAAACTAGAGGACTGGACCGAAAAATGTGCTGAGTTGCATTTTTAGATGATAGAGTCAAGTTAGACCCTCGTATTGCTTTTATTGTTCTACTAGTCTACTGTTTTATTATCAAAACGTTGCGACAACAAGTTTTGCACCCATGTATGTCGGTATTGAACCCAACTGTGCCGTGAAATTCTGACTTTGATCAGGGTGCGACCGGGTCACGGACCTCGCTGAACGGAGCGGCCTAAAATATCCCCAGACGGCCCGGTCCTACATACGGCATTTATATCGACCTGGAGCTCACGCTGTGCCGACTATCATTCTGTACATAGGTTATGTTTGTTTTTTTGAGCAACTTTGGTCGTGTTTTTGCGAGGAAAATTCAAACGTACATATATAAAGAAATATCTGTAGTTTCAGACTGACTAACTATAGGTTCCAGAGCGACGTCCCAAAGGAAAGTATATCATCTGAGGGTATACAATTTATTAATAGAAATACTAGTATTTGTTTTCATTCCAGAGAAACGCTGCTTTGTCTTCACGGTTTCATTAAACTTACTCCTATGCCATCCCGATGTATTCTAGAACTTTGATGCGCGTATCATTTCCTTAAAGCTTTAGAAGCTTTATTTTCGATGCAAACAAAAACAAGAGACACTTAGAAAAGGACACATACTGACGTAGAGACATGGCAATGGTTAGTGGCATGCCCTGTTGAGGACGAATCTATACAGACTTGTCATATGGCCTCATTGAAGTCATATTGGAGTACATTGCATGACCTAACATATGCTACTGCTGTACTCCAATATGTCCGCTGGATGATTTAAACTACAGTATAAACTATAATCATTATGGTACGGTGCCAACTCATAGATCTGCCTATCTCAGTGCCCGTCCGACAAACTGTGGAATTCTGTGCCATGCTAATGTTGCTCATTGTACCTATCGGCCACGGTACCTGGTACGGCAACGTACGTGCATAAACCTATTATAACCCTGTCTGCCTTTCCGTTTATATGTCTCCAATATAGCACTGCAATGTGCTCATATCGTCCTATTGAAAATAGACAAGATATATCTGGAGACTGAGCATATTTTCACGTAGGGAAGGATTCCCTGTTCTCATAATGGCCTTACCTGTAGGTACAGGGTAGCCTGGGCTTTGTGTTCCAAGATTTTGTCCACGGCGTTTCTGGCGGTGTTGATCTTCCTGAGAACCTCCTCGGGAACCTCCAGCCGAGGTGGGGCTGGTTGTTCTTCGGCGCCACAGGGCGACTCGTCCCGCGAAAGGTCCCTCAGTCGGTGCGGTGGGCAGGCATCGGACTCCGACCTGAAGTGTGGTCTGTGTTGGGTGAAATGACATGATAATGCATATGACTTCATTGCTTATTGCTCAACTATTACATATCATACAACGCATGATAACTAATCTACTAAGTAATCTACTCTACAAAAGACCGAGTGTGAGAGACTATACACTTATAAACAGTATTTGGAGGAATTACTAGTTTCAAGACACTTTCTTATGTACATGTACATAATTACACAGTGCTGAATTAAAGTTATGACAGTATTAATTACATTATCATATCACTGTAGATGACGGCAAACTCTACTTTTATGTGAAATATTTCTGAAAGTAAGAAAGTAGTATCATTTTTCCTGTCTGAGATCGATGATATTTTTCTATCACTGCTCAGAGTTAAGCTCCAAGTTCCAATTAGTTGGTAACGGTTCAAGTCTCTGGGGCAGGACATCTCGGTTGGGGCTGTCTTTCGGAAGGGACGTAAAATGGGGTTCCCATGTTCGAGGAGGTGCCTCTTGCAGGGAAGGGCTAGCAATCTCTCCCTGTAGAAATATACCCTGCTACTGAAACAGCAAGGAAACTTACTGCCTTATGTGCCACTTATGATTATTATCCTCCACCAGGCCTTCCTATGGGGGTATGGATCGTAGAATTCGACAAAAATGGAATAATTGGCCAGGAGAGTCAGTCCACGGGAAGGTTTAAAACATTTCCCCCTCCGCCTACAAATGAAACCCCATGATTGCCAAACTCCCCTGACAAATATTCTTCCTATAGCTGGCGTAGTTAATCTGGTAGAGTCTACTATTAAAGTGTTGGACAAATGTTCGCGGTGGTTTTAAGTTCGCGGTGAAACGGTCCCCACGAAAACCGTGAACATGAAACCACCGCGAGCAATTCTTGATTTATTAACTGTTACTTAATTTTAGCTGATTTTACGGTCACTGGTCAACAGCTAAAATTTCATCATCGCAAATATTTAATTACTAATAAATGTATTTGAGACAGTAATGTTTGCGGTTCCCACCGTTAAAATTAAATGCTGTGACCAACTCAATTTTCCCCCAACCGCTATTCTTTTCTGCCACTTCATGTTTATTAAAGTGATTTACCGTATGTCCCACTAGGCACTACAAGGGTCTGAACAAACCAACGAACCATCACCGTGTCAGTGACCTCTAACATTGATTCTAAGTCAACAGAAGTGAGCTGAGTGACCTTGAAACAGGACCGTGTAACCTGACGTCCCATCCTTGACACGTGTCACCCCTGTCCTGTTAGTTAAACCACTCGACAATGTTGACACGCACGTCACTGAGAAAGATCCCCCGATCAGCGTTGATACGATTATCTGTGGGCTATCGGATCACCGCTACTGATATACTGTGTGTGTGCATAGTTGCTACAACCCACCCCCTCCCCTGACTAAAATTTGCGCAAGAGGACAACGAAACTCGGCAGCTATGCAATATGTTTGGATAGCGAGCTACCTGCTTTATACTGTAAAACACTTTGACAAATATATATGTGGGGAAGTGTCAAAGTCAGTTATATACATCCGTTCTACTACAAAATCGCAGCATGACAACTATAATGTATTAGACTCTCGGCGGTCTTTTAATTTCCCGTTCTCTGTATCAATGGAAAAATGAGACAGCCACATACTTAAGTTTTTCTTACGTTTAACAGTGTTTTAGTGGTCATTGATGTAAGGCTTTGTAGTTTATAGTTATGCCCCGAAATTTGAGTTAGGCCCCTTGTTTCCGAGTGAGGTCGCGAACATTTTGGATGAACGAATATCATTATTCAAAGATATGAGTCTCAGGATTTTTCTATATAACATCTACTAACATAATTCCACCAGGGTACATAATTCCGCCACAAGATACGTCCAAACAGATCTCCAACCCAACGTCCCCCAGTATAATGCACTCCTGTATATCTAAACTGTGCATACCTGGAGGGTGCTGCACTAGAGATCACTCAAACCCACTGTTTTTCACAGTGGCGGATTTATGTAACTCGGCGGATTAATGTTAATGGAGGTTACATAGTCTTAGGTGACTTTATTTTCCGTATTCCATATTACTGAATAGTTGTTACCCTAAATGTACTGGATCGCCATATATCAATATCTAAATATATCTCAATATACAAGATGTGTAAACTGAAGGTGACTACATGTATTTACATAGATCCCTAATAAAGCCCCGTTCCCGTTTAGGAGGTTAAGAGTAGACCCCCCGCAGAGATTATGGACCCCCCGCGGAGGGAAGCGGCAGGTGGTGACGTCACCCTGCTGGGTGAAAATAAACTCCTCGCCAGGCATGCTGGGAATGTTATCAGAACTCGTTAACGGTTACAACACCCCACCAACGTTATCTGCCAAGTACAGAATAACTGCTGAGAATAGTATCAAAATCAGACGCCACAGAGATGGCAATAAATTGTACGTCGTTATCATAAGCATAGTGTATGATATCATAATGTCTGGCGGCCAGTATGTAATTTTGAACCTAAGGATGTAGACTACTTAAGAATGAAACGCCAAACCCCTTACAAACTTTCTGCTAGTGATGCGTTCACCATTTTCTGTCATTTTTTCCTGCCCGATCCCTTTCTTTTTCGATTACTTTATCTCACCAATGTTTCCCCTTCTTTTATTCTGTATTTCCTGGGATATTTTCCCCATACTAAACCATGCCCAGTTGTTCCTTTCTTCTTGCTTTCTTAATTTCTTCCCCTCTCTCACTTCTCTCAATTCTCCATCTTGATCATGAGTAGGTGCTTTCCTTCTCCCCACTTTTTACCTTCGCCGAGAAGGTTATGTTTTCGGCAGCGTTCTCGTGTGTGTGTGTCTGTCTGTGTGTGAGTGTGTCAATACGATAACTCAAAAATGCCTGAATGGATTGTCTTGATACTTGGAATGGGGGTAGGTCTTGATGAGACCTCGAAAGGATTCGATTTTGGGCCCCCTAGCAGCTTGCTATGGTACTACAGTGGAACTTCAAGTTTTGATATCTCTTGTTCTGGACATGCTTTCTCTCTCTATAACTTTCCCTCTTACTTCTGCTTGGTACAGGAGATGACACATCGTATGTCCATTACACTGACCACCCATATCTTCCGGTCATTGCTAAGTATACGATGATGACTGACACTGCATTTCTGAGTAATGGTCTATTCTTTGAAACGTACAACAGCCCACTTCGTGTTTTCAACATTCAATGATACAGGACATGCCGGCAGCATTCTAGGACAATTCCATCACAAAGATAATGCCGCTTCTATGATATATTTGACAATGACAGGCTTTTAAGACCTGGGTGCATATGATATTTTTAGCATTGATTAAAGATCATAAAATAACAGCGGAAGGCATAATTACCAAACATAATCAATAAGAATTAAGGGAAAATTTAATCAATACAGACATATATTGGTCAGCCGGCAGGCATTTTATTTTCTGTATCATTCAGATGTTTTTCGTTCCACACAGTTCAGTATTTACTATGTACCTAGTTAAGCGTATCTAAATCTGAGTTAGATTGTTGGCATAAACGACAACGACCCTCGTAGCATAGCAACTGAACATTGGCCGGGTTGTCGCTGGATAGATATAAAAAAAAAAAACTTACCGAAAATTTTGAAATACTGAACTTTCTCTCAAATTTAAATTGTAACGTGTTCTTGTAATATCTAAAATATTTATACCTTAGATTAAATCAGTTTTCATTGCGCTTATGTTTTCAAATTTCTTGATCCGGACTTGGAATAAAGAAGATTATGAAGATCACGAAATGGTTTCATAACGGAATTAAAATCAATATAGAAGCGATTGCTTCCGCACGTATATGATGACAGTTTCGCCAAACTGTGACAAGATCTTTTCATAACAAACGTGACATTGTGGCACCACGTGGCAGTGGCTGGCGAGGGTGTTGTGCGGTTTAATGGGGGAGGGGGGTTGTCGAGATGGACAAGTCAAAGTTTTAATCATGAATGTGATAAATACACGTTTTTCTTTTGGTCTGTCATTCATTAACTATTGTTAATTCTAACTCGGATACGTATCTACCAAAGGCTATTCTTCATACCTTATTTATATTTTGAAAAATAACAGTTTTAACCGTTTCTTCCCATCGCATACTGGCGACGTCTGTTTGTTGTGCGTTTTCCTGCCATTCTTTAAAAAGGTTTATGTAAAACTAGCAAAATTTCTTTGATTAAAAGTGATACATGTATAGTAAATAACGATTTTATAGTACATGTTGTGTTAATACTTTTATATAATCCTTCATATGTTGCTTGATAGTATATTATTTATCATATCATAGAGCAAAGAGGTTGAATAGAACATCCTTGTCAGAGTATCACTCATTGGCAAACAACTGTCCAAACGGTTATCACTATCAAGCGGCATAATTCCATATGTCCGGCGAGATGGCCAAACTCCGCAGGACATTCACATCTGTTGTGACGTCCTACCGTAAAAGGGTACGACACAGCAAAGCCGTTACGTCATGGCTCAGACGACCGTTATTAACGGTTCATACTTTTCAAACATCCATCAACCAACCATCTATCGTCTCTCCGAAGATGTAGGCGTTTGACATGTTTGAGGTAGTACAATTTGTCCTCGGCGAAACTGGAATTTTTAGGAGGTTTGGTGCCGTTTTAATTTAGATTTCTGTCTTCTATATTGGCAATGACGCAAGGATATATATTTATGACATTGAGTGAGAACACTTTCGGGGGAGGGCACTTGTTGGTGTTTACAAATAGTAAAGTTTTAAGAGCGCTTTTGTAATGAAGCGACTCTGTAAAACGTCTGGAAAACAGAAAGGTGTTGGTAACTTTTGTCCTACCTGTTTTCGACCTCAGATGACTGAATGTTTCCTTCATCTTTATGAGCTCTCCCCTCCTCTAACTCCAATGGGTCTATCCTGTCAATATGGTCTCCCCAAGTCTCTCCGGGTAGCAGCGCGCCACTCAACTGCAACTCCTCGGCGCTCCAGCGCTTGTCGCCCGAGGCCACGGCCAGACCCTCGCGATGGTCGGACTGGACGGGGCCTCGTCTGGGCGGGCTTGGGCTCCTCTCCGGCGGACTCTCACGGCATCGGCTTGTCATAATCGATCAGCAAGCAGAGGAGAAGGCGTTTCGACATCGGGGAAAGGGGCCTACACTGCTACTGAGCAGGCCCAGTGGTGGGATGGGTCATGAGGGAGAACGGGTGGCGGGGAGAGTCCATCCAGCAATGGAAAAGGGGGAGGATAGGGTAGAAAAATAACTCTACGTCGTCGACACACAGGAGCAGCACTGAAATGGAACGATCCAGAACTAAAGACACGTTTCAATGGTTGAATTTCTTATTGTAAGATATTACAATCTGGAATATAATAAAGATTATGACGCTGTTGATACTCGGCCATACTCGATATGCTCATATCTGCTGCTATAACACAGTATGCATTTGAACGGGTTCAAGTAAGATACCATTCTAAAAGATTTGACAAGCTATTTACTTCATATACCCGTTTTGTCTCTCTGTGACATAAAACATTCATGTTTTCGTGGTTTCTTCTTACTTTCAAAGCAACATGGTCCTTCATAGAAAAAAAATCACAACATTCTAAATAACTAGAGAAACGCACCACATCATTAAGGATATTAATTTCATTGCTGAAAGTTCACGTTGACATGTGATTCACTTAGTATCTCAACACACAGAAACACATCAATAATACTAGTTTGGGCTTTATTCATCTTTCTTTGGGCGTACAAATATTGCAAGATATGCTTGAAGCACTTGTATTTACATGTGATGTGATAGTAAAATTTGCCAACGTATTCTTCAGTAACACCAATGGTATAACATGTACAAATGATACTGAAACTAGTGATAAACAATCTGCGACACCAGAAACAAGTTCCTCATTTTCCGTTTCGACAGAACTTGAACTTGAAGTGTCTGTGTGGACACATTTAAAACATTCCGTTAGGTCAGTGCTGCAATAAATATAAACCGTTTGACTAGCTTTCGTTGAGAAATGTGTATGATGACAAGCCGTCCGCACAAGTGCCAAGTGGATAGACAGCACACATGACACCCCCCTCCCCCCTCCGTAATGAACCCTTCTCTCTGGTGTGTGTTCCCTGGTCAGCTGACCCAGTCGAACCATTTAGGGAACATCTCTCTTGGGGTCAGCTATGCAGACGGATCCAGTTTCGGCCGCTCTAAGGCATGGTCATATTTTCTTTGGTTCCTGGCGATTTTGCCTTTCGATTTAGCATTTTGGTTACTTCATTTTCAAATCAAATCAAAACGTAGCATTTTTCTTGAAATCAAAGTTCATTTGTGTTGGTAGTCTAGAGTTACTCGAAGTCTGGCCATATTTTCTTTGGTTCATGGTGATTTGCGTTTCAATCTGGCGTTTTAGTTTTCATTTCAAAATTAAAATGTAGCCTTTTGTTGAACGTTCATTGTTATATGTATTGGTAGAATCAATTATCAAAGGGAAGTTAAAGTAAGAAACAATATACATCATTACCTACAACCATCCCAGGATAGAGACGGGGGACGTCACAGACTATCTGCTAGATTTGATCCACTGCTCACTGAGTCACGCCTCTGCATAATGTGGCATCAGAGAACGATGGGTTGATTCCATGACAGTGCAGTCAGAAATTATGGTTAAAAATTGCAGTTGATTATAGTTAGAATATCATTTTTCATAACAAAATGTAGTCTGGTTAAGGTAAGACACACTGTCATTGGTATAACTATTTCCGTTTTTTAGACGTAACAGGTTTAGATCAAAGCCTAGATGTCCCAAATAAAACTCAATATGTCTAGAAATACAACTGTCCCAATATCACTGCAAAGTCGTAATTTTTAGCTCTAACAGCTGTTAGTTCTGGTACACGTTACACGTCTAAAATTGGGACACACCAACATATACTCGTGAATTGCATAAAAATGGCAAACAAAATGACATTTTTAAAGCAAAATTCGAGAGAGATATAGTTGATAGATATAGTAGAGAGATATTCATTGTGTCAAATAATGTGTAAGTTGAGTGCTGTTATTCTCATGTTTATAGCTTTGACTACGTACAAAAATATGAAAGAGAAATTGGGGAAAAGAAGTAAGAAACAATGTACTTGAATATAAATTTTAATCCTGGAGCCCAAATATTCAAATAACCGTATAATATCCATAAATTCGATTTCAGACAGTACTGTCGATGTTATACAGTAGGTGTGATAACAGCGCCTCGCAGCGGTCTAAAATATAATGCATTCCCGGAAGTAGTCGTGTTCTTTTCAGATCCGACAAGCTTTACTGATTTACACGCATTTTTGGATTATTCTGGACCAGAGTTACACCAACCAGCTTGAACACAGACTTTACCCGATCAATAGGACACTACTATTTCATCTTTTGGTAAAACTGTAGCTTGAAATTCTCTGTAGAGTATGCCGAAGAAAAATCGCAATAGAGGCATTAGTACGTTCAATACTAGTTATTTATTCATAAAAAAATTGTAATTGCTTTAATCAAGCAAAATTCATTCGTAATTTTACCAAAGCAATGTTTGATAAAACAAATCGGATGAAAAAAACATTTCTTGTCAGAAGTGGGATTCGAACCCACGCCTGGAGAACCAGACTGCGACCTGAACGCAGCGCCTTAGACCGCTCGGCCATCCTGACATTCATGCTGAGGGAAGGCAGCACGCGTATTTAAACAGCCATCCAGGGTATTTGTCAACCGTGACGTCACGCCTAGATCCTATTTCATCATGTGACCTTGTTTCCATATATGGTGTCCATGCGAAAATACAGGCAACCCAGTGCAAAAGACCTGTTTTCTGTGTTTCTTTGGTTCAAAAACTCGATGAAAGGCCACCTGTAGCTTACGATCACGTGCTTTTCTCAGCAAATAAGGTTACAGACCTTTTGATACATGCTGAAAAATGAAAACAATGAGTGAATGACCGAAGATTCTATACTTACTCTACTCTGACTATACTCTACATTGGTACCATGGTGCATAGACCTACCGACCACTATTTAGTACTACGAACTGTATTGAAAAATGGACAGCAATCTTAAAAGGCCTCGTATCTAAGGACTCTCAGAGAAATATGAGATGTTCACTGACATGCCACTCAACATACAGATATGTCGTCGGGCCTTTTTAGAATAGTAGCAATTTGATAATGTCAATAATATTAAAAAAACAATTAAACAATTGTGTAAAACAAAACAATTAAAGATTTGTATGTAAACTCCTTAATTGAGATTTTTTTTTTTCAAAAACGGTGACTTTATAGTCCAGGAGGAGATCCTCAGAAGAGGTCTGAAAATGAGAAACGCAGCTATCATTCTATGATACTGGATTAAATATACAAAGGGTGGGCTACGAGACCTTTTTTTTCAGGTTTCTCCTCCTGGACTATTACTTCGAAACACAGAATAGCACGGATTTTATCGCCTTAAATTTTGATTATCTCCTATATAGATAAACTGAGAGGTTTTCTTCTTTTTTTTCATTAAACGGTCTGGAAAATATAGATTGTATCAAGGCCGTTGCGTGCACGGTTCTACCATTCACGTTATTGAGAGAAGAACTACCTAAAAATAAAGGCGATCATAAAAAGAATCCACTCAAAAGAAGTCAAACCAGTTTTACTGGCTGACGGCAAACGACCGTTACCGTGAGATGTGTTATAAGACCATCAAATATTCCCTCGGGGCTCGGGCCCAATACGGTGATCATACTACAATGTATCACACCTATATAACACGTTACACGTGCCCGTTTTGAAATCGGCGCCTCCTGCAAATTATGTAGTCATAGCAGGAGGAATAAAAATGAGGACAAGTCGCCCTAGGGTGTACAATATCTCCCCATAGCTGTTCCTCCTATTAGAATAGTAAATACCCGTTATCATGTATCTAGATTTGGGGAAATCGTTAGCACAGACAATGCTGTGGCGGCACCGGCTATACATTGAGCGTCTCTCAAATCCGTCAGTCACAACATTGATGTAACGTTATACAGATTAAATAATCAGGTTAATCTTAATGGCAAGCAAAATGGGATGCTTTGCTATAGTCCCCGCTAGACAGCGATTTTAAGGTTGATTTGGGACGTAATTTTGCAGCCTTCACTTTTAAAGGAGGGGGGCTTTGGATTTAAACTATTGCAGAGTATAGTAGACGAATCCAACCTTAATGTACCTTGCATAACGCAACTAGAGCACTAGTACAATCCACCAAAAGACTTTAATCTGATAACCAAACTCCGCCGGTTGCTGAAAAGAAAATTCCAGAATTTCTGAAATGGCCAGATAGAGTGAACAGTCTGCCAGAGGATTTTTTTCACCCTGGGATGCCTCGCTAACTCCTTTTACCCTGGGATGCCTCGCTATATTTTTTTGCTAATTTCTCGCAATTTTTTCAATAACCGGAGGAGTCTGCTTGACTGCATTGCCGCCATCAAGTGAAGAAGGGTTTTCCGTGATCAGAAATTGCTATGGCAAAAAAAAGTACAGACAATATTTCTCCTTTTCTGATGTAGTCTTTGTTGCGGGGTCCCAGAATTACATTTGCTATTTTGATGTGACTCTTCCGCATGGAAACTACACAGACACATAGTCCAACGCCGGCTATTTGGCAGTGGATAGTCTACCCCGTAAAAATCAATTTCGATAAGTTCGAAACATTCATATGAAACTTTTTATACGATATAACCATAATGAATGACTGAAGACCTTTATATTACTTGTTAGCCCATATACATGTCAGAAGAAATAAATAGCTATAGCTTGCAAATACATGTGTGCAGGTTAGTGTGAGTACCATAAGCTACGTTGATGAAGGTTAGACATCCAGGTAATAAGATATACCAAAAGACAGTTACTCAAGCAACTGGATAAAATTTTGACATTTTTATCCAGCTGCTTGAGTAATTGTATTTTGGCGCCAGTATTAGACTATTAGCTAGTGTAATATGTAATGGGCATATGTATATTTGCACACACAAAAAAAACAATTGCTAGATAGATACTATAGATAGATATAGAGATGTGCAAGGCTAAGTAGACAATGCCTAGAGAAACGCGTTTGCTGTCTGAAATACGTGACACATGTAACACAATCCGCTGTATTCCCCGATTGTAATATTTCATCCCCATGCCGCAGAGCCTACCGAACAATTTTCACCGGCGCCGACTCAGTCAATGGCCCATTGATGCCGTTCACAGCCCGCTGGCGAAACATGTTAGAGCCCCGGCCACGGGGTCACAAGAGGTCGTTAGCACACTGCCAAGAACCTAATATCGTGCAGTTATCAATTCAAATCCGTGCGGATGGAGGTTGATGGGGTATCGGTAGGGGTGATTGCAATATTAGATCGCAACTGGAAGCGCAAGCTGTCAAAAATACAGGTCAGTCAAAAAAAGATACATAAATTTTCTACATTTACATTTCTACATCAGGAGTGTGTAACGTTCGTTGTCGTTTCAATGCATCCTCATTTGAGGTGAAGCATGATGCTTTTTCAAGTAGGTAGTGGTAGTACAATGCGGCTTCGTTACGACTCGCGTTTTTGGCCAAGCACACCAGGTCACCCCTAGTCGATAAGTGTGTTGGGTTCTTTTACGTTACTTACTGTTAATTTCACGCCCTTCCCACACCATATGCCTAGCCTCCATAGCAGGCTCTCTGGGCCTTTTTGGGGGCTTATAATACGCTTTTGCTGATGACTTCTTTTTGTACTGGGTCGTTTGTGCAGCCAGCCCGCATCGGTACCGGGCCAAATAGTTACGGGCTGGCTGCACAAACGACCCAGTCCAAAAAGAAGTCATCTTCAAAAGTGTACTACAAGCCCCCCCCCCCCCCCCCCAAAAAAAAGGCCTGCTATGGAGGCTACTTGGGCCGACAAATGTACAATCACTACATCAAGTGCCTACTCCATTGGTAGAATATAACGTTTAAGCTGTGTCAAATTGCAGGAAAATACATAGAATCTTTTCATCAACGTACACTACTCCTCACATATCAGTTGTACACTGGGAGATACAGGCATGTGTGCGTATGTAATGACGTACATATGGCTATATTACGTCGGGATCATAAATGGTTTAGGCTGATATTACGTGGGTACGTTTGCGGTGAGAAGTAAAAATGAACCAACAGACCCGTTCGTGTTATTAGAATAATAGCTTAATTCTGTTTTTGTAATTTATCAGCGACACATTTTTTTTACTCTTTGAATATTGTGGTCGAGTCAGATTGTATTACTGGTGAAAAACAAGGGTGAAACACACACACCCCAGAAAGAGGTCAAGTTCGTACAAACAAGCATTACCGCAACGTTTGCTTGGAGATATCTCTTTCAAATGGGTTTAAGGCCTCCCTCTTCCTAAGTGTGTAGTCAAAACATTGTACAAAACATGTAGTAACAAAGACTTGACAAGTTCAAGTTTTTCTTTTCGAAACCTACCAGTCCTCGGATTTTTTTAAAGACAATTTGGACCACCTGGTGGCCATCAGAAAGCGATCAACACAATTTGGCACTTATCTCCTGTAGGCACGCGTAGATATAGAGGTGCCCTCCCAAAACTGTAGGCACGCGTAGATATAGAGGTGCCTGCCAAAACTGTAGGCACGCGTAGATATAGAGGTGCCTGCCAAAACTGTAGGCACGCGTAGATATAGAGGTGTCCTCCCAAAACTGTAGGCACGCGTAGATATAGAGGTGCCTGCCAAAACTGTAGGCACGCGTAGATATAGAGGTGCCTATAGAAAAGTATATAAAACAATGGCAGTCCCAGAAACTGAGATAGACAAAATATCTCACAATGTTTGTATTCTGCAGCCACGTTCGCAGTACGATTCTTCTTGTCGCACGATTTTCTGGGTGACTGACAGTGACGACAAGGTCGGCGACAACTTCCCGACAATTTGCCGTCACAAGACAGTTGAATTCTGTATGGCAAATCTACGACTGTCCTAAGAGTGTCCTAAAGTTGCTGTCGCATACACAAACCTGTCGTACGACGTATTTCATAGGGGCCTAAGTCATGTCTGTAACGTTCAATGATAACAAGGCCTGGCAAACCTAGGCCTAAAGCAACAAGCGAAATAGGGCAGAATACAATTCTCAGGGTACTTTCTATCGGTTAGGTGTTTTGTTTGGCGACAGTTAGAATATACAACCAAAGAAGTCACACGAATCATAAGTAGCGAATCATCGGCTGTTTAACGAACGCTGTGTTTTAAAGATTAGGCGGTGACGTGAATTAAGTTTCATAGGTGTACACTAGGTATCACAGCGTGTTTGCTTTGTATCTTATACTAACCAAAAGCTTTATTGTTAGGCCTAGTGACGTTTTTCTGGAAATAACTTGATAAAGGTACAGAATCAACTACTGAAATAAACTACATTTCAAGGAAATGTTGTCTTACCTATAACATTGTCATCAAATCTATTTCATCAAAAATCATACCGGTCTAGGCGGTCTCTGTATTCAAGTCATATATGATGCAAACGTCTGTCCGTTTCCAACATCATAATTTCAATCGGTTGTACCCATGCCCCTCCCCTACCATGCGGAATACTAGTTGTTGTTACAGCTTTGATGGTAAGCGAATTATCAAAACACAACTGTCTGTCAAAATAACAGCGAATCAGATGTCTCTGTGGCGCAATCGGTTAGCGCGTTCGGCTGTTAACCGAAAGGTTGGTGGTTCAAGCCCACCCAGGGACGGATTATCCTTTTGCACAAATCCTATCATCCCTAACTGTACTAGTTCTTGTAGCTATAACTGTGAACTTGGACTTAAAAACGTGAAATTTACACTTCGTTACAGACATCTTTTTTCTTTGATTTCTACCAATTCATGCCGACAAGAACCAATTTCTTTAAGTTGTCTTCAAAAGACGGCACAAACGGGATAGCTAGTCAACAAGTCCATTGTCACCGACAACCAAGGGAGTGATTTTCTATCGGCATACAAGTCTCTGTGGCGCAATCGGTTAGCGCGTTCGGCTGTTAACCGAAAGGTTGGTGGTTCAAGCCCACCCAGGGACGTCCGGACGAATATGTTAAATTTTTGTTGGCCCAAACTGTTATAAAAGAGCGAAAACTGAATACTACACTTCCACATTTTCAATCTCAAACCGACGATATTTAATTTTACTGGTCACTGTTCATTTTTGTTGTTGTTGTTTAGAATGGCAAGGGGCGTTATTCTTTTAATGGCCAACTTGAGAAACCGTTTTAGATATAAATATATAGTATATAGATATAAGATCAGTATAGAGAAAAATACGTCAATAGGCTAAATTCTATGATATGGTAATCAACATGGAACGAAATTCTTCTTACTGAATCATCTAACTGTCGGACGGTGTGTAATGGCTCGATCACACTAGCACGATCACGGTGGCCAGGTGTCGTGTCACGATCTCAAATCGTCGAGGGCATTCTTTGGGATAGTCGAGCACGTATCGCAAAAAATTCAATTGTCCTGATACAGAAAAGGGTGTCTTAGCTTAGTCTCGACCAGACACCAGCTATAGGAAGAATATATTCCCACCATAGGTGTTCATTTGCAGGCACAGGGGAATCATTAACCTTACCGTGGACTCACTCTACTGACCAAATTGTTCCTTTCTGCCGAATTTTACTATTCTATCACCCTAAACGTTGACTCACATTGACTACTAGCCTGTTCACAGCAGCTTGCAAGTGCAAAAAAAGGCCCCTGTTAAAAACTACACTCGTGTTGAACGTAAGTCAGAATGATTTAGAATTAAGAATAAATTCTACGATCCATGCCCCCGGAGGCAGGCCTGGTGGAGGCTAGAATTAGCTTCTTATCGGCGGTTGGTTTTTGTCACAGCCTGCTGGACAAATTCTAGACGACGATATATGAATATGACCGCGCAAAAACTTTACGTCAATATATTCAGATCAAAATGGTCACATGGAAAAAGACTCTTATAACTTAATCATCTACCTGTGGAATAGGTTGTAACGAGAGACAGACATTGAACTAAAACTGCGTGAACAAGCAAACAAGCAAGAGAGAGTGTTTGACATTGGAAACCCCCCTTCCGATCACTGACTACATATCCAACAGACTGACTACATATCCAACAGTTGTTTCTGTGTGTAGTTCAAACCTTTATAAATGTTAGTAAAAAAACCCAAGGAGCTTCAATACACGGAAACTCATTGGAAAAACTGGGGTTTAGTTAATAGGTAACGTATTTCTCTCTACAACAACAACCGTAGTACCGTAATCATTAACTAGATCAGTAAATGACTCCATTTGTCGAGTCCAGTTCGTTGTTTTTAGTAGCGCGTATGGCTTTGATACATTAATCGGATTAGAAACATTAAAGCGATGACAAAATAGCGTTCAAAGACAAAAATAGAATTTGAATCTGTTAGCTGTATCTATACATCTCTATGAAAATTGATAGTTATATCATTAGTACTAGTACCTTAAATGCTAAATAAAAATCTAAACAAACCATGTTGACTTCTAATATTCAACAAAAAGTAGTGTAAAGTTTATAACATTTTGGACCTGGGGGAGAAGCATATGCAACACAAAGTGTAGTTTAAAAAACGAAGCCATTGTGATGTCCATTCTTTATTCTTAACAGCTCAACACCGATACATTCATTGAGTTTTGAACAATAATGTTTATCTTTTTAGTACATGTATATCTGCCTTTGAGGTATTGAGTGTCTTTCTTTCGTGCTGGACTGTTGTTAGCATCCACCAGGCCTTCCTACGAGGGTTCGGAACGTAGAATTCGAAAAAAAAGGAATGATTGGTCAAAAGAGTTAGTCCTGCGCCTGCAAATGAAATTTAAACCCTCTGGTGGCCAAATTCCCCCGGCAAACATTTTCCCTATAGCCGGTGTAGTCTAGTTAGAGACTAGACTGTACTGTCGATTTCTGTGTCAGAATAGATGCCGTTTGTTTCCCACATTTTCCCTCCTTGTCTAGAAAAAAGAAAGCTTTGCGTCTTATCATAAAGTCAAAAGCATATTACTTTCAAAATGATTATCTGCTAAGAACTTGCGAATAAATGATAGAAGCAGATCCAGATAAGAAAGAGAAAAGAAATTGCAATTTCTGTAAATTGAAACTGCCAAGCGAAGAATACACGCTACAAGCCAAGCGTAGCAAGTCTTGGATGTTTTGAAGCTATAGCTATAGAGGCGCACGTAACAATTTATTGTTATCCACTCGCTCAATGGATGTCCTTTATCCAAGGTTTCAAACCAAACCGCGCAACATACAGAGTTAAATACACGCAAGCCATTTACTGTGGCAATTATATGCTCTGCTCTCTCGTATTAGAAGAAAATTAGCATCTTGATCAACTCAAGTATACCAAATCTAGCATGTGGATTTGTTTGAATGGATTTTTTCCGGGGGAAAGCTCTTCGGGGCCCTGTCGTCTTTCTATCACGCGTGAGTGTCGATCAAGTCAGTGTTTCCGTGTCTTGGGGATTGTTCCCCGTCCGCTTCCCTGGCGTTGTTCAATAATATCTGGGGATATCTTTTGCACAGGCGGCGGTCTCTTTCAGTTAATGAGTTTTTACTTGTGTGTGGTACCCGGCCAAGCGAATAGAGGCTCCTGTGCCATTCATAAGCATTCAGTACAGTTTTACACGGGCCCGAAACGGCGTGCCAAGCGATCACAGAACGGGGACTGAGGGGCCTTTTACGAGAGAAAACCTTTGATCGCGCTCTCGTTGAGCCGACACGGGTTGAATTATTAGGCTTGGCACCGCGCCCCGCGGAAGAATTTGCACGAAAAACAACAGGCCAAAAAAACACACCGCGATATCCTAGCTTCTGAAACCGTGTTGTAGTGTGTAGATAGCTTGTCTTGTGTGAAATGGGAGAGGGTGGAATAGAGCTATGTGGGAATGTTAGCGAAGCCGGGAAGAAACGAGCGCCACGCCCAGTGAAAACGGCTCCGTCCAGACGGCTGGTGTGACGCAGCACGAAATTCTCCATTTTTACCCGGCGAGCCATCGCAGGCGCCATGTCAAAGGTTCGGTTTGTTCCCGGGAAGAAATCTATTCTAGAGGATATCGGCGCGTATTTGGGGTAAAATTTAAAACAGCGTGAGGATATGGTAGACGAACAACATTAGAAAATAATCAATAACAGGGATTATATAATTCTACGGCGTTTGCGAGCGCCTTCAGCGTTTAATAAATCATTGTTCTGGTAACTAAAAAGATATCAGAAATACAATTTCAAAATATGTTTTTGTGACAATGTAGAAAACGTAAAAAAATGACGTTTTAAAAAGGTTTACTCGACAAAAGAAAAGGTATTTCGAAAATCAGAAAATGCGTATCTATTATGGGACGATATGTTGGATGGTCCGTATGCATTTTTAACCACGCTGGCGAACGGTATTATTTGTGTAGCTCGTTTCTGTAACAGCCGAACTAAGGTAAAGCTAACGTGAACCAGCCGTCTTGATAAAACGCATAGGGGTGGCGCCCATCTCAATTTTTATAGCCTTTCAAGGGCCACCCGCTGGAAGTGATGTGTTTTTAACTTCCACACTCTTTCCCTGAGTGCTAAGCAGAGCAAGCAGCATGTCCATTTCTAAAGTCTTTGGTATGACCCAGCCGGTGATCGAACTCACGACTACCTTGTGCAAGGCGAACACTCTACCAACTAGGCCATTGAACCGGTATTCCTACCTACCTGAAATGATATTACCAATCTGAAGGCAAAGCACAAGCGCCCAATGGATACAAACTAGTACATTGACCGCGAACCAAGAAAGAGCTGCGATCAAATTACAGACCAAAGAAACTCTCTGAGAAAATTTTTACTTTCAAGTTCTTCTCGCTGTTCACTGTGTGAGAGAAGATTTATTTGATCCCAGTCACAAAAGGGCTTCCTTTAATCTGTTCGTCCTTTTATCAAATATGAAAAGGAGTCGAATGCCTACAGAAGACGTGCACACTACCTGATAATCAAATTAGCAGCAGTAGGGGAAGATTGTAATGTTTAGTTAGGTGCCTCCTTTGTATGATAAAGGATTATTGTGACTCATATTTTGTTTTAAGCTACTGCAAAGTCTTCGTATATAAGTTTCAAAGATTATTGATTGTGTATAACTACTACTTTGCTAGATTGACAACCAGGTACTACAATATTTGAGAACCCCCTGACAAAAATTCTCTGTCCCAAGCGAGATACAGACAGAAAAGTTTTTGTGACAATGGCAGTCAAGTGCAGCGCGTTTTCTTGAATAAGTGCAACACACGTCCAACACCACCACAGGCATATTGTGCTCGAAAGCAAGAAAGCCCGTTGGCTTCATTTTTCCCTGACCCTAACCATTAACCTTTGGTACACTGAAGTAGCCGTTTGGCACTCAATTCTCTATTGGTTATGGGGTTAGGCAGCAGGGAGAAGGTTAAACACGAATCTAAATATTTTTCTACTTGATTCTGTAGAATAACAATAGCACGCACTTGACTTCTATTAAGGCCTTTTGCATACGTCGTATAGATCTCTAAAAGAAGTTACATTGTCGAAAGTACGTTTGTATCTAAGCTTCAAAGCAAGAAAGATACAACACTCAAAAGTATGATGGTTCATTTGCGCGTACAGAGTACCAAGATTTACCCTCTTCTTCTTTGATTTCCTTTACTGCTTAGCCCACTTGAAGTGGATATGAACCCTTGTTATTTCTATTTTCTGAACCAATTTACTCTATCCGTCTTGATTTTTAAAAATCCAGTACAATGATAGTAATTACAAAGCTGTAACTAATGTATATGTATATATAGCAAATAAACATTCTCACTCTGTATCGATTATAGGATTATTAAATCAAAGGCGCGGCATCTAAAGATACACTGAGATTGAAACTGAGTTTGTGAAATGCAGTTAAAAACTGGAGACACATAGGTCATTTACTATTGAACAGAGATCAAAGTTAAGTTTGAGAAGAATGGTTCGAACGAGTCAAGTACTTGTAGCGTTTATGAAGCTACAACTCTAAACGTAGACTCACACGGGCCCCTGTTATTCAAAGTGCAAGAAAAGGAACTCGCATGGAACGTAATTCAGGCTTAACCAATCTATAAGATCACCAAACCGCTTCTCAACTGCTTTGATCCATAAAGGCTTTTCCTATAAACTAAAAAGCATTCATCCAAAATGATCAACACATGTATGATTGTATTTGACAAGTAGATGTCTTTGTTGATGAAGGTTAGACATCCAGGTAATAAGATACGCCAAAAATAATTACTCAAGCAACTGGATAAGCAACATTTAGTTACTGTACTAGAACAACAGTAGCTAATTGAACTATTGGCATAACTTTGTCTTGAATTAATCTTCTTTTTGAAGACTACTTCAAGACATCCTAAATTGTCTTTACCTCATTAACATATCCATTCAGAGTTTTGGTATAAAGCTGGTGTTCTCAGTCCTATCGTTAGTCACTGACGAAAGACAGTGGATACTGTCTGAAACGTCTGACTGTTTCAAAATCTTATCCAGTTGCTTGAGTAAGTGGCGACTTTATGTAACCCGGTGGATTAATGTTCATGGACTCATGGAGGTTACTCATTTTCATCGGAGTAAAGAAATAGGTGTAAATTGCCTTTCCCAAGGGTACAGCATTGGTGCTGTTATGAGTATGAAAGTCATGAAAGTGGGATCATTCGTCTTCCATTTTTTTTCAAAAAAAGAAGTCAAACCCAATAAGTAAGAATTCATTGTCAGTATTTAGACTGGAGTAGTCACATGCTATATTGTTCCCCATTGTCTGTCCGTCCCTTTGTCATGTTTATACGTGTACTTGCAATTAGCCTCCGAACATGAACTTGCAATATACTTTCATCAGTGGTATTTGGGTACCTTAAACTCTCTTCTGACTCTCTTCTGAGTCAACAATTGGACCCAAGTAAGGCACAGGATGAATCTAATTCCTGACAGTGTGTAAACTAGATATCTAACCGTCTTTGGCCGTGAACTTGTCTAGATCCTGTGCTGCACAATCTCTTGCTGTCAATGTCTCTGACTGTGCCTCAATCCCCGAGGGATTAAACGCGTGATCAGACTAGTCTAGATCTGTATAAGACTGAATCGCGTTGTCACGTTGCAAGGGTTTAGTGTTACATTTGTATACTATATTCTGCAAGTAGAGGTTTCGCTCCAGAGGGCTAGGAAGTGGCCGCGATTTAACGTCTCTCTCCCTCGACGTTTAAGACAGAACGCTATCCTTTTGAACTCGGTAACGTTGAATCGCGGACACTCCTAGCCCTCTCGACCGAAACCTCTGATTGGAGAAATTCAATAACTCGGTGTGCCCTCGCATATATTGTGTTATAGTTGTGTGTGTACCGTAAAATAGAAAGTGTCAGTTGTTTCTCTCAATTCTTCAGGCTTTTGTCAAAAGAAAACTGGTATACATGTACAAGCGTTAATGATAATAATTATGATAGTTAGGATACAAACGTTAGCAATTCATTTGTTATTACTCAATGAGGTCGTTAACCATTTTACTCGCAAAGCGTGCGTTCTGCAATAAAGTCGATTGCTTTTCTTTTGTGTGCACTGAATGGATCTATAGCAACTAAACTGCGTCAATAGAATGCTATTAGCGGCACAATAGCAGTTGGGGACAAATTCTTTTCAGTTCTGTTGCTAAAATCGTTGTGGAAAGTCATTTCACACATCCCTACCGTATATCTGTTTATTGTAGATTTTATTCTCAGTGTACACAATTTAATGCTGACTGTTAGCTGTATTTTGAAGAGTATTTGTGACTGTACTCATTTTCCACAATTACAGCTGGCGTTTGTGTGTTTGGAGACCCGCTACAAGCTAGTTTTTCTGACGCAGTATAAACGCACTTTGAACCGTTCTAAAAATTTTATTCCGTGAACACAATGTTGTCATTTTGAAGAGTATTTCTGAGGGCGACTTCAACTACTAGCTCTACTAGTTATTTTCCAGACTGTTTTTGTGCGTTAATAGAGGAATCTAGTTTCTGACGTAGCTATATCTCAATGATAAGCGCCTTTTCAACTCCTGAACAATTCTATTCCGTGAACACAATGTTGTATTTTGAAGAGTATTTGTGAGGTTACTACTAGTACTACTTTTTCATAATAGTTGCCCTGCTAGAATGTAGCTATTTCCAGACTGTTTATGTGCTACTTTTTCTCACGCAGTACGCCCTTTGAACTTCTGAACACGAGACGCACTCAGCTGACAAAATGACGTCTGTCGGGTCATCCCTGATTCCGGCACCGCCCCCTCGCACCGACATGGGCCGATCAGATCCTGCAAAACACGGCCGCCGAGAATGCATAGAAAATCAGCTATCAATCACAAAGTTGATGTTCGCCCGCTTGCGTCTCTCCCTACCAATTTTTGCCAAGTGCCTGGCTTCTGTTTTTTCTATAATTTAATGCTAAATACAGTTGTGTGGCGGGGAAAACAAGTTGTTATTGTGTATTGTTTGTTGGTCACGCGCTGCGGGTAAACAATCGCGGACGGGGCCAGGGGAACTTCATTCCGCATGCAGTCACGTGATCAATTACAGCGTCTGCCCGATACCTTGCTGCGAGCTCCGCAATCGGTCGACGAGCGAGCCAGCTCCGTTTTCGTCAATTTTCGGACACGCAGCGACGATTTGGAGACCAAAATCGAGGTGAGTGGCCAAGTAGAGGTCCTTGTTGACCTATATTCGTAAGGTGTCGGTCGGAAGTGGCGTAATTTTGCCGGAATTTGACGGTTTTTGTGGCGTGACACTGCGCCACGTTTATGAAGAGAGATTCAAGATGGCCGCTCCGCTAGGCGTTTTAAAATGGTCCCCCAGAATTCGTCATTTTCTGTCCGTTCCCGCCGGTTGGCGCCTGTACCTGTACAAATTCTTGTAGCTAAGGGGGTAGACTCCATGCCCGTTGTAGTGGATCGGGGCGGGTGTAGAAGTGTTGTCAGGCACTGTGGCCCCAACCACCGAAGCCGGTCTAGTGCGGGAGGGGGTCATGCCGTTCTCACTGTGAAAATCTGCCAGCGAAATCGGAATAATTCCCAACAGTTTAAGTTCGCCGTTCGCGATGCGTCGATTCTAGCGCTTCGCCGATTGTTGTATCTAACTGTCTAGAGTGTTGTCTGTGTGTCACTTATTTCTTTATGGGTGTGTTTGCGTAGAAATAGATTTTTTTGCGGTTTGAAATCGGGAAGAGAAAGTGTTGATGTAAGGAGGTATAGACTTCACAGGACTAGGTGCCCCAAACACCATCAAAAATCAGGTTAAGGCAAAAACGTGCGGCCGCGAAATTTAGACGGTGTGTAGCACATATACAATCGAACCATATGCGTGATCGTTGCGATTTTAGGTCCTTTCGTGACGAAATGACGAACTTAATTTCTGCGCGCTGCGTTTGGGCGAGCTCGGGCAATTTTCAATCAAAATGGCGGTTTTCCCCTTAGTGTCATGGACATAAAAGTTTCATCCGACACCCCGACAGCGCGCTGTCTCATGACAAAAACGCCGCTCTCGCAGAAAAACAGCATTTTCTACAACTTTACCCGTATCCACTACATTTTCAGTCCATTTCTTCTATCTAGAAGATGGCGGTTGTGTGATAAGGACACACATGATGTTGTTTAGATGATCCCAGGTTGCCCAAAGGTGACATGGCTAGGCGTGACATGTCAAATTCGATCTTCTGTGGGCTCACCGTAACTGTCCCTCCCCTTGAGCGCCAAGAGACCACGTGTGTGTTTCTCTTTCTCCAAGGGCAAGAGAGCTAAGATCACAGGACAACAGGGGAAGCATTTCAAAGCAGTCGTCGGTTCGCTTCGCTTTAAACCAAAGACCAAGTAGCGTTCACAACTTTCCGACCTGGGTACTACTTATAACAATTGCGAAACTGGAAGACTTGTAGAATTTAAACACAGTTATCAATATCTTAATACACTAATATTTATAATAACGCAACTTCTATTACTATTCCTTGCCATAGGATGGTACCTTTGCAGTTAAAATATTTACCTTTTTGAACGAAAGGGGCTATTTATGTATTTTTCAAAGTACGTCATAGCGGCTCTACGTTTATATAACGGACATTGAGCATTTAAAACAAACATCCCATAATATTAGCCCGCAACAATGGATTACCGTTAAAAAAACTCGACGGTTGCCAAATTTTATGGAAAACAAAAATCTTCTTGACGTCATGTTTGTTTTCGAGGACGGAATTGCTAGGAGGATGCTATTTTTTAAACAAAGCTTTAGAATTATTGCGTTGCGAGTTTATTGCTCTGTGACATCGGTAGAGTCCCAGAAAACACTTAGAAAACACTTAAGATCTGAAGTAGTTGTTGCTTTGGTAGAGCATTAAGAATTGTCGCTGTTCTTAAGGTTAAAATCACGTAAGATCTCGGGATTTCCTTGTTCTGTGGCCGGGCAGGTTGCCCCAATATTGTACAATGAAAGCGAAGATCTCTTCCGCGATATTGAGAGCAATTCGGGGACTGCTCTATTTCTGCTGGACAATTACGTATGAAACATTTGCTTGGCGTAACTGTTCCTGTATTGAAGAAGGTGATATTAGGAGAAAGCCACGGTTGTTATAGTTTCTAGGGTGGGGTCTACTGAGTGAATTATGGGTTATTTTCTCTTGGCTACATCCTCTTGCGTGTTGCTATGACGCGATAGCACGCCGTGTTGACATTTAACCCACTTCTCCATAACATCTAGGTATGGCGTAGGCGGTGTTTAATACTTAAACATGGCTGTCTGATACATAATATCATAACATATCATACTTACGTTTGTCAGTTATTTTCAACTCGCCGAGCCCAAGCATATGCAGTCTACTCTATAATATACCAATGAACTATTTCATTTGTCAGTTTAGCAGTCAGTTTAATAGCCTGTAGTATTACTTCAAACGACGGTATACTATGTCTTTATCAAAAGAATTCTTTAGTATTTTGTCGTTCAATGTCAATGTGGATGAGCTGTAAGTTACATTTTCAAAGAACACCACAAAATCGTGTTCTACAGAAATTGATGAAACAGATTGATATTTTGTTCTACTTACATTGTGGCTTGCTGGCACTAAAAGGAACTGACGTGTACTAATTTTATGGAAGCCGGGTTTTGATGCGTTGGTCGCTTTGTACGTGGTTGCATGCACTTGCGCCACTTAAACATGAAATTACATATAGCTTTGCCCAACCCAGCTTGTTTAAACATACATGAAGTTTGTAGAATATCCTTTCCGTACCCTGTAGATGTTAGCGAACAACCTCTGAGAGCATAAGTATGTTATGACAGTGTGCAAGTGTTAATATTTTCTTAACAGAACAGTCAATTTCTTTAGATAGTGAAGAATTGTGATGAATTTCTTAAGTGAATAGTTATTCTTTTATTTTCTTAAAGAGAAATTGCAATACGGAACTTCTCAGAATACTGGTACAATGTCATGATGTTCAAAAATCAAGAGATTTCATAAGCGATCTTTTCATTGAATACACGATCTAGTAGGCAGATAGATAGGTAGATAATTTTCCCATATACACCTGACAAGATAATTTGCGCCTCCGGCTGGATAATGTTGCTAACCTTGCCTTTCTGACCTTGAAGGTCATCTTAAGGGTCGTTTGACCGCTTGATTTTCTTCACATAACACAAGCAGTGCGCTAATATTTGAGTGTATAAAGATACGAAACGTTGACAACAAATTTGGAAGAATATCTGTCTGATATGTTGTCTTAGTCAAAATCCGTCGCTACCTGGATTTCTGACATGCACATGTTGCTCAAATAAAAGAGAACCTAGTTTGCTATGTCACTATATCGACAGCACAACAAAACATTAATTTACTTCATCAGATGATGGTCTTTCTTCAATGTATAAGATAATTTGTCTTCATAACTTCGTGATCATAAAACTGTGTGATTATGAAAGTCGTGATGTGGAAAACGCGGGTGAAAAATTCATTTTATTAGTAATGTTGACAATGTAAGTTTTCGACGGATGGCGTAACTATTGTAACCATTTCCTGTGTGTTATGCTGTCGGTGTTTCCTATGACATAACAGTTCTTCTAGTATGGTTATGGGGCCAATGTTATGAAAGGCATTCCGTCAGAAGGAAGTTGTTTTGGATATATCCCGGCCCCTACTGTCTTGTGTATGTCAACTTTGTCGGTATGTTTAACATGTTCTGTATGTCAAATATGGCGGTATGCAGCCCTAATTAGATTAACCAACCATCGCATGAGGTTATACCCGAATGACGTTTGTGATTGACACTTTGAACGGACGATCCAACAACAACTACTGTTACATGAGCGCACTGTCGGCGAATGAGAAGCCTGTTGACGTGTTGTTTTGATTCTATTAGATGCTCATGGTAAAACTATTTTGGCCAGTCCTAGCAATGTAGTAGTCTGAGGAAACAAAAAAAAGAAAATATCCATAACGGTTTATTGAAAAGCTAAGGTATGGTTTGAAATCGTAACTATGTTTCCGAGATGTGATGTTGTAACTAAACACGAACGGATAAACATGACATTGTGCAACCAGCCAAAACCAGCTGTGAAGAAACACAAACGTTTTCTTCTTAAAATAGATGAGACAATCTCTTAGAGGGTGTTTTTCTCCCTTTGAGTTGAGGAAGAGTTCAAATCCGTGTCTGTTTTTCCTTACCCTTTTGATTTCGAGGTCAAAGGGTGAAATGACGACCCCTTGATGTATCCGTAAACCTCAGGGCCAAAACAAGTGCCACGTGTTCACCAATGAAATGGCTGTATCGTTAATTCATTTATATACCGATTGTGTGTGGCGTATAGCCAAAGAAAACCTTGCAAATCACTAGTAAATCAACAAGTCTGCACACATGTGCGAGTAATTCTATTGCAAAATGCAGAAGGGTGAATCGCAGATTGCGCAAGCGTTTGTTGTTGAACTTGTTCAACGCGAGTGAAGCAAAATAATCGCCATCTTGAAAACAAGCTAAGCCTTTAATAGCAGTAAAACGCTGTGATTTTGCGTACTTTTAAATGTTACTGTTGGAACCTGATAAGTATTTAGGAACCCTGAAAGACTTGGCCTCGCCCGTCCCTTAATTTCGTGAAGATTAGACGCAGTTTTCTTAGCGGCGACATCAAAGACTGATATAGACACAAACGTGGGGACGCCCGACGGGTGCGACATGTTTAAGAGGTCGTGTTGTGACCCTGACATTAAGGTAGGGACGTACCAGTCGTACAACAGGGGAGCGGTAGATGTGTGTGTGTGTCTAACCTATACACTAGTAGAAAAGGCAAACGCCCCATAACATTTTGAGGCCGTAGGGGCAGTGGGTTGTTATCCACTGTGACTTGGGAACGGTATGGGAAAAGGCGGAGCCCATCCCTCTCTTTCCACCGCCTTTTACCTCCCCAACCGAAGTCAGGTACCCATTTTTACACCTGGGTGGAGTGAGGAAAGTCGTGTCAAGTGCATTTCGCAAAGATACCACGTCTAGCCAAGAATCGAACCACTGTGTCTTTTGGGAACGATATAGGAAGGCAGAGCCCATCCCTCTCCTTCCACCGCCTTTTACCTCCCCAACCGAAGTCAGGCACCCATTTTCACACCTGGATGGTTTGAAGAAAGTCGTGTTAAGTGCATTTCCCAAGGACACCACGTCTAGCCAGGAATTGAACCCGTGACCTCGCGATCCTATGTGGCACTAGCCTAATTGCTTGGCTATCGACTGCACTTTCATTCAAATACAGTAGCGTTGAAATGATGGATTCTTTGGCCGGGAAGTTCCCTTGTCACCGCGTGCCATCTGCTTTTAAAAGCTCACGACTTGATGGTTTCACAAATCCCAAGACATTACCGTTTACGCATTGTACCACATCACCGGTGACATATAACGTACCATGCTGGTGTAAATGTAGTCTCTAGCAGACTGACTACGCCAGCTGTAGGCTATAGGGAGAATATTTGCTAGGCGACTTTGGCCACCATAGGGTTTCATTTGCAGGCGAAGTTACCGAGGGAGAAATTTTAATCTTCCCGTAGACTGACTCTAATGGCCAATTTTACCCTTTTTTGCGGAATTCTACGATCCGTACCCCCGTAGGAAGGCCTCGTGGAGGCTAGTTCAAAGGTGTGCGCTGTCAAAAGACCTACCGTTGAGACAGCTCATGTTAATTCTTTATAGATAGAATACACCTGGGATTGAATGCAACAACAGTTTAAGCAACAAAAACAATTCAGAATCCGGGCCACCGTTTTGGTGGTGCCAAACCGAATACCCTTTTCACGTAGTAACGATGCTAGCAAAATGAAAGATAAAACTTTCGTTTACACCTAACAAGGACCGCCTGGCCAATATGATCTCTTAGATTATTTTCCCATAGTCCAGTTTGGCCAGTGGCCACCTGTATAGTGTGACCGTTTTCTCCAAGTCCCTTGAGTGCTGTCTGGAGACAAGTTTGATTGTATCAGCCTTGCACTCAACAGCTACAAAGACGTTGCGATCAGAACACTGGGTTTGTCAAGTAGCGCTGTAGCTTCATCTTGACCGCTGGCTTATTTTTCAGACAGCGATATCTTCTTCTACCAGAGAGAACGATCTTGTATTCCTGTCTCGCCTGACTTTCGCTAGTTTCTCATGATAAAGAAATACACACACGAACACGTTTCACAGTTCGCAGTTTATACTAAAAGGCCTTTTCGTTTTACTTCCGACGTTGTGGTGTGTTTCTTGGCGCCCGTGTTGTTGAAAGTACCACTCTTGTCGTGTTGTTTTAACCCTGAACTTAGGTTTGTCGCCCGCCTGGAGTTAGCTATCGCACAAGCAGACAAAGTCTTACCTAGTACATATCCAATTTAACAAATACAATGTGAATGGGGCCAAAGAGAAGTGAGGAAAACGTACCTAAGGAAAATGTGTCTTCGTCTTGATTAAGAAGCTACAATTGGATCTAACTTTATCAAATGTTTCTTTTAGTTTTTTCGTGACCGATTGGACGTTAAAAACGTACCGTATAAATCATTCCAATCTGTTTCTCGTCAGCGAAGAAATTAGAGATTTCTCATTCACTTCTTCTTGATTTTGTGAAGCGCCACAGGTTACTCTGCTGCCGTAGCATATTAATCTCAAGGTATATCTGTTGTGTCGACCGGGCAGCTAAATCGTTAAAGCCTGAAGGTTTAATTACAGTTTTACATACGAATAATCGATTGAAAAACCGTTACAAACAGTCCTCCCAACAAAATCTTATTGGTGGTAAACGTCCGAAAAGTGGTTTGAAACTAAACGGTTTTAACCGTCCAAATATTTTTTTCAGAAATTCATTATCTTTTTTTTATATTTTTTTATCTTCACGGAGATATTCTTAATTGCGCACGCGCCGAGGATTCTTTTTTTAGCTATTGCTCCAAGCAGATGTTGACAAGAAAATCGTCACGGCCTTTAATTTCTCTTCCCAAATTTTCTCCGTACGGATAAGAAAAACAAGAGGAAAACTTTAACTATTTCCTGAAACCTTGCTGGACGTTAGAAACCCTACAGCAATCTAAAACTGATATACAGCCAGAAAACGACACATGGTCAGCCCACAAAAAAACAACAGTTCGGCCACGACGCCTGCTATGATGGCTACCAAAAGACCGGACCACGAAATGACCATCTGGCCTGTCTACACTCACACCACCCTATAATCACGTTATTAATCGTCGGGCGAAGCATTGATGGCTGGACATATGGGGGCACCAGAATCAAAACACTGTTAGTAGATTTCGAGACGTTTATACTTTAATCAAACCAGCAAAGATTGAAACACGCCTTCTCTGAGTCATCACTGAATCTGAGGATCAAATGGTTTAGCCTCTACCAGGCTCCAGAGGCGGCTGGAAAGAGTAGAAATTGGCCAAATAGACAGAAAAATATGGAAGAGGAGTCTGCTATATGGGTACAGTTTGCCACTATTGGACCCTCTCTCTATAGCCGACTCCCTTAGCGTACTATTCACTCTATTTGGCTAATTTCTACTATTTTTCCGACCATCCGCGGAGCCTGGTAGAGGCTACAAATAGTCGTGAATTTTCCCGCCTTTTATATATTGGAAATGCCGTTTTTCCCGCGCTTTTTTTCTTCTTCTCGGATCGCCTCAGGAAGACTGGGCCGGCCTGTCAGTGATAGATTGCGCGGGGAGCGTGTTGGGTGATTGTGCTCCCGTTATCTGCACGGGGAAACGGCCGGAAAACGTGACCAACATACTGAAACGGTGGCGCGAACGTGTTGGGTGTGCGATTCCAGATACACGCTGTTTGCTTAGCGTTTGTGTTTTTGTGCCTTTGTAATTGTGGTTGAGCAGCAAAACGCAAAGAAGCTGTGGATGGATTGTGCTGAATTTTGGAATGTGGTTAGGTTTTGATCTATCGAAGACTTGATATGATTTTGGGCCCCCTGCCGTTTTTTCTTGGTACTGCAGCGGAACTGTTTTATCTGTCTTTTGGTTAAACGGAAAAATGCTTCCTCAGATACAATTCAGTTGAATTATGCAACAAAGAAAATAGCTCGCTATGATGGCTATAGTACTAGTTTTCGGTAGCGTTTGCATCCTTCTAGGGTTGTGACTTGTATACAGCATAACTCGAGAAGCTATGAATAGATTGTTATGATATTTTGTATGTGGGTTACTTCTAGACCTAACATAAATATGGGCGTTCTAGCGGCTTTTCCTGGTTCTGCATTGAAGCTTTTGGTTTTCGTATCTTTTGTTCTAAACATAGTGGTATTGATAGTAACAGTGCAGTACGTAGTATGTGTTTGATACGGCTAGTAGTAGTGCAGTATTGGGTTTTGTAGCCGTCGATGAAAAGAGACACCCACGCAGAAAACGATCTAAGCCCTTAGATTGAAAGACATAACCAATTTATGGGGAAATCTCTACTCTACAAGTCTCTACTCTTCAACGCGCTTTCTAGTTTGAGGAATGAAAATATCCACCACTAGCTATCCTCTGCACAGAATGTCAACATTTCATGCCGTACAATCAGTTGAGTCAAGAAAGATCTTCGAGAGGTTTAATATTTCACTCAATGCAGAGACTGATCCTATATGTTGGCCGTTGTGATTGCTGGCGACGATCCATATTACACTACAGTACGCCGTTTTGCTCGGTTTATCGCGTCAGTTGAGCTCAAGTCCGGAGAGAAGCTAGCTTTTATTTTGGCTCAATGGAAGTTGTCTTTCATCTATACGTTTGGCTAACGCATGCGGTCTTTGATTAGCGCGTGGTTGGAAGAGAACGCTTGCGAAGCAACAGTACAATACAGGCATGTGTTTAAGGACTTGTTGTTGTTCTTTTCTATGTATTTCATTTCAGGAGTAGGGAATTTAGAAAGAACATCGAGTCTTAGGAATCCAGTGTCACTCATAATGTAAGCCAGCGGTCCAGTCTCAGTTTGCCATGTCTTGTTCCGGAAATCTATTTTCCCGCCTCTTTTCTTCCAGCCATTCTGACTCAGTGTCGTCTGAAATCTACTAGTTTCCCGCCAAATTTCGCCGTCTGAACTCTACTTTCCCTCTTCTTTTCATCTAAAGTTAGCCATTCTGACTCAGTGTCGTCTGAAATATACTTTTCGGCTTGTTTTTCTTTCAGCCATTCTGACTCAGTGTCGTGTGAACTCTTCTTTCCGGCCACTTTTCAGTGTCGTCTGAATTTTTCGTCTGATCTCTAGTGTCCCGCCTCTTTTCGTCTGAACTTTCTTTCCCGGCCAATTTTCAGTGTCGTCTGAACCCTTATTTCCCTCCGCTTCCAGTGTCGCTTGAAGCCTATTTTCCCGCCAATTTTTCAATGTCGTCTGAACTCTACGTTCCCGTCACTTTAAGTGTCGTCTGAACTCTGCTTTCCGCCACTTTTCAGTGTCGTCTGAACTCTACTTTCCCGCCAATTTTTACTGTACATGTCGTCTGAACTTTACTTTCCGGCCATATTTCTCAATTTTCTGTGTCGTCTGAACTCTACAGACCCACTACTTTTCAGTGTCGTTTGAACTGTATTTTCCCGCCGTATTTCAGTGTCGTCTGAACTCTATTTTCCCGCCAATTTTCACTGCCGTCTGGACTCTTGTTTCCCGCCACTTTTCAGCTGCAGTATGGCGCCCTGAACTTGACCTGCCCTACGGGTGGTCCAATCGCGCGGCCGCCGCCGACACGCACCCGTCCTCCGAGCTTTTGTTCCCGCTGTTGACTTTTTAGGTGCGCCGTTGAATGATATGAATCGCCTGGGAATAACGTAATACTGTAGGACGAGTCGTATGACCTACATTTGCACGGGTATCGCTTATAGCATTGAAATACATGATACTTTGATTTCGTCCCGTAAGTTTGTACTAACCTAAGACAAGCCCTTTTCATTCACCAGCGTTGGGTGCTTTTTCCCCTCATCTAGGCCATTCTTTTCCGATAAAATTGTCAATGGTTTAGTAAGATCGCCCCAGAAATTTCAGTGTCACATCTGCAGTGTCACGGAAAACGTTACACAAAGAACGGCAACAAATTATATGAAGTTATCATATGATTCATAAGAATCTAAGTACTATACACTTCACGAACTATGTTAAAAACATAAATACCTATTTCTTTTATGTCTACTTCCATCGCTTGCTGGTTTTGCCTTGCAACTTTGATTTCGCATAAGCTCAAACGTTACGTTGATTGAATCTCCGAAATTGCCAAATTTAAGAATGACACGTTATATATTCCAGATCTTTTGACTCGATGAAAATCCTTTGGTGATGAATAGAATATATGGCGAGAGTTATAATTATAAAGTCAAAGACCACCGTTCTTTGTACAAAAGGAACTCTGTTATCGATGTAAAATATCAAAACAGTTGCGCCCTAGAAGTTGTTTACATGGTCACAGCTACAATCTCGGCATGGTTAACCGCACTACTTGGCGGTTTCATGGTATGGTGCCCAAACATGTTTTCTATTTGTACTGTCATTAGAACTTCATTTGAGTCAGTGCGTGTGTGTTTCTCCAAATCTGTAACAGGTGTTGTCTTATTATTGAATTGCAGCTTTTGGTTCCATAGCTACTAGCGCAGAAATATTAAGAAAATATTGTACTATACAGCCTATTCTTCAGATATAGAAAAAATATGACGTACAACTTGTATAACTTATTTTTCATATTTGATTATATTTTTTTGTGGCCCGTGGTATTACGACAGACGCAAGGAAACATGAAACCACGACATAAAGTTATTGCCAGACCATAGTCGCATTTGTAAACTACATTATAGACTTAAATTGCGCCTGCCCTTTTTTACATACTTAGAAGATTAAATTCCGTGGCTTGTATAATGATTTCAACGATAGAAAACACGAGTGAATTCACACCGTCCAAAGGTCACAACGAATAACATATAACTTATATGTAAGTCCCGTAAGGATTATATAAAGCCAACAGGTATAGAACGGAGCTTAGTCTAGATTCTACCGATTTAAAATGTAATGCAACCCTTTTAACGGCTCTTACATAGTGCGAGTAGCCATATCAAATCTCATTCTAAAATAATTAACTCGAGGTAGCTACAAAATTTAAGTTTTCGTGCATTTAGAACAGTGTGAAAACAGTTATTTTGAGCCTATTGTTTTAGGTTTGTTGTACATGCAAAATTTCGTGTTCTTCTTTTTTTTTTTTTCAATATTCAAAGTGAACAAGTCGAGGCTAGATTCAGAAATGGTCTCTTTTCCACGTTTAGCGACCAAAATCGGATTTGTATAAGACTTTATAAATGAAGTATGATCCATGATGTTAAAATTGTATTTGAAAGACAACAAAACAGAAAATTAACAGAATGCACTTTGTTATCAATGAAATTAGTTGGAACAACTTATGAGAGTTTTGGTCCCTCTATGGTTGCCGCCTCAGTGGAAAGGGGTATGAAAACGAAAGAGAGGGGCCCGAGTTACACACAAGTTTTCGGAGTCGACTTGGGGCTGTGTGTGAGGAGCTTTGGGCTGCTCAAGTGGAGTTTTCCTACTAGAAAACGACACTTCAGTGGCCTAGGGTTCTTCTTGCACAGTCCTGAGTCGGCACCAAGTCGACTCAAAACCGCGACTCAACCCAGCATCTACTAGTGCCGCATACCTAAACCCCGGACCTGAACTGGACTGGACCTAACAGTTAGGTTCAAGTCAAAAACTTAACGGCTTGAAAATGAGTCCGGACTTGAAAAAAAACAACCTCTCCTTTTTGTTCTAAATCTTCTCAAACCTACCTTAGATCGTGAACTTTGCACTGGAAAAATATGAAAACATTGCTGTTTTTTGTTTATATAACTGAACGTTTGTGTAGGCTGTATCAATTGCATGTAAAATCTATGCCAATATGCAATTTTACATGTAACAGGACAAACTTATTTTTTTAGCACACATATGACATGGGTTCAGGTTCGGAGTTATAAGTCTGGACCTGAACCTAAACCTCTGGACTGGAATCCGGACCTGAACCTGAACACGGGTTTAGGTGTGCAACACCACTACTCTAGAGACGCCCAAACTGAAAAAGGTCCACCTGACATCGGTGCTCTTATACTGAAGGACAGGTGGTCCCGTGGGACACGACTCACTTCATTAACGTCTGACCTCCCGGCGCTAACCCGCTCACAGGGATTATCCTCTTTCAAATCCGATCAACTGGAATCAATGGGGATTAACTCTCTGATTGTTTGAAATGTATGATCTCTTGGGGTCCAAATTATATGGCGACAGTCTGCTTTTGACAGAGAAATAATGTTTATCCTAGAATTCTGATCTCGATGCTACAATCCTACTAGAATTAACGTTTTTTTTATTCATTTACGAAGAAGTCTGTATTTTATGACCGGTATCTTGAGCTACGATTTTGAAACTGTAAAGCTAGATGGTTGCCTCTTTGAAAACCAATAAAATGATAAGCTTGAAGCTCTTCAGTTGCAGTAACGGTTTCAAGTGTCTGTATATGTCGAGTTGAATTTTCATAGAATTTCGGGATGTTTTGTCGAAATGTAGATAGACTACATCTCAAAAGACTGTTGTCTTCCAATTTGTCGTACTCTTACATGTAGAGACAACAAGAACATCTCGGCTTCAACTTTTTCTGAGTGATTGTATTTTTTCTTGTCTGAGCTTGCAACTGAAGTGACGGAACTGAATTTTGTTTTACTTTGAAGTTGAAACTTGAAACGAACTCTTTGAGCAAGATAAGTACTCTAGTGCAACATCTAGGGTCTGTAAAGATATGTATGCTTTATGAAATTTGATAACTTTTGTTGCTCAGTTGTATAGTGCACTACTGACAATGTTTTGTTGGTAGCATTTGTTCTGTTGGTATCATAGGTTTAATACAGCTTCGCTACTAAAGCTTTTTATGTCTTACAAAGAAGAAATTCAAATGTACATGCCTAAATGCATTATACTAGAATCAATGTTCCTTAGAGTTAGCAGACAAGAATACTCTGTATGTTCACACGTTTTGTGTATCTAATTGAATATCCGTTCTTTGTATACATAACTTGTGGATCTAAGTAGTGACTAAGTTCATTGACTGATCAAACAGTGACAAAGTTTTGTTTAAAATAATAGGAGGCAGCAACACAACATGTGTTGTACATAGACTTCCAGTCAGTTCCAGATAAAACCTGTCTATGCAACAAGATAACTCCATCAATATTTTGTCCCATGGCATGGAGCTTGTCTGCGAGCGGACCTACATAATGTATTTGCGTCCATGTAAAAATTGTAACGAGCGACAAGTTCTTTCCATTACCAAGTTGAACAGATGAATACATGAATATCCTCGCACAAATTTAGTTCGTTTGAACATGTGACAAATTGTTCGTGCAATTTAGCTAAGTCACAAATCTAGTTGCTTAATCGGAAAGAAATATTCCGTTTATGATATTTTACCTAGCGTTCTCAACTTTGCTTGATGAAAATCGCTTTGTGTTATATTTTATGTTTGGTGGTTTGGATTCCAGGTACTTGATAAGATGACACTCCTAAAATGTTTTTTTTGTTTTTTTTGTTTTAATTTGATTTCGAAATCCATAATTCGAGACTTATATACGGTGCCAGCCGACGTCCCATAGCCTTGGTGAATCCAGGACTGACGTCCCATTGGAAACGCCGTTATTACAAAGCAAATTGATCTTGAATGTCGACGAATTTAAATCTGTCCCTCGGGGTGTTTTCTGGTTGTTTGCCCATGGCGGAGGCGGTTGGCTCGCAGTTCGGCACTCCAAGTCGTTAGCTGGGTGCTGATAGAGCCGAAGGCGCTGCGGGCGATGCCTTAATTTTCGTAGACTCTATTCTATAGCTTCAAGACGTTTTTGTACGAACTGAACGTTTCGTGTGGTCCACATTCGCCAGCTGAATTTTGAACGAGGAACGTTAACGGGAAACATAGCGTGTTTAGGAAGGGAAGGCATTAGAACGTTATGTAATATGCTTAACCTCCATGGTTTGATATCTTAATTCTTGAGACCCCAAATTGCCCCCTATGCATTGTTTTGTGGTACCCGTGACGCCTTTTAAACGCGTTTGCATGAGCTAGGATTCTAGGTTCTTTGCACTGAATTAAAAATTGGAAAGTAGCTGACAAAGCACGCATAGAAATGGCCTGTGGGTTTTGAACCGTGAAAACGCGGGATTTTAGCTAGCTCGAACCCGTTCCGACAACAAGACTACCCGGGGCAAATCTAGATTCGGTCGGAGACAAGCGAGGAATGTGCACTATGTACCGCGGGGTCACATGCTTCACCCTCACGGCGGGCGCTGATTGGTCGTTTGGACGCCCATACGTCATTGATTGACAGATCGGGTGGGCGATATTCCAGTCACGTCCTACACCTGGCAGGCGTCAGGAGAGGGGGGAGGGCTGCTCGCTGAGGAAGAATCCAGAAATGATGATACAGTAATGATAAATAATGGGGTCGGAAATTGGGATAACCACACAGAACGTGTGAACAGGTTGTTAGGCATAGCACGCCGCTGTACGTGACTACACATCACAATCATCCGCTGTTGTTAATGTCGTTTGTCTTCTCTGGCGACAACCCAGGCTGTAGACTGACCGGCATTCTACATCATGCTTAAACTAATACAAAAATGACTCCTAATGGAGATGTCCTTTCTATTATCTCCGCATCAAATGCCTTGCGGTTTGATAAACTGGTTTTGTGAAAATCCTTACTAAAGGCGTTGATTTTAAGTCTATCATGAAGCCATGGCAGCGCGCCGTAACCCGGTGTGCATGTCTGTGCCAAGTTTCCTGGCACCACAGTCGATAGAAAAATGGAGACATCTTGAGCCACAGTTGCAAGCTTGGGGTACGAACCCCTAGATAGACCAGGCGCCTAGTACTAGTCTGTGTTGAGAGAAATTACTAAATCGACACGCACACACACCCACACACATCCCTTACGTCTCCAAACACAAGGTTTTATTAATTAGGGGGGTGTCTTTCTTGGCTTGTCTTTCAGTTTACGGCGGTACTGGCCAAGCTGTAATACCGAAACAGCAATGTACTGGTACTGTACCTAAACCTCTGTATTGATACACAATGTGCCTGTCCCTGGTGTTACATGGCTGCCCATTCTGGACTAGGGTGCTTAACGTACAGTACCGCGAAAACCATTTAGATAGAGGTAAAAATGACCGGCGGAACATCACTGGTACTGTAACGTTTCCTAAATCTCTCAGGTCCCGGTACATTGTACCCTTTCCCTGGTGTTATGTGTCTTCTCCTTCTGGACTAGGTCTACTCGGTTACCGAGTACCGGTACAATTCCGCAAAAATCATTTAGGTACAGGTCCAAAACACTGGAGCATTGTTATGATAGTACCGGACCATGCCTGTACCTGATGTTATATTTCGGTACGCAGCCCTATTCTTGACACATCATCGGCAAAATCACTGATGGAAAACATAGTCTATCATGTTGTCAAGTATTTACGAATTGCTGTAGAAATGCATGTGTTAAACGATCTATCTCGTGAGTTATCCACATCAGACGTTCAGTAGCCCGAAAAAGGTTCTATCCAGGTTTCCTTTTACGTTTGACGGTACATTTACAATGAAACAGCAGACATTCATAGAAAAAACGAGTAAAACGAATTTTTATGGTCGGCCTTTTCATTTTCATAAGACCTGATAGAAAAAAAATTTGCTTTCAGCTAAATTGGTAACGTTAATACTGTTTTCGTTGTTCATTTCTTGTCAGTTGTATACTCTCCTATTTCTTCTTCTCAAATTTCTGAGAGAATCTAATTCCAGTCTATTAACAGAGGAGGAAAACGTAGTGAATGTGTTACCGACACACTATAAAGGCGGAAAACTTGGCTCGTGATTTTCAACATCTTCAATCTGTTCCATTCCCTGTTTTTCCCGTGTCACACAGGCATACATGTATCTGTGACTGGTTATTAACAAATCGGTATCTAGAGAAACTGACCCTTGCGTTATACACCGTCCAATTTGTCTACAAATCTTTCCACCCTTTTGAAGATATGAAACTCAAATGTCTGACTTATTTAGGGGTATAGTTCTAGGTTTGAATAAGCAACCTTTGCTAAAGCTCGCTTGAATATCCTATCTATAGTACGTAAGCATTATCTTTCGCTGCTTTTGTTAAAAACGTAAAACGATAGACATGTACATGTTCTTTCAGTCGTCATTTTACTGTATATCTTCTGTTTCATACAGAGTACTACTAGTATATATTTTACAAGCATTGTTATATACGCCGCAAGAAGTACTTAATGCACATACACACATATTAGTATATATGTATTATGCGCGCACACACACGTCTACATGTACTGTTGTACCGTAGGGTCGAAGTACCTCATTAAGCTGATCCTCAAACTATTAAGGAATTAATTGATTGATCGGTTGGTTGGTTAATTGATTGGTCAGTTAATGAACTGGTCGTTTGCGTTATCGATCGATATGACGCGTTCACCCAAAATGGGTGAAAAACACGCTTGCTTGCTTGCTTGAAATTTCCATGGTACTTTTAGTTAACATGATTATCTAAATTCATCATCCTATAGTACTGTATATTTTGAATTTATGATATAAATTTTTATTGTACTTTTTTCACGTGAGCGGCGAAAGATGGGAAAAATCAAGTAGATGTCCTTGTATCTTACATGTCCACTATTTTACTTTAAACAATTGTCAGTATTCCTTATATCTCACTGAAGCAACATGAATACCCCGTTTTGTATGCTGCCAAAGCGGCGAGCACCTTCCAAAACGTTGTCCCGTATTCTGGGTTTGAATATAACGGTCCCTTAAGCCCCGCCAATGAGAGATAACGATAAACTGAGCTGTCGACCCTTGCACAAATCACACGGTACAGCGCGCCACCAGTACAACATGAATTATTCAAAATAGTAAATAAAGATGCGGAATAGGTAATATAGGAGCCCAACAGGAAACAAAAAGAAAACATCGCAAGTCAGCGTTTTTGCTATTATCATCAACACATTTCACCACTCTGTAAAATTTTGTGAAAAGCGAAAAAAATCAGATTTGACCACCACTGACCATAGTGATACCATACTGCATGTGACCACAGCCTTCAGCGGTAACCTGTCTGACCATAAGTTTACCGTCAGGGAGCCCTCATACTCAATTTTTCTGAAGAAAAAAATATGTTCTGATAATATCTACTGGTTGCACTATGCAATGTGCTGTACTACAGTATCTACAACCATCAGAAAGCTACGCGCGCACGATAGCTCTTACATATAATATACTATAAAGAGCGTAATGTTGCGCATCAAATCGATTGCACGGTATATAAACCAATTGTAGAGTGTTTTGCATTTACAACATCTGCAGTTGACAACAAAAATGCATCACGCTATTTTTGTTTTAGAACAACACAGCGTTCTAGATGGGTAAGGTCTAAGGAAAATGTTATTTCCAAATACGGTCCTGAAAAAACTTGGTGGGTAGGGATTATCTTGGTTTTTTTTTCTAACGCTTTTCTTTAGGTGTCTGCCAAAGAGAACCACTGTTTAACAATGTAGAACTGAAACATATCAGGACACTGGTATTTTTTGATAATTCAAATTTAACCGTATTCTAATCATAGATATGTACATCGTATAAGCACTATTTTCTATTGCAACACAACATGAGGAAACAGATAAAGATTCTACAACGTTTTTATCACTCAGATAATTCTATGTCGGTTACCAGCGGTCGATCCAAAAAAAGGCTAGCCCGAGTGTCATCCTGTTTCAGTTCCACCAGGCTCTACCTTCTGGAACTGAAACAGGATGACACTTAGGCTAAAAAAGGCTAGGTTCGGTAGGTTTTTACGAGTCGATCGAGCATTTTTCCCCTTGGTCTCCGGAAAGAAACATGGCGAAACGTGCCATCAGAATTTGGAGTTCTGTAGATATGTTATACAGACAAACGACGAGGACACTACGTTATGTGTTAAAAGTTGGATTCCCGCCAAAGCTAGCATGTGAAACCTTGCCTCAACACAACAACAATTACACCATGGGTAGTACATTGTAGAGCTGATTTTCACCGTAAAAAGCACCAAAATAACACAAGGAAAGGACATTTCTTGTAGTTAAGATCGGAAATCTTTTTCTATATTTTTTGTGCAGGTGCAGGAATAGTTTGTTTTATTTCTATATACTAGTAAGTATTTTTGTATTCTATATATCATCATCATCATCATTCTATATAAATGTAGATATATCTAAATAACGTGCCAAAATTGGAGAATATCAGTACGCGTTGCACTGCAGTACCCGTAGCCTATCCAGTGCCCATAGCCCTATCCGCAGCACACATAGCCCTATTCAGTACCCGTAGCCTATCCAGTGTCCATAGCCCTATCCAGCTCGCACAGCGCTATCCAGTACCTATAGTCATATCCAGTATCCTTAGCCCTATCCAGTCAGTATCTGAAGTCCTATCGAGTATACGTAGTCCTAGTCAGTATCCATAGCCCTAGCTAGTACCCATAGCCCCCTACCCAGTACCCATAGCCCTATCCAGTACCCATAGTCCTTTTCAGTACCATAGTCCTTTTCAGTACCTTTCCTTAGCTCTAGCCCCAGCCCTAGCTCTAGCCATAACCCTTTAGTCTCTACCAGACTAACCGCGCCGGCTATAGGGAGAACATTTGCCTTGGGACTTTGGCCATGGCGGGTAACATTCGCAGGCGCAGTTCTAGGGTTGCAATATTTGACTCCATCTCCATAGCCGACTCCCTTCATACAAATTGACTCTATTTTGGCCAATTTCTACTATTTTCCCAGCGACCCGCGGAGGCTGGTAGAGCCTGATAACCCTTAGCCCTACCGAGTAACCGTAACTTGTCAAGTGCTGCGGAGACAAAAATAGGTTTGGCTTCCAGGCTAGTGGAAGCGCCCGACCGCGAGACGAGGGAATAACGCGAATCGAACCCAAATCACTCAATTTGCACGGTAATGTGCGAAGCGCGCCGGGGCGACCCGTGGATCGATAACCGGCGCAACGTCTAGGGCCACCGGCGGAAAATGGGCTCGGTAACGAGGGCATGGTCAGCACGACGGGACAGGACTATAAACGAGATCCTCTGTCTTATGGGCTAGTCGGTCGGAACGGGCAATTTTCACCTCCGTAGGCGAGGAAATCGCTTAGGATTAGTTTGTATATTAGGCACGCGTTGGCGATATACAACACAGTGTTATACACACAAAAATCCATCAAACGACACGAACAGTAGAGTATACGTTTGTATACGAAACCTTTCTGCATCTTTATCGTTGCCTATTTTTTTCCTAAAACATGATGTGTTTTTGTTCCAATTATGAAAAAAAATGTAGAACGAATTTATAGTGGATTGCACTTCAGCGTTGAAACACCACACACGTAAACATGCAGTACTGCACGAAAATCAAACGCACAGCTATACAAATGAAGCTAAAATATAGTATTCGATGTTTGGAAAGAAAAGGATAACGATCACGACTTGAACATCTGTCGCTTTATCGTATTATAGTATGATATACGTCATAAGGTAAAGCTCATGGAAAATGGCAGGGAAAAATCTGCAACTGAAACGTTTATTCGCGGGATGGTGCGATGAATAGGTGTGATAGGCCCTGTTATACCGTCTTCTTTGGAACAACCCTGTTACTATGTTATACATTATCTTATCATGTCATAATTCACAGTACATAGTCACACTACAAGAAGGTTACATAAATCGTTAGACCCGTCTGTGCCACACACGACCTCCTATCACATTTTTAGTTCTATACGCACGTATTTAACCCTCTCCTCGCTGCCTTTCTGCATTATCAATGCTTATTAGACACAGGGAGGGGCGCATAGGAGGGGATGGTTAAGGTGTAATCATGTTTTTCTCCGTACATCATAGCGTGTTTTGTCTGCGATGCCGCCAACATGGCATAACGCAGGTCTTTTCTTAGCGTTTGTGTGTGCAGTCTGTTGAGAGGGCTATGAAATTATAGGCTTGAACCATCGCACTTTTACGTGTAGCGGTAATCTCCAAGCAGATGTTGGGGGTGAAAAATCGTTTTCTGACCCGCTAGCTTTCCTGACAGTTTCGTTGCCGTATGTTGTATTGTGTATCTTTAGCCTGGGTGCTATCCGATTTCTACTTGGGCTCCTACACTCGCTTCCCTGAAGTGAACCAGCTCAAAAAGAGCAAAGCTACGAATATGCGTGTTAAAACTCTGCTCCTACAGACGCTTCCCTGAAGTGTAGCGGCCCCAAAAGAGCAGAGCTATGGATATGCGGGCTCCCTCTCTGTTGAAGCTCTGTCCAAGTTTCTAGGACTCGGTGATCGAACGTGCGAGCGGTACCGCACAACGACCTCACCGCCGGTAGTAAATCGGATGACACCCAGGCTAGTGTATCTTAGCTTAGCAATCAAGGAATCTATGAATGTTTAACCTTTTTTCTTTATTTCTAGAGGAGGATTCTGGACGAGAACCCGCCCTCCCCTACACAGTTCTCCTGATACCCCGGATGCTGAGGTCATCCTTGTTGCTGTGGTGATTTGGTGGCGGGAACGAGAGAAGCCTGGCTGCGCACGCGCACGGGAAGATGCACCGCACCACGCACCTTCCCATCACCGAGCTGAACCCCCACCTCATGTGCGTGATCTGCGGGGGATACTTCATCGACGCCACCACCATCATAGAGTGTTTACACTCATGTAAGTATACACACATTTAAACAAACAAACAAACAAGCAAGCAAGCAAACAGAACTTTACAAGGAGAGCTTGCCCATCAGAGCAGATACGGCATTGGGATGGCTACTTTTCTTTCTTTCTTCCAGTTTACGCTCGTGTAAGTAAACACACATGTAAACAAGAAACAAACAAATTGAAATGGAAAGATACTTTTTTAGTTCTATCCATCGGCCTTCATTGGAGGTACTACTAGGTTTGATCCACTTTCCTGACGTACACCGATCATAAGAATGTGTGACGTCAGAAATGTGTCATGTAAGTAAACAAATGTTTACAAACAAACAAATTGAAATGGACAGATACTTTTTTTTTTTTTTTTTACTTTTTTCCATATCGGCTTTCTTTGGAGATTTGACCCACTTTCCTGACGCGCACTGATCATAGGAATGTGTGACGTCAGAAGTGGGTCAAAGGTCACCAGAAGTCGATACCTGCTGCCGTCCCGACTCAAAGTGTGATGATGGACAAACCATAAAGATATTGTTTTCTTCTCCCTCCCAGTTTGTAAGACGTGCATCGTAAAGTACCTGGACACCAGTAAGTACTGCCCCGTCTGCGATGTCCAAGTTCACAAGACACGACCCCTGCTTAACATAAGGTGAGTCCCACAATTGTATTGCTGTATATAAATTATCATTATCTCTAAATCATCAGAAGCAATACAACGTTTGGATATCTTGTTGTTAAATTTCGCATCTTAATCCACCGATGTAACTTGAATATGTTTTAAGTTGAAGTATTTGTTAATATACGCTTCTTGTCTAAAGGTAAATTCGTAGAGTTCCAAAGAAAAGAGTAACCAGTATTGTCCAATAAAACATTTATATATAACTGAACGAATCGTCATTGTGTTTTCCAGAGCGGATAAGACCCTACAGTCCTTGGTGTACAAGCTTGTGCCCAACTTGTTCAAAGGTAGGACAAGTATTTTTTATGAAATCTTTTAACGTAGCAAGTATACACGTATATGGAAAATTGGCATGCTTCTACCATCCCTCCACACACACACTTAATTTGAGTGGGTGGGTGGGGACTAGTGGGAAAGTCGTCCAGTGTCAGAAAACATCTGGATCAACATACGGATCCAGGACTTTTTTAAAGGATTGCAACATATAACACTCCCCTAGCTGCTTTCTTTTGAACGGTACATTTCAAGTACAGTGGTGCTGCCTTAGTGGAACTTCCGGTCTTTTCCCCATTCTATTTCCAGACGGCGTGTTGTTTTTGCGGACAGTACTTGACCTCCAGTACAGTAAATACATGTGTTTGTCATGGATTTGATTCTGATCCGTGTTTTTCTCACAGATGAGATGAAAAGACGGCGCGATTTCTACGGACAGTACCCTGACCAGGACCTGGCGGCGTCCAGCGAGGAGAGAGGGGAGGTGGAGGATCTACAGATCTACACACCTGACGAGCACATCAGTCTCTCACTGGAGTATTACAGAGAGTAAGGAACCCTCCCAAACACGTACCCAGAACGTAATGCACATACGGTATATAGTATGGTATCCAAACCTACTATAGCTGTCGAATCTTTTTCGTCCTCTTCGTTGTATAGGAGTAACGGTTGTGAAATAAGATCTCTCTTTGGACACAACTGCATGAACCTAAAATTCGCGAACACATCCTTAAACGCCAACGTTCTGGTAACGTGCTACCGTCTCATGGGTATCAGACTCTCACTGGAGTATTACAAAGAGTAAGGATCCGCCTCATGAGTTATCAGCCTGTCACTGGAGCATTCAGAGAGTAAGGAAACATCTCCATTACGCATTCTCCTTATAGCAGAGTCGAACCCGAGTATACATCCTTCGGGTCCGAATGAATGTAAGGAGTTTCTACGATGCGGATTCAGCTCTGCTAATATAAAGGAGCATGCCATTACGCTGCCTCGCCATATGGATCGAATTATGTGGATCCAAAAGACGTAGGTTCGAGGTTCGAACCCCACACGGGCACGACTGTGAGGGGTTACACTTGTCATTTCGGATAGGGACGTAAAGGCGCCGGCCCCATGTATGCGGGAACCTCAGGCGCTAAACCCTTGTACAGTAAGGAATGGTCTCATTGGTTATGCTACTGCGACGACTCTAATTACAATGGAAAAATGGTTCAAACTTCGAAGTCTTGAAGCGTTATTCTTCTTGATGACACTCAAAGTCGTAGCCTTTGGTGATAATTTTTCCCCGTTATCTATCACAGGTCTGACGCAGCGCCGACAGGTGATTCCGATCAGGACAAAGAGGAAACTGAGAGACCGGAGAAACAGGAAACGTCCCCCAAACCTGACGGCAAACGGAAGAACGGAGAAACAGACGTAAGGCGTCTTCTTTGTAGCTCAAGCACTTGACAGATACACACAGATCCAAGTAAACGGTATTCCTCAAGGCATTGCTACGTCTTCCCCTTTCATGAAAAAAAAAAGATTTAACGATTTTTTTAACAGAAGGAATTTTCGATACGTCCTTTGGTCTTCGTCATGATTACCGAGGGCCCGATTGCTCAGAACACATGACCTTCCGGAAGTGTGATGTGAGCATCGGGTCAAATGTGGTTTGAAGTCGGTATCGGGCCCCATCCCGCCCAGTTGAATAAATCCATTTGTCTGTGTGTATGTGTGTGTCTGTGAATGCTCCTCACCACCCCGTTACAGCCGTCTAAATGGTATAGCCCTGTCGTTAAAAAGCGGACCACCGCTGCCACCAGTGTAACAAAACAAGTAGACGTGCACATCCTCTGGTTGCCTGCTGCAACTAAATTAATCACACTGTGGGGTCCTCTAGTTTATCTGCTACAACTGAACCAACAACACTATACTGATGTACAGATTTGAGATTTGAGGTGGACAAGGCCAGACAAGTTATTGTTGCCTTCGCCAAGAAGGTAATGTTTTTGGTAGCGTTTGTATGTATGAATGTATGTATGTATGTGGTTGAACAGCATAACTACAAAAAAACTATGGATGGATTGTCATGGAATTTGAAATACAACTGACATAACCAACATTTGTTTCCAGGACGTTGTTTACCCCGAGAAGCGGTTCCTGAACTGTCCGGCTGCCGTCACGGTCTCTCATCTCAGGAAGTTCGTCAGAAACAAGCTGGACGTACCGCCCATCTTCAGGGTACGTTCATCAACTACCTTTATTTCCCAATACGTTTTCTGTTTATAAAGAAAACAGAAAGTAACGAATACAGACAAGATGATGACGCTCAAACATATATCTACAACGCCATGAAATAAGACAAAAATTTTGATTTAAACCCAACAAAGATATATTGATACATGTACATAAACTGACAAAGGAATGTATGCAATAATATATCATTTAGCATTTTGAGAGCTTAAATCCTGACTCCCCTTCCCTTGGGCCTAGGTACTAGTATTTCTGGTAGGACACGGATAAAGCAATTTAAATCATGTGATTCATGAACGTGCTAAGGGTCAAGTTTGGATAATGAAATCCTGAGTTCAGCGCTAGCACATTATCTTACAATTTGTAGTAGAGGGGAAAAGAGAAGATCCACAAAGTAGCAACCCGCAATTTGTTTCTGAGATAAACGTAATTTGTATCACTATGGAACAGTGATATGTTCTTCTAAACGTAATGGTTTTTGTTCTATGCCCAGGTTGAGATTATGTATGGAGACGAACCATTGAAGGATGACTACACACTTATGGACATAGCGTATATTTACACGTGGAGAAGGGTAAGTTTAAGGAACTTTGGACGTCTCCATTTTACAACCTTCCCCCGTTGCATTGCATTATGTAAAGTGTCACCCTTAACGTCCAAGCGTAGATCTATTGTCACTTCGTTTTATTTTATAAATCTAACACAAAAAATTGGAAGCCTCGACGGCATTTTTTCTTGTGACCCACTCACACGAGTAACGCATGAATGTACGATGTAATGTCATTGTGAAGGGTTATAAAAGAGGTTTTCAGAAATGCATAATGCAATGCATAACGGAGAAATGATCAAGTGACATCGAGTTTCAAAACGTTTTGTTAGGTTTAGAATGCCTCGCCAATCATTCAACTGACAAGACTCCTTATGTTACGTTGAATCTTAACGTGAAACAGAAATAGATAAACAGGATTATTTTTTTTTAAATACCAAAACATTTCCTCTGTTTTCAGAACGGTCCCCTCCCCCTGACGTACCGTGTACTAGAGAACCCCAGTAAAAGGCTGAGGTCGGAGTCAGAAGAACCCGGGGGTAGCGTCAACGGGGAGGGCAGCAGCAGTAGCAGCACCACAACGGAGCTTGCGCCGGCAGAAACCGTTACAACAGCTTCTACGTCATCACAACCACAGACAGGTAACAAAGCTGGGCCTTGATAAAAAGTTAGGGAAGGATATTCTTGTTTTACATTCCAGTATATCTAGTTTTACTGTAATCCAAGAAAAGGGAATAGCGCAGTCAACTTTCGACGGTGCCCATCTGTCTTTGATTCACTTTCCTGACGCGCATTGGCCATTGGGATGTGTGACGTCAGGAGGAGGTCAAAGGTGCTCGGAAGTCGATACCTACCGCCGGTCCGGTTCAACGTAGGTTGATAAGATCAGACGCAGTGGGATTTGTATCTAAATTTGTATCACACCCTTGCTAGATGTGTATCAGACCCTTTCAAACTATACTTGTGTAGATATACCCTACGAGCTTGCCAAACACTTCTGAAACATGTACATGTACCTTGAACAACATAAATGATCTGTATCAATGTTCAAATTCAGGACCAACTGAAGCATTGGACCTGCGCAGCACGTCTCCAGCTAGTGCGCAGGCGCAGGAGCGACCAAACGGAGGTGTACCGGTACCGATACCGGGGGATACCGGATGACTCCTTATCGGCAGGGGGAGGGTCAGGGGCAGGTCAAAGAGCAGGTCAAAGGGCAGGTCAAAGGATAGAAGCAGGTCAAAAACACGCCGGCTAAAAAGGAGAAATAAGCATATTGACGACTCGGAAATAGCTGCAAGGCTGCAGAGTTTGATTTTAGCTTGATGCAAAACGGCTCTAAAATGTAAATCAACGTGTGGGATATAGCATAATTTTAGTCGGATACTTCTTCATTCTGATGCATTACAACCCAGTAAAACAGCTACAATATCCTCCGGAAGCTAATACAATACCGTTATCACCATGTAAATAATGCAAAATGGCAACTATAAGTATACCTTGAGTAATATTGTAGTTTTTGACGGAAAAGAAAAACAACCAAGTCGTCAATTGCTGGTAAAAAGAGAGTCCATAAACCTCAATGCTACCAAGGTTTTTAGGTTCAAACATTCAACTAGCCTCCTACAAGCATTAGTCGTATTTAGCCAGCATACTGTCTAGACTGCATGCTTATACACAAAGTATTTTATGATAAATTACTTTATTTAAGATTAGATAATATTATTCAATAATATGATTGTCTACTGCAGATCTGGGGTTGGCAGAGTTGTAAGAATACTTTTGTATCATGGTTTAGAGCCAGACACCTAGGAATAAAGACATTTCGTTTCTGTGGAACCACAGATATATTTAAGGATTGTCAAAGATATTTTAAGATCATGACGGTTGAGGTACAAGAAGGCCATACTATGTATGAGCTGGTGGGGGAGTAGGACTTTTCAAACAAAAGAAGAGTGTGTATTACGAGAACAGCCTAAATAACTGAAACCTCGCTCATTCTTTTCAAAAGACTCATGCAGCTCAAAAGAAAAAAAATCATGCCACAGCCATTGATTGTTTGATGACCAGATTCTATGAATATAGCAAAATCTGCACAAAATTAAAGCCCTATATATATATTGATGATGCTCAAAAGTATTTCCACCTTTCTGATTGGTGGATGCACACCTGACCCTGATTCTCCTCATGCCAGAATCACAACAGGCTTCGCCCACGAGGTGTGGCCAAAAAATAATAGTTTAGTGAGCTTGGCACAAACTGAAATCTCAGGCTACTTAAAGTCCTGCATATGTAGTAGATACAACTGTGCGACAGTAGTGGTGAGCAAAATGTTACCTTTCAGAGCTCTGTAACACAGTTTACTTTAGTAGTAACTGCAAAAATGTGTAAAAATTCAGGACTATATTTGTGCTACCGGGTTGGCGGAAAAACTAGTCCAGTCCAACTGAAGAAATAAACAGTGTCCTGCTAGTGCACCAGTTTTTCCACCAACCCTACTGCTACCATGTAAGTTTAGGTGTGTACTGTAAAATTGGTGCATTTTTGCAAAGTCAGATCAGAGTTTTTGCTGTTTAGAGTATTGAGGGTGCCATGAAGTGTAGAACAGTTCAGATTCGGAAAGTATGAGCAATAGGTAAAACAAAAACTTGTCACAGTTGTAACAAGTGATTGGATGAAATTAGTACATGCTAAAGTAATGTCGTTAGGTGCTTGGAAGCATTAAGTCTATGGCCACATTTGTTTTAGCTTGGTTAGTAGGTTTGTAAAGATGTCAACAAACTATTCAAGCAAAAAGGTTTAATTTGAGCATGTCTGTAAGTAATCATGACAAAGTCATGTTTTATTATAGAAGTTACAGACATAACACTCCCCTTTTCTGTCTCTTACGTTACGACTGCCATTATTTGCTTCCTAAATCAAGACTTTGGTACCAACCCCTTGGTAAAATACACATAAAAGTGTATGTATTTGAACATTTTCTCATGTGAAGAAAGCTAGTCTCTTATCCATTTACTTCCAATCTGTAATGCTGTTACTCTATGCACCTAAACTTGATGAAGACACTATTTATTCTCATTAAAAACCAAACTCAATGTTACAACTTCTATTCATCACAACAAAATTTGACAAACCTTAAGAGCCAAGCATTACAACTATTGTGGCTTTAACTTTTGCCTGGAGAGGGCTGGACTTTAGATATACAGTGAAGCATATAGTCTTTGTTTATGTTGCTTCTACTTCTTGTTTCAATCAAGCTAGCAACAACTAGTTGATTAGAGCTTATTTTTATATGACATATACCCAAGAAAGTGATTGGCTTTGATGAAAAAAGGTAGTTTTTGTAAGATGGAAGCTAAGAAGAAAAATTACTGCAGAATCGGACAAAATTAGTGGATCAATGACAAGGCAGCAGTGTAAAACAGACCTTTATCCACAAGTTGTATTTTACGGTGTTGTTTTAACGAAGAAGAATGTTATGTATTTATTATTCCCCTTCCACCAATGTTGTCTTTCTTCACAGTAGTTTCTGTTTTGACGGTTCTGTTTCGCAGTATTCGATTCACAGTTTTGGCAGTTAACTTGTTTTATATACTTTTTGGTCACTCTCTTAAGAAAGATTTTGGCATAAACTTTGCTGTTTTCTTTATTAAACGTTCTAATAGATCACATTATGTTCAGAATCAATGTAGGTATACTTAAAACCTATGTTAGGGTGCAATATGTGGTAATGATATTTCTTCCCTTTGTCAACAAGTTTTAGCTATTTAAAGTGAACACTAATGTAGGCTTCCTTAAAGTTTACACTTAAAACAGTACAGGTATGAGAATACACTTGTGTAAAAGAAAAATGTTGTTTGTTAAAAGCCATTCCAATTCAAAACATTGAAAACCATGGCCACAAAAAGTGTGCAACGAATCAGTACTTGTATGTGAATTATATGTGTCAAAATGTTTAAAGACGAGTACAAAAATGTTAAGGATTGGAACAGATAGTATGAAAAGAAATAGCATACATTCGCTTTCCATGTGAACATTGATATCTATCTGTCTCTAGATTAGGCTGTGTTGATTTGATTATATGGGTGACATCCTCTGAGAACCCCAAAATTCATGCGAGCGTGGAAATAAATAAAAAGTATGGCATAATGAAGTTGCATTTGTCATGAAACCTACATGTTCAGGAAGGATGAACAAAATTTAACACAAAGAACATGGTATACCGAATAATAGATTCTTCATTTTTGTTCTTTCACATCTTCTTCTTTGGCTGTGGCATTCTATGACATTAGCAAATTCTGTTTCTCGAAATATTTTTTGCAATATACAGCACATATTTTCTCATTTTGCAGCTGCTTTGCATGATTTGCAGTATGGTCGAAAACGTTTTTTTGTGTGGAAATAGACGAAAATTGATGCTCGTGCGGATGTCATCCATATAATTAAATCAACGTATGGCCGTACCATTAACTTAAAGGTATTTATGACTTGTATCCTTTACAGCATTGGACTGCACCAGCTTGTATGTTAATGAACTATGGACCTAGAAAACAGTACACAACACATTGTATATAACCCATGGTACAGAGATTAAACAATTTGGTTTATTGTACAGCTATGTAAAAAGTGTTTTTCTTGTGTCTTTGTTGTAGCATACAGAATTTTAGTGTAGTTGTATAATACTGTGAATGTGTAAACCTATGATAAATGATATTTAAGTAGGTATTCAATTCAGGAATACTATTGAAATCTTATTTCATAATTGAGAAGTCCTGTATCAGTTCCAGATTTTTGAAAAGATCACTCTTGTATCAAAATTTGGCATTTGGGATAATTATTAAAGAAACACTTTATTTCAAATTCTGAGAACATTTGTCTCCATTTTCAGATAAAAAATCAGTTAATGATTTGATTTATTTATTAGGCTGTAAAGAATTACAGCCAATAGAACAATATTCAAAATTCATTACAAATTTGACAAATCAATGATAACAGACATCTGAAATATCCTTCTGATTCAAACTCATTCCTAAAATTTCTTAAGGGGATGAAAAGGTTAAGATTTAGATTTTGCATATATCAAAGCAAGTTGGAATGCTTTCAAGTCCCCTGTCCCATATAAGGGAGGTTATGATTGGCTGGCTTTCTCCATACTCTTGCAAGCATCCTTAAGTTTCCCAACCATGTCCTGAAACAACAAGAAGAAGAGTCATATAAATAGAAAATACAGCACATGTATTTTTTTCTGCAATCAAATAACATTTGAGTGTATGAATTCTACCATATGTTTACTACTTGTTTTTTATTCATTTATGTATGACACAGAGCCCCACTCCAAAGCAGTGTTAATCACTGAGCTGGGCATCCCTGGATAAAAATGACAGAAAATAAATAAACAAATGAACAAGTACCTGTAGTTGCTCCACAGTGCAAGCAAATTGAACATCCTTCAACTGAGAACTTCCTGGCTCCTAGGTTTAAACAAAAACGATTTAGCATGAAAGCATCAAAGATTTCACAAGGTCATACCTCCGTGAAATTTTTCTAGTTTTTGTGAATATCTTCTCTAATTCATTATTGTAAATTTCTGGCTTATTCTGTTCAGTGTATTTTCTCAATGGCTTTCATAAAGCAACAGAAATGCATATGTGGCAGAAAATTGAGGACAGGAACCTATTCCGAGACTTTTGACCAGGGCTGTCTCCAGCTTTTATCTTTATTAAAAATTGCAACAATTCAAAACAATACAAGCTTTTAATGTTTTTCCATCCCACTGATTGTTAGGAGCCCATGTTTTGAATTTCCATTGTTAAATTCGTCATTTTACGAAGATACATTTTCATCAACTTCATGCCATGAAGATTAGACTTAGGGACGGACTGGGTGTTCTAAGTAGCAAATTTTCGTCCTGGGACTAAGGGACAGCCCTGCTTTCGACCTAACTTTCAGTCAGTGTCTCCAATGTGCCTAGGATGTGGAAATCAGCCATTTTCCTGTCTTTTAATAAATGCTACCACACAAGCAAACAAACAGACACATTAAAAAAAAAACACATTCACATGTTTCTTCTTGCTCATATTGTAGATAATACAACAGCAAATAAATAAGAAAACCTACCTCTGTCTTCAGTGTAACCAGGTATGTTGGTTCATTCACATGGTCCAAGTGGTTATTCTGTGATAGATTAAAAAAACTTTGTTCTAAATCGTGAAATATTTGGGTGGTTTTATGTTATGCAACCAGTGTGATGGCCCGTAGGCTGTAGTGTTCATCTTGCATTCGTATGGTTGGGGGTTCAAACTCTTTTGAACCCCAACCATACGAATGCAAGATGAACACTACAGAGTCATACTAACAGTTAGAACTTAGGTACTTTAAAATGATATTGACTGCTTTCTCTGATTTGCACTTGGCACAATTATAAGAAAGAGTATGGGAGCTTGAAACTGAAAGAGTGGACTGGTCATACAGCCAACCAGATGGCTACCCTGGGAGTCCAGACACCGTAATCGGCGCCTCCCACTCTCCGCTATAAACCCAAGCTCCGCTAGCCAATATACGGTAGCGGAGATTGGGTTTACAGCGGAGATTGGGGCGGGGTCGGTCTTCGGGGGGCAGCGGGAGGGTGGGCCGGGAAAGCTTGGGAGCGCGTGCGGTGCTCGGTGGCACGCCGATTACGGTGTCTGGACTCCCAGGGTACCAGATGGCCAGACTGGCCGAAGATCACCAGCAGTGGAGAACCTTTACTGAATGCTATGCTGTCCCTACCGCTGAATAAGCTATGGGAGAGAGTGAGTGAGTGATGGGAGCTCAATTAAGGAGGTTCTTGATAGAACCTACATGGTTGAACATACTCCAATGGACTAGCTCTCTGCAGTAGTGGCCATGTATGGCCCAAGGGCTATAAAAACAAAGATGGGTACTTCTCCTATACAATGAATGCAACTTAATGCTTGTGTAGACCTCTCTTATCATCCCGAACCTATACATGTATCCTACATTTTTCATTTCTAACAGAGGAATGATGGAGACACAACTGTAAAGCCTACATGTACAACATGACCGTACCTTCATGTAGTAGTCGAGTCTCCAGTCTACATCCACTATGTGGGGGAAACCACTCCCTGTACTGGAACAGTAGAGAAAAACAAAACTAGGATGTCAGTAAAAGAACAACATTTTTCATCAACTTTGAAAGGTAGCCTTGTCTGTGCAAGGAACTACTAGTACCAGGGACAGCCCTACCTTCGGACACCCATATGTTAGGAATAGGGTTAGTGGGTGTCGGAACATATGGATGTCCGGACTGGGCGATATTATGTGTTATCGCACGAGCTTCACTTTTATCACACAGGCTCCCAATCAAATGATTCGAATGCACTTTGTGTCTGCCTGTTGTGCTACTGTCGAAAATTCGCATATCGGCATTGGATGTTGGAATTAAAGTTTTTCTCAATTTCTGGCACATGTCGCATTGAAATGTGTGTGTTTTTTTTGTGGGTATGACATAAAAAAATAATAAAATACAACATGGTGTATTCCGAATCACCCTCGGTTCCCAGCCCTCCCGCTGGTTGGATCGCCTTCGGTCGGCCTGGTACCTGGGGCGATACAGAATACACAGTGTTGTATTCTATATCTATCTTCTGGTTTGAGGATATTGAACTTAGTTCATATCTGGCACAACATGACGTGTGGACTTACCTGCTTAACACAGATTGGAGCTCTATCTTGTTACTCTGAAAAATGTAATAACATTTGCCCATTATTATGACAAAATAAATAAAAAATTGGCAGCAAGAAAAGCAGAATGATGCAACACAACATACCATTAATGAAAAATGACCATTACCGTAAAAATTGCCACACATGCATATCTCTTGGCCCTCTTTGGTTTATGCCTTAATCTCCAAGCAGATCTATTGGTGGCAATGACCGTATCCAAAGGGCATTAAAGAAGCATTATCGCTCAGTGGCCAATAATGCTTCTTTTTCCCATTGGATACTGTCATTGCCACCAATAGATCTGCTTGGAGATTACAATGCCTTAGCTTTATGTAGTCATCTTGTATCTGCTTACAATATCATCTCTGAATGGCCACAAAGATAACCATACTTACCATGTAGACATTGTTAAAGGCCTCTATTCTATCTGGACTCATCTTGCTGTCTTCAAGAAGAGAGCTGTAGGAAGATTGAATGAAAGAGGTTACATAATGTTCCAAGATACAATAGACCAATCTTATATTTATTAGTCTTGCCCATTTTGGTCAAGAAATACAAACAAAAAACAAAAACAAGGTAAAGCAGTTGTCAACTGAGGTGAAGCATGGTGCTTTTTCGAGTAGCTAGTGGTAGTGCAGTGCGGCTTTATTTTGCTACACATGGTCATCCCTACTATTCTCGATAAGTGTGTTGGGTTCTTTTACATGGGCTTACACCTGGAGGTCCCTAATACACAGGGTCAACAGCTTTATGTCCCCATCCTGAAGGACAAATGCAATTCGTGAATGTGCAACAGTGGGGTTCAAGCGCCACTTACTGACCAGTCTAACTTGTTTGAACCTTTTAGCCTAGTGGTAAGTGTGTTCGCCGTTCGGTTTGTGCACTGGCAGGCCCAGGTTCGCTTCCTGGGAGCCAGGAGACTGTACTAGTCTACTCGCCTCGTGCATTTCAGTGGTTCCCACAACAGGAATGGAACCCAGGCCTTGTACTATGACTGTGTTCTTACCTGGTGTTGGTTGAGTCAGCATTGTGTTTAGCTGCCTCCAGAAACAGGGTGATGAGAGAAGCGAAAACCTGCTTCAGTACAGAGGGGTCCGACTGGCTAACACTGGGGTCACCTGCATATGGACAACAAGGTATGGTCAAGATTTAGTGATAGTAGTGAACGGTGAATGATTAAAGAGTTTCGAGGGCCATTTTCTCGATAAGTTTGCTCGTCAACCTGCAAGGAAGGCGTTAAACGTGTGCAATTTTTAAAATCTTTATCCGTTGGGGCTTTAAAAGTTTAATATCAACTTCGACACACAAAAGTAAAACAAGGACAGACAACAACAACAATATACTCTGACTTTGCAGTTATTTACAAGTTTTTAGCTCATAACTAGTTGTACTTATAATGTGCATATGCATATCTCCGCAACAATGATTTTAAAAATTTACCGGAGTTTGGATCCCCCACCGGCCATTGAATACCCCCGTTAGAGAACTCGAGAAAAATAATTTTACTAGTATGCATGGGCCTGTTCGTATCATACAGAGATAAATCATCAGATCAAACGATGGCTATTATTTGAAATTATTATTTTTTTTGTTGATAAACGCTCAAATCCTCAAATAAAACGTTCTTCAAAGATAGGAGTGACTATCCACCAAGGACTATCCAGCGGACGTAAAAGATTTGGGGAGGGGGGCGTTTTCCTCGGTAGTCGTATAATATTTCAATACATAGCAGTCTACAATGTACCTAAAACATCCCTGTCTCGCTGCCTGCCGTGTAAGAGGGTATCGCAGGCTGACTTGACCAGGAAGTTGAAGGCTGGGTCGCTGATATGAGCCGAATCTCCACATAATTGAAGTCCTTCTTGGACTTCCGTACTAAACTCCATCTTGGTTGATTCTAGAATCTCGTGCCCACAGGGAGGTGTGGGGCAGTGCCCTGGGATCAAGACCGGACACAATCAAATCCACGTTCCAGGAGCAAAACTGACAGAGAAACAGTATTCAGAGGGATTTCTATTAGATTAATCAATCTTTCGAAAACATACTGATAAATAAAGATTGAATCTGTGGACTAATCAGTTTTGTGTAAGAAATACATTTACGGATTGTTCATTTGCTATTACTTTCCACCCGTCTCCATCGAAGTCTCTGTGGCGCAATCGGTTAGCGCGTTCGGCTGTTAACCGAAAGGTTGGTGGTTCAAGCCCACCCAGGGACGGAATTCCTTTTTATTTTACTTTCTATCTACTCTTTTCCACACGAGACATAGATTTTGACGGTGTTTTGAACCTTTAAGTTACAGCCTCTTGTTTTGCCTTTATCTGATACCTTGATCAACAGGAAGTAAACTTGAGAGATAATTCCCTGCTGTTCTGTTATGATTCGCTAGAGGCGCTGACACTAGCAGGCGGTCCGTTCCCAAAGGAATCTCAAAGCAGATGTAACGTTACTGTTGTGGCTCCTGCACGTTGAGGCTTCTTTTCTATAAATCAAGGCCATTAGAAAGTTAATTTTTTAAAGCTCATTGGATATTTACTTTTGTGGCCACCAGTCTTTTTTAATAATGGGTGGCATTACACAAAGATTGTGTACAAAGATTGTAATACACTGTATTATTTTGTGTACAAAGATTGTAATATTATTTTGTCTGTATTTCTGACTAAAGTAGTTAATTTAGAACTTTATCAAGAAGCTTAAGAAAACCAAGATAATCAACCAGACTCAAACTGATGATATGTTACACATGTACCAATATTTATTAGACTACATAAAATAGCTGCACAAAATGCAACACAATCATGAATAACTTGTACACATCAGTAATAAAAAAACATGGCTGTCCCTAAATATGGATGAAAAATGTGCTCTTATCTGTACAGTTCACAAATCTTTATATTTTGTATAAAAGAAATCAATTCCAACACATCGTTCTTTCTTGCATACAACATTCTATAAGCTAAATGTTGTCTATCATTCATAGGACTCTTTTTCAGTCACGACACTGTAAAAAAAGCTATTGCCTATCTGGACATATATGTAACGTTACCTTCGTAACTGCGTCTGTACTCTTATGTATATTACTCACACAACATCATGCAAGGATGCTTAGAACCTCCTTTTTTTATAAAATGATGACCACATCTACAACTCAGCTACTCTAACCATAAAACCATTCTGTTACAAAGTACATGTTAGTGTGATGTACTTTCTTAGGAATACTATAGAATTCACAATCAAGCTGGACATTAGTTAACATGTTGGGTTCTTTCCTTGATTTTCTGCACCAAAAAAGTGTTCACTCCATAACACCCACTTTGAAGACCTGTCTACCGTATACCAAATCTGTGCAGGCTATTAGATAGAGCCAAAAGGAAACATTGCATGGTTAGGCCTTTGTCACCCCCCCCCCTCTTGTGTACCTGTGTTTGTAGACCCCCCCTTTCCTCAAGCCCCCCCCCCTTTAGGTTTGACTTTCCTCAGGCTCCTCCCCCTTTAGGCTTGACTTTCCTCAGCCCCCCCCCCCCCCCCCCCCTTAGGCTTGACTTTCCTCAGGGCCCTCCCCCTTTAGGCTTGACTTTCCTCAGGCCCCTCCCCCTTTAGGCTTGACTTTCCTCAAGCCCCTCCCCTTTTATGACTCACTTTCCTCAGGCCCCTCCTCTTTTAGGCTTCACTTTCATCAGACCCCTCCCCATTAGGCTTCACTTCCCTCAAACCCCTCACCCTTTAGGCTTCACTTCCCTCAAACCCCTCCCCCTTTAGGCTTAACTTTCCTCAAGCTCCTCCCTCTTTAGGCTTCACTCTCCCCTGGCCCCTCCTCTAGGATGGGTACGATCAGGTTGTCCTTGGACATGAGGTTGTACTTGGTTACAAACACGGTGAACCGCTTACACAGGCAAGTTTCATTCTGGAAAGGAAAACAGAAAAAAGAGTGTCATTTCTGTACATGTACATGTACATGTATGTAGACAAATATAAGGAATGAAAGACTATGGTATAATTCCACCAGGGTACATAATTCTGCCACCCTGGAAAGAGAGTCCAAACAGATCTCCAACCCAATGTCCTCCAGTATAATGCACTCCTAGGTCCTATGTATCTAAACTGTGCATACCTGGGGGTGCTGCACTAGAGATCTCTCAATCCCACTGTTTTTCAAAGTGGCGGATTTATGTAACCTGTTTGGACTTAGCTGTCTGTTAAAATGTTACTCAAAAGCAACAAAAAAAGCCATTCAATTTTTACCTAACATAGATACAATACCTTAGAAGTTAGAGACAAATTATTAGGATTGTCAAGAAGTAGATGGTTTCTTACCTCAAATTCATCAAATATGTTCCTGTGGTGATAGTAGGCATGTGAGAATATCCTGTAGATTCGCCGGCACACAGACCCCAGCTTGGCTACCGACGACTCTTTTATACTTACTCTGAAAGCAAAGGCAAACACGACACACGTTTACAACTTTGTTGTCTCCTTTCCCTGCTCATTTACAAAAACTGATCAAGAAAGATCACAACTACCGAAAGCCACGACCTGCACTTTTACCAGAAGAATTTGACAAGGTAATAATGAAAGAAACAGAATTGAACGTTTATTGCAAGTTCTTGCCCGTAGGCTAATTGCAAGTACATGTAACATGAAAAGGACAGACAGACAATGATGAACTATACAACATTGACTACTCTAAATACTGACACTAATTTCTAACTTATTGGGTTCAACTTCTTCTTCTGAGAATGTCTATTTGGACTTTCAGCATCTCATGAAAGGAACATACAAGAGACTCAGAGGACTTTACCTGCTAGGGAAGTACTTGTTACTGTTGAGCAGTGAAGCTGCTCCGTCTAGTGTGTGGCGGGTGTAGTCTATGGCTGGACACTGGGGAAAAACAAAGACACAACACTTACAATAACAGTATATCATATATGTCTTCATGTGCTGTGTTGTCTTGTAATAGAAAAGAGATTTTGTTGGCAGAAATAAGTGTACTTATGGCAGGAAAGCTGGTGTTGTTGGACTCTTTTAGTGCTTTTTTAAAAGCACAAAAAGATAGCTTAAAAGCAGACAGGCCAGATGATTGCCAGAGGGTATTCTCCAAGCAGAGGCTTCGATCGAGAGGGGTAGTTTTGTCCGGGATTTTAACGTTCCTCTCCTCTCACCTCTGCAAGATATCGGAAGGCATCAAGCCTTTTAAATCTAATCACTTTGACACATAAAGGCCATTTTGAAAGTAGGTGCTAAGTCTGCCAAGGGATTGTAGTGTTTCTGCCCTTGCGCCACAGGTGTTTCCGGTCTGCCGGTCCAGAAACGCAGTGACCCACTGTACATACTTTGGGAAAAGAAAATGGTCGTTTAGAACTACTGTAGACAGTTCAATGTAACAGTATAACGCCTACTTTGATTCCTTAAAAACATTTATCATCATGTGTGGAATGTTTACGTTATGTTATGATGCTTTCAATCTGGCGGGAGCCATTCAAACTGAGTGTAGAGGAGACAGCAGGGTGCCCGCCCAGCTGGCTGCACACTCCCCCAAGTTACCGGAGCCGCGCTAATCCCCGGGCAGTAAAACTCTTTGCCTAACGATAAATTAATGGTACAAAGGGAGGGGCAGCCACACCGATTCTGAAAGAACAGCCCCGCCCTTATGCGTTCTGAGGCAGAGGTGAGAGGAGAGGAACGTTAAAATCCCGGACAAAACTACCCCTCTCGATCGAAGCCTCTGCTTGGAGAATAGCCAGAGGGCACTTTCCTCACCATGCATTTCACTATTACTCGTGGCTGACTATAGTTGGTAAATGTGTGTAAAATGCAACTTGAATTCATCCTTGCAATCTAAACGCCATCCCAGATTTGATTTTTACTTCGACTGATAAAATACGTAGGACAGTAGTGAAGCCATTAGCTATCATGCAGCAAAGGCTGGCAAAAATTGTGACGGTGCAAGATATACATATGTGACGATCGATGGGGAGGGCAGGGCGTAACAAAGTCTATACAAGTCATTACACGTACAACCACCATTTCATCCTCAGTGATTCACCATTATCTAATGGTTACGTGGCCAGCTTGTTTTAAAAGCATTTCTTGTTACTCTTGTTTCATTACTTTGGTTACGAATCAAAACATTGTCTAGCAGTAGCACCCAACATGTAAGTTGTCTATAATTTGAGTAGAAAGTGAGTGAGTAGACTTAGCCTAACCTCCTTGGGTGTCTTGTGGGCTGCACACAGGAAGATCCACTGCTCTGTAGCTGTCATCTGGGTACAGGTCTCCGGGTTACACTCAGTCTGGAGAAAATATCATCAAGTTATTTCACTTAACCACATATGAAATGAGTCACTGACAAAAAGTTGTGGATGCTACCTCAAACATTTGACCATTTTCAAAACCTACCCAGTTACTTGAGGAACTGTTATATTGCGTATCTTACTACCTGGATACGCATCAACACATAAGAGATGAGTGAAACAGAATAGTATGTCTGGAATATCTATTTTTGCAAACTTGTTTCTGCTTCTAAAACACCAAACCATACTGTTCTTGTTTACATGCAGATCACAGTCTAATGGTAGACTACTTTCAAAATGGCTTTGGGATTGTGCAACTGGTCTACATCATCATCATCATCATCTACTATTTGGTGTAAACTTGAACCTTGTTTAAAACTACAATTACAAAACTCTTTTTGTTAGTATAGCTTCACTTCTATTTGCATAGCTTTGCTTACTAATCATGAAAAATATTACATTGGCAGCTTGAATAGGGTTAGAATAAACTATTGACCGTTATCAAATTAGCATGCGCATGCAGAATAAGCAGTAAGCGACTTCTCGTCCATGACTTACATTTACCTGTAACTTGACAGCCAGGCCATTCAGCTCCAAGCAGAATTGTCTGAAACACAGAGAAAACAAACACATTTTGCAAGCAGTTATGGCAAAGATCTTTCAATGAATCTTACCTGTTACCATCCTCTGATGGGCACTGTCAGGGTCTCTACATGTATTTACGTAAAACGTGAAAAACAGTTTATGTTCATGGTATTTTTAGTTGAGAGTCGAAAATCATCATAATGTACATGTCTTTGGTCCTCCAAACCTCTTCCCCATGCTCGGTTGTCTTACTCTTAGACATGTGGTCTTCTTACCAAAAAAGACAGTGACAAGACAAAACAGAGACACGGATTTCAAAGTTCATGTCCTTTAATTATTGACAAGAGTGCATACTTAGTACATGCAAGTACAAGATACATGTACATGTATACCAATTAAAGCAAAATGGAAAAGCTTTCCAAATTTAGGGATTTTTTTCCCTTCTTTTCTTGATTATTTTGCTAAAATTCATGAAAATTTGTAGCTTTCTTGGCCAAGCACATTGCATTAAAACTTGTGAATGGGCGATATTCAAAACAATGGTCTATTTTGATACAAAGAAATGGCTGTTTTGGGAGGAGTTTCCGACACCCCACTGGCGTTTTAAAATCCCATTTTCATGTAAACAGCGCTAAATGCCTATGTACACTGCAAACTTAAAATGAACGGTATCGTTACCTGAGGTGTTCGTACTTCCAGACACCCTCGTCCTGACCCTCGGGAGGTTCCAGGATCTTGTCGATGTTGTTGTGGTCCAGGCGGATGTTCTGCTGGATGAACTGTTGTACCGCCAACGTGCTGTCCATCTCCTCAAACGGCTCGTACGGCCAGTTGTAAAAGTCCTGGGGAGAACCAGACACAATCGCAGCAGTGTTACAGTGATACTTTTCTGAAGGCTAGTACAAATGTGGCACATATAGTGCTGGGGATTAGCCGTGGCGACTAACGAAGGCTACACATGTCATTACGTCATTCTCCTTGCAATTTGAAGCAAAATAGCGGGCCCAATGCTGTTTTCTATTGACTTCTGCTGCATCAAGCCCTGTTGTGGATTAACTTGGGGTTTCCAGCGTTACTAAAGCCCGGCATCCCAGGTAAGTGCGTTGGGAGTTCAGGGAGAACAAGCATCGGGCCCGGCGTGCAAGTTAAAAGGCCGGCATCGCACGAGCAGGTTTGGGACTATGTACTGCCCCACGACTAAGAAGGGATAGTATATGTAATATCAAGCAAAAATGCTCTTAGTTAGTCGCCACGGCTAGCTGGAGATATGCTTTTTCAATGATATAAATTTTGCACTTCTTTATGCACCACATTTTATGTCAAGCACATCAGTGTGCTGGGTTCTTTTACGTGCACAGTTTTGACAAAAATTATGAAGCTCCCCTAATAATATGGCCCCAATATACACGTACGCGAATCCTAGACAACTCGCCCCAAGTCCAACTCGCCCCAACTATTTACTACCAACTCGCCCCAAATTAGGGCTTATCAAACCTGGTTTTATACCGGTTTTACATCCATAAATCCTACTTCTAAATATTACTTTACATGTCAATAAACCTTGTGACTCTAATTTAACATTTGTTTTCTTTTGCTGGGCACGTATTTAGCAACGAACTCGGGAGTCGCTGGCGAGCCCGGTCAGCACGTCGGCCCGCCGTGTCACCGTGTACGGCCGCTAGCTCTAGTCTCAAGCATGGCGATCCGAAATACTGTTGCTTGCCTTATGTGCTAGGAAACTTTAAGTTAGCTTCTTGGAGCATGTACTTGAAGAATAATTTGAGTCAGCAGTCATCAGCCATGCTTGAGATTACAGCGAGCGATCGCGAGCGGGCGCAGGTCCCGGTGAACCAGGCGGGCCGACATGCAGCATGGCCAGCCGGCGCCCTCGGCATCAATCGGCGTTAAATGCCGAACAGAGAAGAGAATGTTAAGATATTGAGTAACGAAGCTTTGTCAGCATGTTAAATAATATTTAGAAGCCAGAGATATGCATATAAAACCAAGTTTCATAAGCCCTAAACTGGGGCGAGTTGGTCGTAAATAGTTGGGGCGAGTTGGACTTGGGGCGAGTTGACCTGTTACCACGTACGCTGGTCACCGACTTTACTGCCCCATCCGAAAGGACTGATGCAACGCTTCACAACATGCCCAATCGGGGCTGTAAGCCACAACCATGACGATTTACGGAATATGATAACATTTCAAATGACATTAGGATGTACATCATCAAATCCCTGTAACCTCCTTGGTGTATGTATGATCTAGTCAGAAATTTGACAATTTTGTAGAGCTGCTACTGCCGGCTTCCGATCAACATGGTCAATTTGTAGACCTTTCTCTCCCTCTGTGTAACATTTCTCTAAGGTCTGGTAATCTTTCATCCCTTCTTAACGAATACATAACATTCCAGCCATCTTTCTTTGGTAGCAACTTGAGAAAATCTAAACCGAACGATACAGATGGCCACTTTGACAGATCATGTTTCTTCTGAACTCTGCCGCCCACATAATTTTTCAGTGACTATTTATCCTATATCTGTACGCTCTGTATTCGTATTATGAACTCTCCGAGTTCCTAATATATCTATAGAGAGTTTATTATTAGGAAATGTCGCCGAAATTATTATAGAAAACCTACAAACCTGCGCTTTTGTGCCAGGACGGTTTCTTCTCAAAATCGCCGGATCTTCAGTAGCGGCCGCCATTTTGGGTTTGGGCGATACCATTACTAGCATCAGAACTTGAATAATTTAAATACTACTTTGTACAATCATACCTGTTTGCAGTGTTGTGTTATAAATTTTTGTAAAATTTTACATTTTTAATAGGTTAAAAAAATCAAAGTGCCGTTAGACTGTTACAGACTATTGATATTGATATTTTTAAAACGCACGCACGCACGGACGCACAAACACACAGCCCTAATCCGAAACCCCCTGGGACGTTGAATGGACGCGCCCATATCCAAGATGGCTGACTTGGAGGGGAAGGCTTACCGCACCGTGGTGGACAGGTACTACACACCGGGCTACAGAACAGGTGCGACTCCATAATTTCACCTCTTCACAAGGAAAAAACACTACAGCGATCCCTTGTACTGCGGTTAGGGCTCCCATCCTGCGCTGTTCGCCGAGTTTGTAGAAGGTTTTTACGATCCAAGCAACGCGGGCTTGCTGTTTGCCCAACCGTTTTGTTTGTGCGGGGTCTGTTGGAGTACAATTTGAGTTTTACGCGCGGGCCAGGATTTCAGTTCGATTCGCTACGGCAAAAGTAAGCAAGGTGGCGGACTGTGACGGCTGTTTTTACGCATTGGCCGGCCGTTTCGTTGGAAAACCCCGGCCCAAATCACAGCTGTAGCTGCAAAAAGCAGAGGAGCTTTGTTATATGTCCCATAATTCCCCCCGCGGGGTGTAGGGACTCGCAAGCCACTGCCACTCAAAACGGGGTAACAACATTTCAGGTTACCCTCAAGCCTGCGGACTTTAAAAAAAACTTCTGAACCGAAGTCAGTCGTCCATTCGTTGGAAGACTGCAACTCAGGAAACAATCGTGCAAAATTTTACCGCCAAAACGGAGAGAGAGGACTCTGGAAAAATCGCCATGACTTCGTCGGGCAGCACGGGGAAAAGGAAAGAGATCTACAAGTACGAGGCGCCATGGACGGTGTACAGTATGAACTGGTCGGTACGGCCAGACAAACGATTCCGATTAGCGCTGGGAAGCTTTGTAGAAGAATATAACAACAAAGTCCAGGTGAGTATACCAAAATTTATAATAAATTAACTAACCTACATTAACATTAATCCGCCAGGTTACATAAATCCGCCACTTTGAAAAACAGTGTGTTTGAGAGATCTCTAGTGCAGCATCCCCCAGGTATGCACAGTTTAGATATACAGGAGTGCATTATGCTAGGGGACGTTGGGTTAGACTTAGAGATCTGTTTGGAGTATCTTTTCAGAGTGGCGGAATTGTGTACCCTGGTGGAATTATTTTAGTAGATGTTACTGTACACTTAACGTTATATTGTTACATTTACAGGTATAATTTCGTCTGCCACAATCAATTACCATAGATTTGTTAAATTTCAAAGTTCGCATTTGGGGTCACAGACTGCACTCCTGAATTGCAGTATGATGATTTCACAAAGTCTGTGAATATTGCAAAACCACACCAACTTTTTCCAAATCTACCGTATCATTTTTGATTGATAAACATGTAAATGATGTATGTTTTAACCTGAATTGTGTAATTTACCAATTGCAATCTCTTTAAAAATATGTAAATTAGTACTCATTTTGCAGATGTATCCGTAAAGTAGTCCATCAAGGATTATGATAATTGGATAACCATTATATTGGCTACTGAAAAGCTGGTGATCTGAAAACAGTTGGATCAAGTCACAGAGAATTTAATTGAGCCATGCAGCTGCACACTTATGAGTGGACTCACAGTACTTAAATATTTAGATGACTCAGAACCATAACCACATAACAACTATTTATATATTACCAGCTCAAAATTAATATTTATATTAATATAAGAAGAAGAAGACCAGCTCAAAATTAATATTTTGGAATAGGCACACAAATGCACCTACCCTATAGAAATTCAGGTGCACAGAAAAAAATTGGGTGCTCAACTTGAAATAAAGTTGAATGTTAGCAAAACCTAGTTCCAAACCTTGCTCAAGTTACTGCAATACAACAAAGATGATATCACATGCTGTATGATATACTGTACAATTTACCTTTACGAATATATAGAATACAACACGGGATCTGACCCACGGGAGGGCTGGGACCGAGGGTGATGCGGAATACACAGTGTTGTATTTTATTTATGTCATACCAACCCGAAAAAACACACATTTCAATGCGAAATGAGCCTGAACTTGAGGGAGTTTTGTGTCCTCGAACAAAAAACTGTAACAACATTGATTCCAGCCTCCGAATCCGGCATTTGAATTTTCGACAGCGACGCAACCGGCACGCTCGAAATGCATTCTAAATATTCTATGGAAGCCCGTGTGATACATCTTAGAACCTAGTGTGATACGGAAAATTATCACCGGGGCCGGAACACCCGTTTCAAAGGTTGTTGCGGCCCAGCTATGACATAAGTACAGTATCCATACACAAGTATCTGTATCAAGGTACCAGTGCACCCATAGTCAAAAATTAGGTGCACAGCTTCAATTTTGGGTGCACAAAAGTACACATGCCTCCCATATTTCAAGCCCTGGTTACTTCGAAGCATACATGTACTATGTAGCTTCTGTAATGCAATAACACTAGAATATACTAGACTCAATAAAACAAGCTTCTCTCATAGTCATACAAAATGGCAGTTAAGTCTGGCGAATGTCAATCAGGCATATTACAGCTATTTCATGCTCCAGTGATGCATGCTTGAACTCAAATCCTTTTTGTAATGCTTCTTCTGTCTCAACCACTTCTGTTTGGAGCAGTGTTACAGAGCAGAGATTATACATATATGTACAAACCTTTTCAGTCCAGTGATTTGGAAACCAAAGTGGGTTGGTCCGGAGTGCAAATCGTTTACATTATCTCAAGGGTTTATCACATTATTCTTTGTCCATTCAGAGGCATACATGTATGGGAAATGGTGCTAGTCAAGCCGAAAACACCATGTGGTTTATGTAAAGCAAATTGCTATCATCATCTTCGTCATTTACCACATTAGCGAGTGCTAAAAGCTTCTCTATAGCCCATTGTGTTCAAAGACAACAAGAGAAAGCATTGCCAGGGAATGTGCAATTTTGAGATTCTTAAAAGATATATAAAAAAACCATGCAATTTGGCAAGCTAAACGAATATGATAAAGGAATACAGGCCTGATATTGTGAATTCAAAAATTATCTACATGTGTGACAAGCCCTGTGTCTGTAACTAAAAAAAATCTGGCTATACAAAAATGCATCGAAAATGCTTGATACGGAGGTTTATGTTTCAAACTATACCCTCCAAAAACACGAGAATATTGTTTCTTTGTGTTGGTTTCAAAGGAATTGAATCTGCCATCAAGCGAAGAAAAACTGTCAGAAAATCGTGGATGACCTTTGAGAGAGTGTGGCTGCATAGCGATAGCAGCAACGCTATTTTTGTAGCCGGCAAGGGACTTTCGATGGCAAAGTTCACAACGTTGCCTTGTAGAAAATCACTGCTAATATTGCATCTTATCGGATACATGTACATCTACAATGATCCATGTAGAAATGTGCAAAAATTATTACAAGGCATCACAAATGCTCATGTAATCTAATAGTAGTAGCTACTGTATTTCTGAAACTACTAAAATGCTTCCATTTAGCAAAATCCATGTAAAAGAGACTGGTAAACCTCAAATCCCCTTAAAAACTAGTCAAACATCCACAAGACTTAGCTAGTCAAAACGTCCACAAGATTTCTACTCAGAGAAGCTTAATGCAGAGAGGATCTTGTTTTATCTCGTGAGCTTTCTTGTGAATGAAATACTGTATGCTAAGGGACAAACATCCTGTATTTCCAAGAAACAGCTCAGAAAACAGGCTTATGTTATTTATAAAGGACATGCCTCTTGCAAACCAGAGACAGCGTTTTCAATTGTGTAGGTTGACCTTGTTCATTGAGGTCTACAAGTACTGAAGAATGTACCGTGACAAGCTAGAGTCGTGTTATGCTTTATACATCACAGTTATGTTTTAAATCAATAAATAAGAGGCTGAAAAAACAAAATAACAAGAACGCTAAAATAGCTGCAACTCTGTGACAGTCATTGTATTGTAAGACCTCTTTCCATACAAGCAAAGCCACATAAACATTTTTGAATTTGATATAAAAAAATTAGCTTGGGTTGTTGATGAGAAAGTGATATAGTAGTACACAAAAAAAGAAACAGGAATAAAACTGGAAAATATCCACTGTTATTGAACGAAAAGAAAAATGTATATGAATCAAACACCATCATGTAGATGTTCCAAAAACGATGCTCAGATGCCGTTTTAAGCTGCCGCATCATAGTTGATTGCTTAAGTGATCATATAATCACTGTAATAACAGCATGCATTCTAAATATCACAGCCTTCATAACTCCTGGTTGTTCCCAAATTGATTCCTCTCAAAGCAATTTGCTCCGAAATAAAATAAAGCGGAGACAACAAATTACATGTGTTGAGTCGACAATGATGACTCCATCGCCATTAATGTGATTGTGACATTTTCAAGGATATTTGAAGGGCGATTGTACCGTAGGCCAAACTACGTGAAAAATTGCTTCCCAACAATTACGCGGTCCGTGTGACAAAACAGTTTTACCAACACGGTAGCGTAAACGACGGGGACTTACTCAAACGATACGCCATTATGGAAACTCGCACGGACTGTTAAATGTGATTTGCGTTTGATGGAGAACAGATGAGATCGCACGGAAACTGAAGTGGATATTTATTCAAGAGAACTTAACTGATTTCTTTTTCATGAAATATTCAAGCCTGCAGTAATCTAAATCCATTACTCACGAATTGTGACATGATAGGTAGCACTGGGATCGAGTCAGAAATGATTTGTGAATGCAGAAAAGGCCATGTACAACATGTAATACTAGGGCGGCATACTTAAATGTACACGTAACATCAGGTACAGGCATAGTCTTAGGTCGCTCGCTTTACACGTACTACAGCGGTTTGGTAAACCTCTGTACCTGTAAAGTTACCTGTTCAGTACCTGATGTTACGTTTAGGTACGCAAGAGAGTATGCAATTCAGGTACGGGTCTGAATGACTACCTGTACCTAAACAAATTGGACAAAGATTCTGTGGTATTGACAAATATGACAGAAACAGTAGACAGAAGGGTTATTTGGACTTTTGGTATCTCATGCTTATGGATTCCAACATCCATACGTATACAATGGTTCGTATCTTTCCAGGGCTAGATTTTCATTTTTGTGGAAGGAATTATTCCACATTTTAAAAATTCAAAATAGAATGTACTTTCAAGAGTGTTATTTTACGTTGATTCGGTACTGGTATATTTGAACCTGTCCCTGAAAAATGTTTGAATGGGAGAATTACTGGCAAAAAACAACATAATTAAAAAAAAGTCATTCTTGTTTATTAAATTTTTTGTATCTCTTTTCCAGGTCGTTTGAGATTCAGTTACATGTGTGATAGACGTTTACCACTAGTACAGATTTACCTATTTCAATGTTTCTTCTTACCCAAAATAGGTTGTGTCATTAGACGAAGACACGTCAGATTTTGTGGTTCGGTCAACCTTCGACCACCCTTATCCCACCACCAAGATCATGTGGATACCAGACGCAAAGGTTTGTATACAACATTACAACTCTGTACATATGATGTTCTGGACAGTGTTTAAACATATGCATTTTTATGTAATACCATCTTTCAATTCATTTTTTAAAAATGATTCAATATATGGGTCTGTTTGAGTACTTTTTTTAATGGTAGCTCGCAATTGTTTTTCCAATAAACAAACTCGCGATTGTTTTTCCAATAAACAAACTCGCGATTGTTTTTCCAATAAACAATGTATGTATCTTCTAAATTGCCTCTCTTGCAATTGTTGATGACTTGTAAATGTAATACACATCAGGGCTTAATCTAAAAGGGGAAACAGGGGCGCTGCGCCCCCATGCCCTGACCATGCGCCCTCTAACCCCTGAGAGCAGATCCTCTGACAAGCATAAAAGTGTGACCTATCTGAAGCCTTAGAATGTCCTATTTTCACTTAGAATTCTCGAACACTCCACACCGTGGAAGGGGAGTACCACCTTCCAACAGCACCCCCCACCCCACCGATTTTTCGCTCCACTCCCTTGTATTTTTTCCTAGAAAACATTCCTGCACATTATGTGGTTCAACTTGCTTGAGGCTGATAAACTATTGTCATTTGCAAGTCCTTACGTTGCTTTAGGTACATAACAGTAACACTAACAGGATTTCTACTGTATTCAACCATGCATAGACAGAAATGCCTGTAAAAATGCCCACCTAAGAATCTGATAAAAGCTTAGTTCTTGAAGAGCCATTTAAGGATTTGGTGCTTAAGACAACCGGTAACGGGATTAAGGTTTGCTAGCGCAGCCCGTTTTTCTGGCGTTATCCTCTTGGAACGTTACGGCTTATTAGGTAAGTGTGCTACGTGCAGGTAATAGAAATCTTTCCAAACTCGATCTTCGGTCTTAGCCCAGGGCCAAACTCAGCCGCAGTGAGCAAGGCCAGTGCTTGAAATATCTATCCGTAATTTGCAGAAATGAATTCTATATTGTAGGGGAAAATGCATTAAGTCTTTTAGGAAAGGAGGTAGGAAGGGAAGCATTAGCAACTTGTTTTATGTTTGCAGTAGAAACAAAACAGTAGTAAGACAGAGCCAATATAATCCTAGCATGGTAAGTTCTTATTCTTATCTCAAGAAAAACATGTACGAAAAGAATGCTGCAAATGTTTTACAATGTACAGTATAATTAAAAAGTTTCTCAAAGTCAGAATTGCAAATAGCACAGACTTTTGATAGTCTAGGTCTCATGAAAAAGCGGATTTACAAAAAGACTACTGCGAATATGTTACAATGTGCAGCATTTGTAGAAAGTTTATCAAAGTCAGAATTACAAATAACAACTTTTGATAGTCTAGGTCAGGTAAAAATGGGATTGTGCCCTGTAAGTCTGTAGTTCCTTCACTATGATAAAACCACTCAAAACATGTATGAACGGACACCAGTCAAGTGGAAACGGAAGATTATGGTAATCCTACATAAGTCTTGACCTCTGCCCCCTTACTGGCTACTTCCTGCTTAGCAAATACAGGCTTTGTTGTGAAGCGGAGGGACTGAGAAATTGGGGCTTAGTCGATTGTTCTGTATTGTATTTCTTAAAGAAAACTACACGAAAGACATACAATTGTATAGTTGTACCTTATGTGTAACAGTTGCTAGATTTTATTTTTCATCCAAGTCTAACCCAAGCCTTTGTATTGATTGTGACTAACATGTATTTATTATGAAATCACTGCAAGTATTGTGTTACCAGTACAATTTGGTATTAGAAAGACTAAGACCTAGCGTTGGTGCCATCCTCTGTAGTAAACGTTGGCTAAATATTTTCGCTTGCAAGGTTAGAGGCATACAAAAAAAAGATGACAAAGTAGAAAGCCCGACAAAAATGCCTAAAAACACGTCAAAAACAAGCCGAAACCCCTCCTCTACTTGGATGTACAAATAAAAGATGACAAAGTAGAAAGCCCAACAAAAACGCCTAAAAACACATCAAAAACCAGCCGGAACCCCTCCTCTGCTTGGAGAGTAGCGAAAACATTGAGCCAGTGGTTACTATAGAGGATTGCACCCCGGCTAACTAAGACCTGTACTGGTGATGGCAAAAATTCCCCTCATATTTTGCTTACAATACTCTGTTTTACTATTATGATTTGTCCATTTGTATAAAAGTCAGACATGCAAGTTGATGATGCAACAAAAAGACTGGCTATACATGTATCTGTCCATGCAGTACCACAATTTCATTGAATGTGGAAAATGATACACTAACCCAAATGTTACGACAAAGCCGGAAATGGAAAACACTTAGAGATAATATCATGAATATCTGGGAACTACCCAGAACCATCCATCAAAGGATGATGTTTTGACTCGCGGAATCTCTACTCGGGCGTGTTACGGGCATTTTAACGCACCAGTAGTGTATGTTATGTAGAACACAAATCCTCCTGGCTATGGTATTTCTCTTCACGCTATGTCAAGACGTTTTGTAGGTTATCTTTTCCAAAGGGTTTCTAGGAAAAGTAGATTTGATTTATTTCACACAGGGTCACCCTTTCCACTTTTTGTGTTTTGTTTCTTTTAAATCATGTTTCTACATCTTGCATTATATTCCAATTATGAAATAAAGGATTACACAAATCCAATTTTGGTCATTGTACGGTTACTCAGCGAGGGACATCTAGTGGACTGGGGGCCTTGCGAGGGCTTGGAATAGCAGTCCATTACAATTCTATAGAGATTGCTTCATGCACTCAGAATAATGTTCACACTATTAGGTCAGGATGTACTGTAGTACAAATCCTTGAGGTAATAGCTACATTAATATCTCCATTTATCATATTATAGTTTATATGTTGAAGCCATAGTTAGTATGATGGTATAGGGAAGGGTATGGTAGCATACCATCTAATGGAAGATATCTCTTAGTTAGAATGTTTTATTCCTTGAATAGTTAATGTAACAAAATCCCCTACAATATATTTCTCATTTATCGCATGAGTAAGTGCTCAAAGTCTCTCCATTCTAAAACATAAAAGGTCTGATCCTAAAGCCACGGGGATTAAAGATAGGAATTTTACATTTTTGTGCATAATTTTGATTTATTTGGTGATGGTTGCCTTGTATCTTTGGTTGCTCCAAGTCAAACCGAAATGTTGTCTTCTTCTATCTGAGGCGTTCTCAAGACTTGGAGACAATATAATTTGGTAGAAAGTTGGGTAGCATTTCTGAGTAGAGAGTAGAGTTACCACTAGAGTATGATTTTCATGTTGAGTACTATGCCTAGTACAATAGCATCCAAAATCATGATGGATGTTGAGTGGTACCAGTAGCATACATACTTGGACACAAAATCATGTCTAAAGTACCCAGCATGACCATGCTACACAGTTTCACATAGCCAGTTCTCTGGTGCACATTCTTGAATGACTTTTGACCAAATGGCATTTTCCCAATCCTTCACAGTACAATGAGAGCACATCAGCACTGTGCCGTGAATTCTGGGTGAAAATAGTTTGATAATGGGGGTTGGAATCCAGTCTTGTTAGCTAACGGTCGCTACCTCATGACTGTTGGAAGCTAATAGCCTCTAGCCTGGGTGCCATCCTATTTCTACCGGGGCTCCTACACTTGCTACCCTAAAAATAAAGTCTGGGATCGCTTGACCCGATTTTTTTAGGGTAGCGTGTGTAGGAGCCCCGGTAGAAATAGGATGGCACCCAGGCTAAATAGCCAAACTGTATCTATCACCTTGCCAACTCCTCTGACATGTTATCTGTCTATTTTTTCAAATTTCTACTCTTTCCACCCACGTCTGGAGCCTGGTAGAGGCTAGAAAGCTAACAAGACTGGTTTCGATGCTAGAATAAATGCCTTTTCAACGTCAGAACATTGAGTTCAACTTGTGTAATGGTTTTGCTATCTCTGCCATTTGGCGCATTACCCAGTTGAAAGGGCACCTAACTTTCCATAACCAAGGCAGATGTCCACATGATGAAGTAAATGAGATGTGTCCGAGAAGAAAAATGACAGCTGGGCATTTAAATTTGTTTGCCTATCCATCTAGGGCAACCAAATTTTTTGGCTGCGGCAACCAGTTTAGGAACACAGGTTGCCCTATGAGTAGACAACTAAATTTGAATTTTTTCAATTTGCTTTTTGTGCTGAAACATAGTTTAATCTCTGTACAATATGTCTACCACTTAAGTCGCAAACCCGGTCAGTAATTGCTTTACTGTTTACATGTTAGACTAGTGTAGCTTTGTTGCCAGTTCGTTAAGGTATTTCTGGGCCCCAGTACTAGCAAACGGTGGAATGCTATTAGTGGACCCATTGTAAATTATATAAAAGCTATGCTCGATGAGAAAGAGGTCAGAAGTTGAAACCAACAAATTTTGATGTCCCGTTTTAATTCTATCAAAATGAAGATACCCATTGATATATTTAGAGTTATAGCATGGATATAGAAAATTTAGATGTTCAGAAGACAAAAGCTTGTATTTACATGTAGATATGCTGGGTTACATAAATCTACCACTTTGAAAAACAGTGTGTTTGAGAGATCTCTAGTGCAGCAGTCCCTAGGTATGCACAGTTTAGATATACAGATGTGCATTATACTGGGAGGCGTTGGGTTGGAGATCTATTTAGACATATCTTTTCAGGGTGGCAGAATTACATTGTGTATGTACCCTGGTGGAATTATGTTAGCATCTATAGCACATACTGTACTGATCTACATGTACTTGTACATTGACTGCTACAATGTATAAACTATGCATTTGGTCAAAGCCTAATGCTACATGTATATGTATCTAACAGTACATGTATGTATATATAAAATGGTCACAATATCAGTATATAGAATATGAAAGGCTTCCATTTTGACATTGAGCAGTCTCTATTTATAGAGTGGCTTCTCCGCCAAGGGTCACGGTAAATTGAATACCAAAGCACAAACGTATTGAAAGCACTTCTCCGACCTTTTATTGATTTCTGGGACGATTTTTGGTAACTCAATTTTCCAATCAGGGAAATGTCAATTAGAGCCCTAATTGAGCATCAAAATACATGAGAATAGATGTACAAGTAATGCTACTGTCTATTCTGTGTATATAGGGCATCTCTCAAAATAGCAGCGGTTGTATGCCATTGGAAACATGTACAAGAATTGTAGTAGAAAAGAAATTGAGTTCTCAGGCAACCATTACAAATTACATGTGTCCAATATTGTATAGGCTATCGTTAGATATATAGATTATAATGTATGCAAATACAATGTATACTTAAATGCCCAATGATAGTTGTCTTGGGAAGTATATGCAAATTATGCCTTTCATTGATTTTATTCTTTGGCATTTTGGAACACCTCATTGCTTTTGTACAACTTACTACAACTATGTCTTTTGGTGGTATTTTTTCTCTGGGAAAATATGAAACTCTTACAAGTAGATTATCAAGGACATACAAACAATAGTGCTCATAAGTTTGTGCCTGACTCTTCAAGTTAGTACACTGGTTAATGTAATGATTTTGCCTCCAAACAACTGTTTAACTTTAGTTGTTGTTTACCTTGTAATGCCTAGTCAGCAGGTTTTCTTGCTGTTTCAGTAGCATGGTATATTTTTACAGTAAGGGGTTGCTAGCCTTTCCCCTTTAACATGCTCAAGGCACCTCCTTGAACATGGGACCCCCATTTTGCATCCCTTCCGCAAGCCCCAACTGAGATGCCCTAACTCGGGATTTAAACTGGGTTCTCCCAATTAATTGGAATATGGAGCTCAACTGTGAAGCTGCTACCAGTTGAGCTACAGGGATGTCAACATCTGCTTAGACTTTAGAGATATTCAGACTGTCCATTCTTATTTGTTTGTGTCTGCTCCAAGTCTGTGTTCCTTGATTTGTTGGCCACTTCCGTTGACTATCTGTTCAGTGGGTTCTCTCTGACTTTTTTAACCCCTCTGTTCCCCAAGGGTGTGTTCCCAGACTTGTTGGCCACGTCAGGCGACTACCTGCGGGTGTGGCGGGTTAACGAGAACGACACCAGGTTGGAATGTCTCCTGAACAACAACAAGAACTCGGACTTCTGCGCACCACTCACATCCTTCGACTGGAACGAGGTATGTGACATCTGTGTGTAGAGGAACTGTCTGTGCTTTTGTAAGGGATGGACCAGAAAACAATATTGAAGAGAGGGTTTATTGTAAGAATGGGAAAAATTTACCATAGGAGAATAAGCGAAGAGGAAGCAGAATTCTGCAAGAAAGTTCAAGAACAGTATAAAATAACTATCTGGTTCGTTCTGCTAGTTCACTTTAGTGACGCTGAAGAAGAGTGATGGATGTCACTCGAAACATCCGGAAATAAATCTCCGAATTTTTATCCAGTTGTAGAGTTTGAATTTCTCCTTATATATTGTTTACCTGGATGTCTAACCTTCACAAACGTAAATAACTATCAGTGTAAAGTAAATGTCCCTCCCAAAATAATTCAAACAAGTTTTTCATACACACATACACAGGGGTTTTTCTAGAAAAATTTAACAAGAGGGAGCATACACAGGCGAGGGAGCGAATTCTATGTATTCATGGAAGAATCAATCACTGAGTGAAGGCTGTATGCTGGGGATTTAGCTAAAATCTGAATTCAACAAGGGGGTGCTGGGCTGAAACAAGAGGGTGCAGCGCCCCTCTTTCCTGATTTAGATGAACCCCTGCATACATGTACATGTAGTGTTAAACCTTTTCATGGATTGTTGTTTGCCACCTGCATTACCCATAGTGCATCACGCCTCCCAGCATGCAATGGGATCCCTGAGAAGGTCTATATACTAGTACAGCAACCAACCCACACCCAGCCAAACACACATATATTACACACAATCAACACAAACATTGCACAACCAATGCCAAACACGAACACAATTCTAAAACACACGTGTACAACTATAAATTAGATGCTGTCATATATTATGTATTGTCCCCATATTTTTGCCGAATTGACCCCAACCTTTTAGGCGCCAGCTGTTTTTAAATCACACATGTACAAATATTGAAATACTGCAATATTATAGAGCATGTGTTGTCCCTATATTTCTACCATGTTGACACCAACCTGTAACTTGTGTAAGGCACCAATTGTTTTTAGAGCACACAAGTTTTAATCTTACTGTAATAGCATGTATTGTCCCTGTATTTTGCCAGGTTGACCTGAACCTTCAAGGCAGCAATTGTTTTTAAAACACACTCACACATGTACAAATATTTGAAATACTGCAATATTATAGACCATGTGTTGTCCGACTTGTCCCTGTATTTTTGCCAGGTTATCCCCAACCTTTTTGGCACACAAGCACATGTACAAATATTAAAGTACCGTAATGTATATAGCATGTATTTTCCCTGTATTTTTGCCTGGTTGACCCCAACCTTTTAGGCACCAGTAACATTGTTTTTTAAAACACATATGTACAAATATGGAAATACTGCAATATTATAGAGCATGTATTTTCCCTGTATTTTTGCCAGGTCGACCCGAATCTTTTAGGCACGAGTTCCATCGACACCACCTGTACCATCTGGGGTCTGGAGACCGGCCAGGTGCTCGGGAGGGTCAACCTGGTTTCTGGGCACGTCAAGACACAGCTCATCGCACACGACAAGGAGGTATGGGTTCCAAACAACAGTCAGGACATTGTTGATTTGATTGTATAGATGACAACAGCATGCGCATTAATTTTTAAGAAAATAAAAAGGTTTGCGGCCATACAGTAAATCTTAAGAAGCAGCTGCAAAATGAGAAAATATTTGTTGTAAATTGAAGGAAAAAATAGTCAAAGCAGTTTTGAAAGACAAAATCTATATTTTGTATACCAAACTCTGTGTGTTTAGTTTTGTTCAACCTTCCTGACCACGTACATTGTAGATTTTATAATGGAAGCAACTTTTTTTTTATTGCCAAACTTTTTTTTATTCGCATGCTCGTATCAGTTTTGGTTTCCAGAGGATGTCATCCATATGATCAAATCAACATGGCCTATTAGTAGTGAGACAGCACATGTTCCTGTTGCGATAAATGCGCTGTGAGTGCTCACCGTGAAAACTGCAAACATAAAACCACCTTGATGTATATGGCCTCCTTTCAGTCAATATTGACCATGGTAAAATCCTAATTGACATCAGCCCTACAGCTTTGGATATGTCTAGACAGTCCTATACGAGAATGATAGTCTCTGCCACATAGGACACATCTGTAAGCTGACTCAGGTCTGTTGCAAAGTTCTTTTCCCTGGATCTGCTTCTCTTATGCGCTGTGTATCAGTCTAGCTTCTCCTGATTTTAGCTACCTGGGCAATGTGAATCTCCAGCTGGGTTGGTCATTGCCAAGGTCCTTCGAGTGTTCTATGTCAATATCAAGAGCCTTGAATATTTCACAATTTACCATACTTTCATTATAACACTTGGAAAAACAATAAAAATGACTTGTTTAACAAATCGGTAGAAATCGAAGGCCCTAACTTGAATTGTCAATTTCTTGGCCATACGACATTTTCTTCAAACAAAAACATTTTGTTCCTTTTTGAGAGCTCTTTCTGATAAACTAAATTGTAGATGGCTTACATCAACTTCAAATTTTTGTGCACTACCCGTTTAGACGTTAAACCGGATAGTGAGTGAGAGTGAGTGTGCCCCTACTATCAGAAGAAGACATTTTTTGGGGAGGGTCAATATGGTTTCTGGGCACGTTTTCTGGACACGGTTTCTGGACACAGTTTCAGGACACGGCCCATCGCACACGACAAGGAGGTACGGCACTTTGGGGGCTCTCCGGAGTGGATTTGTACAACCATTAGCCATCCCGGCCCCTTTGTAGTTGGAGGAGATTAGAAGGAGAGTGGCTCTTGTGATCTTCAGGTGTAGATAATGTGGCCACATTTCTGAGTCATGTAGTATGGATCTAACATGTTTTATTTAGCTTTTGGCAATGCCCTGTTTTTTTTACACAGTCCTGTAGTACATGTAGTTATTGTCAGGGGCCAATAGCCCTGTTACAGTTGTTGTAAATTGTTTGATGTTTGGAGGGATTTGGTTTTGTGGTATGAGGGGAAAGGAGTCATTCATGGTGTTTTAAGTTTGACTTTGAAACAGTACTGTAGTAAGACAGCTTTTGATCGCACCGTGGGATCACACTGAAAACTGAGAACGTTCATAAAACCACCTTGCAAATTTATTAGAATTGATAGAAATTTATGAAAAATGTCTGCATGTTACTGTTTTCAGCACATGGTGTTTGTGCATATTCTTTTACAATATTTAGTTGGATAACAATGAAAAGAATATGTAGCAGCCCCCCCCCCCACCTTTCCTATAGTTTAATTTGTACGTACATGTATGTACAAAAAACATATGCCCCCCTCCCCTTTCCTATACTGTAAGTCTACTTAGATCCGCGGTATAATTAGATCCGCGGGATCCGCGGCGACCTCTGCGCCGCGAATCAATTTCCCCGCGGATATGTTTATCGTACTTTTGCCCCCCTCCCCACATAAACGAGTGAGCTCGACTTCAGGGAAAAGCGACACATAAACAATGCACGCGATTGTGTAAAACATGACAAGCTTTTACACAGTACATACGAGTTAACAAGTGCTATTACATATGATTCGCAGGAGTTTGGCCGAGCGGCGCCGCTACTCCCGACCGCTACACACATAGAGTAATTTACCGAGAAATCAGAAAATAACTATGGAGATACACGCCACAATTTTGGCTTTGCATTGTTGTTACGGGCGTGGGGACGCCGTTTACCGGTGTACAATCACGCTCTTTTGTTTCTTGCTATTGTTATGCTTGCAAACCATCGATATCGGTGCCTTTGACATATGTTGATCTCATTAAAAACCTGTTTTTCAAGAAAGCCAGCAAAAATACGTAAAGAAAAAAAAAGATTTTCGGCCGAGCATTTGAGTCCCTACGCTGTGATTTGCCGCCATTCCCCGCTATTTGTGGTCGTATTCGGTGGAGAATCTATCCCTTTAATTTTCTTCCCGTGGAAATTCTGCTTAGGTAGGGTAGATGAGTCGTGTTTACGCCGTGATTTTACTTCAAAATACAGCGCGCTAGCAGCAAGGGGCCGGGCTGGGCCGCCATCTTTGTTTACTCTTGTTTACCGCCTGTTCTAAGCGCTGATTGGTTTGAGTCAGAAAAACTTTGCTCTGATTGGTTGACTGCAAGATTTCACGTGATCACAAGGCGGGAATTCCCCGTCACGTACAGTTTCGGCGTGGACCGCATTTTCTGACGATTTTGAACCAGTTTTGTGGCGACCTTCGTAACATTTTTGATTTTTAAAAATTAACCAAACATTTTCTGATGGCAGTATTCAGTTATTTTTTTCTACTCATCGCCCAGCGCGAATTTAGAACCACCGCGGATTCTCCATTTGCCCGAAACCGCGGATTTTAGGCCCCGCGGATCTAAGTAGACTTACAGTAGTTTTGTATATATGCCCACCTCCCCTTTCCTATGGTTTGTATATATGCCCCCCTCTCCTTTCCTATGGTTTTGTAGGTAACGCTAGGAACCATTAATTCGACACCCTTTTAATTCGACACTTTTAAGTATTGGCTTGCCAATTAAGATTCAGCAGGTTGATGCAAAAACTGTTAATTGCATTCCAATACGAGTTAAGTACTGACGTCAAAAAGGTACAGTCGTAAGTTCATGAAGATCAAACTTTGCAATGACGAGGTCGTCAATTTACTAACCGTTGGTTTTAACGTTATGTATGTCATGGGAGAGGGAGCAGCGGTCACACACCGTCACAATGTCGACATTTTCTTCTTCATATCATCACATTACATATCAATATTTGTATTGATCAAAAGAGGAATAAACAATATGTCCGTCAATAACAGCAAATAAGTTTAGTTTTGTCCTTGATCCAAACAAAGCGCGAATTATCCAGAGGCTTTGCGAACGCGCGCCGTCGGAAACCGCCATTTTGAATATTCCCAGAATCATACGGGTGATCACGTGAGGAATAGCAGACGACGCAGTCATTTATATTTATCTATTTATTCATTTTTCCCCTTTCCTGTCTTGGATTATTAAATAGGCATGTCCAACAAGTGTTTATACATCATCAGCAATTGGAAATTGTAACCGACGTCAACAACTTAACTACTCTTTCTATTTTCCCCTATTTTCAAATGTAAAAGTCCGGAGCCGCGTGTAAGCTAGTGCAAACAGGTCTTGAAGACCATACCAACCGTCTCACTACGGGTTTAGCATGCCAATGACAATGTTATACTATTAAATAAATGAATTTTGGCAGCAATTAATGTAAAAGTAAAGCTTTTGCATTCTTTATTAAAGACTCTTGTCATTTTTATATTTCCGGAACATATATTCCCACAGCGGCTAAGACGATAGCGACACAAGAGAGTCTTACTCCCCTCTACCGCAGTGATGTTCGCTTGGTACAGGCCGATGACCTGTGTTAGGATAGTTTCTGTTTCCGCCTGGCATATATTTTTGTTTACAGGGCAGAAGTGCAAGCAAACGTTAGTTACTCGCATTTCGATAGCTGTAGCAGGCTCAAGTATTAGATCTCAAGGTTTATAATAGCCACGACAGTGCAATGGAACATAAGAACGGACCTGCCGCAGGACGATGTTTTTCAGGACTATTTATTTTGACCGCAGTATCGTGAGTGCATCGGCGGCGTACCGACTGTGACATGTGGCGCCTATAGTAACTAGTGTAAGTGGCCGTTGGTTGACAGAGAAATTGGGAAATAACCGTTGTTCTGACTATTAAAATTATCGGTAAACAGCGACATTGTTGTATACTGTCGGATTAATGGTTCGTTTGGAACAGATTACGCAAGGCGCCGTCATATCGGGTCCGATGTTGAAGACGTAATTTTTCCGAGATATGTCAATGATTTGAAAGAGTGACACACATGTAGCAATTGCGGCAAAAACAACGTACACGATACAGTCAATGATTACCGAAATACTCTTAAGTCCGCTTGTTGATTTATCATACAATGGTGCGTTGGCGTAAAGGTGTCGAATTAATGGTTCCAAGCGTTATGTCCTCCCCCTTTCCTACACTACAGTTTTGTATGTATTCCCCCTTTCCTATAGTTTTGTACGTATGCCCCCTCCCCTTTCCTACAGTTTTGTATGTATGCCCCCCTCCTCTTTCCTATAGTTTTGTATTTATGCCCCCCTCCCCTTTCCTATGGTTTTGTATGTATGCCCCCCTCCCCTTTCCTATAGTTTTGTATGTATGCCCCTCCCCTTTCCTATAGTTTTGTATGTATGCCCCCCTCCCTTTTCCTATGGTTTTGTATATATGCCCCCTCCCCCTTCCCTATAGTTTTGTATGTATGCCCCCCTCCTCTTTCCTATAGCTTTGTATGTATGCCCCCCTCCCCTTTCCTATGGTTTTGTATGTATGCCCCCCTCCCCTTTCATATGGTTTTGTATATATGCCCCCTCCCCCTTCCTAAAGTTTTGTATGTATCACATGCCCTTTTCCCCGCAGGTGTACGATATCGCGTTCAGCCGTGCAGGTGGTGGGAGGGACATGTTCGCCTCCGTCGGGGCTGACGGCTCCGTCCGAATGTTTGACCTAAGACACCTGGAACATTCCACCATCATCTATGAAGGTCATTACAATGTCAAATTTCAAATATCTAGTTGCATGTGTATAAAAAGGGTTCATATATTGTATGCTATTGAATTACTGACATATAATTATGAAACTATGGTTACATATCTTTTCATTTTCATTGTGAAGTCAGAAATATTTGCTACTTTATTTGCTAGTGACTGACTGACACAGAGACACAGACATTCATTCATACAACTGCTATTTCTTGAAATGTTTCTCAGATAAAAGCAAAAGTTCAAGCCAAAGAAATAGTTCAGCTGCACAGAGTGTATACATTCTCAACAAATTCTATACATGTGTAGCTTGTTGGTACTGATTGACAGGTAGTCAAGTATATTAAAAGGTTGATTAGATTAATTTGAAGCTCATCTATTGGTTGCTCCCCCCATGTTACAGACCCAGCCCACCACCCCCTCCTGCGGCTCTGCTGGAACAAACAGGACCCTAACTACCTGGCCACCATGGCCATGGACAGTCTGGAGGTCATCATCCTGGATGTACGAGTGCCCTGCACACCTGTGGCAAGGTGAGTACCCGACATCTCTGTTCATTTGTTCAGACCCTTGTAGTGCCTAGTGTCGCATAAGGTAGCAAGGAAACTTTTGTATTTTAGTAGCAGAATGTACTGTATTTTTTACATGGGGGGGTTTGCTGGCCCTGCCCCATTAAAGTGCACAGTTCTCAAAAAAGATGGAACTCTAGGTAAATCCTGTCTCAAAAGATTTTAACAATTTAGCACTTGAAAAAAAGTGAAACTGGTAGATACCCGGTGATGAAAAGTATCATGTAAATATTTAGATAAGTGTCCTATGCAACCAAAACCTTAGTGTTAGGTTAGTTAGTGGCTTTTTCAATTCTGGTGTTAAATGTTGACTGTGTAGGCCACCAACCATCCTTTATACAACCTAAACCTTAGTTTTCATGGCTTTTTCCAACTCTTAAATGTACTCCTGACTGTGTTTTCCATAGGCTAAACAACCATCGTGCCTGTGTTAACTCCTCCTATCCAACCTAAACCTCAGTGTTCATGGCTCCTTTTAACTCTTAAATTTACTTTTGACTGTGTTTTCCGTATTGTCATCCCCATATACATGTACAACAAAAACCTTAGTTTTCATGGCTTCCTCCAACTCTTAGATGTATTTTTGACTGTGTGTTTCGCAGGCTAAACAACCATCGTGCCTGCGTGAACGGCATGGCGTGGGCGCCGCACTCCTCGTGCCACATCTGCACGTCGGCGGACGACCACCAGGCGCTGATCTGGGACATCCAGCAGATGCCTCGCGTCATCGAGGACCCCATCCTCGCGTATACGTCCGACGGAGAGATCAACCAAATCCAATGGGCTTCTACCCAACCGGATTGGATCGCCATCTGTTATAACAATTGCCTTGAGATCCTTAGGGTGTAGGCTACGGGAATTTGTCGGGTATCGTTTTTTGCCGCCTCCCCGGGCGTCAAGCTTCCACGCGCACCAAATCCTGGGTCTGGCAGCCATGTTGTTTTCTGCTGTGCAACCTCAGACCTCAATCTGCATAATGTAGACAATTCTGTTATGGTAGCTTAACATAAAGCTGGAAAACTTTTGTGAGAAAAGGGGAGAGGAAAGGTTTATGATTACCAGGAATATAAGAAGGAAGAGATTTGAGACAGTGCGGGTGTTTGAAAGAATGGAAAGAAGAAAAAAAAGTTTCCGAACAAAGGAAAAAGAAGGTCAGATATGGACAAGTTTGAGAGAAACTAGGAATTTTTTTCCTTGAAAGGTTTTGCACTTATTACTAGCTAGCCTCTAGTCTATCTGGAATTTTTTTTATAATGTAGGTAGGAAAGAAAGAGGAACTACAAGTGAGTATTTGTTTACAGTACACAATGTATGCCTTTTGAGTTCAGAGGTTGTGCAACAGAAACCATCATGGTGACAGAACTAGAATTTGGTGTACGGGTACCTGAAAGCTTGGTCCTGTGGGAGGATGGACACAGAGGGTGCACCAGGGAAGGTAGGGACGGGCCCCATCTCTCTCTGAAAGTACTGACTGCCATGAAACTACCAAAACTTCCTATGGTTAAATTTTGGCGAGGCCTCTGGGGCAGTGCCTTCTTTACGGTATCAATTGTGTTTGGTATTGAACGAGTATCAAAGAAAGACAAACTCATCTCTATTGAAGGGGTGGTCAGGATCATTTTCATGAATGAAAAAAAATGTCTGTTCAAGGGAGATACCAAAACAAGGAAGGAAGTGATCTTGACTACCCTTTTGGAGATTTTCAAATGGAATGGCCGTTCAGTGCTGTTGAGAGGGAGTTTTGAGGCCCCCATTTTCCCAAGCCTTCCATGGTGTACCCTTGTATGCAAAGTCTGTGTGGAGAATTTTGGTACTGTTGGTTTCAGTCTTAATCCAATCAATAATACAATAACGTTTCTTAAATCCTTTGTTTCTGAGAGTCGCATGTTGAAAGAATACACATTTTGCTTCTATTAAAGAGTTTCCTTAACTTATGAATGATTTGCATAGCTTGTAAAATTAGTGAACCTTTGAAGTGAAAAAAACATAGAGAAAATCACATAAAGATAGATTAAACAACACTTGGTTGCATTGAGGATAGAACTTAGCTTTAAATTCTCAGATGTTCTTACTAAATCTTAGGGTGGATTTTGTGAATACTCTGATTCAGTTGCGATTTACCTTTGTGGAATATAGCACGTCCTCACCATACGAGGTGATTTTGATGTTTAGTTAGTTTATCCTGTTCAAAATTCCAAACTTCTCATCACTAGCCTGTAAAGTTAACACAAAAGTCAACAGAAGTCACCAAAGTGCACCTATTACAATTTGTAATAATGTGAAATCTAATCTTTCAGTGGAACAATGAATGTCAAATTCGTTCATAAGAATGTGAGTTGATATGTTGTTTTTGTAGCCATCTGTGCTCGGCACATGAAATTTGCATGTATAAAAGTACATGTGTCCTGGACTGGCTTAAATCAGAATTCTGAAACTTGGTAGGTAAAAGTTTGACATGTCTTGTAAGTTGTAGACAGCCCCCTTTCCCAACAAAAAACAAACAAACCTAAAGTTTGCTGTCATGTTTTTCACATTTCTCAGATAACAAATAAGCCCAATGTAGGTCTGACAGCTCTACAAAATATTCTTCCTTCTCCAAAATCTGAAAATTAAAGATAAAAGCTACCTCAGGCAGTTTCCACAGTGGACAATTGCAAAATCTGAAACTACTAAGTCACCAAAGTACGTAGCACTAGACTTTGTTGTTTCCATGGTTCTAATTCCCTTCGGATTTCACCCCAAGGTACTCAGGGCTGTATTAGAAAAGAGGAAGTGTGATGCATTATGGGATGTCTTCTGCAGGAAACAGCCTGCAGGTTACCATGGAAACCACCTGCAGGTTGCCATGGAAGCTGCCTGCAGGCCACTATGGAAACTGCCTGCAAGTCACCATGGAAACGTCATGAAGGTTACTTAGGAAACCAGTTACCATGGAAACTGACTGCAGGTCACCATGGAAACCGTCTGTAGGTTACTATGGAAACTGCAGGTTACCATGGAAACTGCCTGTGGATACAGGTTAATGTAAGACACAGTAGATAGGAGTGTTGTTGATCCTTTACATCACTGTACATTTGTGTGGAGGGTTTATTGTTGAGAATTTTGTTAAGATATTCTGTATAGAAGGCCTTTGTTACATTTTCTTGTCGTTTGGAACCAGAAAAAGACAGATCCAATATGGAAGTTTTGTCCAATACTGTTGTCATTGTGCTACAGAAAGTCCTGGAATATTTGGTACAAAGGTTTTCCAACAAGTATTCTGAAAATACCTTGACTGAAAATATGCACATATTTACAATTTGGCATATTTTTGGTCACTGATTCCTCACATGAACAGGAATTTTCCTTTTGCTTATCAAAAAGTAAACGCACAATTTCTTTTTGAGTAATCAAAGGAGGACTTACATGTACGAGATGAATTCATACGGGACCAAGAACTCTACTCGTGTGGGATTTTCTGGCAGTTTAGATCATACATGTAGACGTCAGAAGAAAATATTACAATTATTACGAGAAAAGGGAAGTTTTGGCAGCCAAATTTATTGACTTTCACGTTCACAACATTTTCATAAGAACTCCCCTTTACTTTCTATTATAGAAACGAACCTGATGTGTAAGACTAAAGAAAAAGATTGTTTCAGGGTTGTTCTTTAAGATTAATGTCCAGAGAGCCTTTTCATTTCATTCTAGTTACTGCTGTCCAACCTGTGGTTAAACAATTAGGACTGTTTTGAAAAAGAGAAAATTCAGTGGTCAAGACAATTGCAAAAACATACATTGTCTGCTTGAAAAGAGAAAAAAAATTGGTTTGGGACTGTTATTATTGATATATTAATATGTTTGTGTAGGATCTAATTATGTTTGAATGTCCGTTTGGACGCATAGATTTTGTTGCCTGCCTACAAAACACCAATGGCCAAGTTATCAATTTACCTGTATAGGAAATCACAAGAAACTACATTGTATGCAGACTCAAAGAATTTTTCTCTTCGACTGCTGAGTAATTTCTGCTGGAGTTTGTCTAGCGGCATACATGTAGCTGTAAAAAGTGTGGAAATATCACCACTTTTACAGTCACTTCTGTATTCTGAAGTGTTGAATCTCTAGTTAGTTAGTCCACAATCCCATTCGATGTGCACTTCTCATGTTGTCCATGTTCTTGAGTAGCCTTGAGTCCATCCTAGTCTACCTCCAGTCCACCCCTCTGATCGCAGAATAGTCTGGTCCATGTTGATAGATGATTTTTTTATGTTTGAATATTGGCCAGAAATGTCAGTGAAATTTTTTGCTAACTCCAAGTCAGATGGTCCTCTATAATAGCATGGTAACTGATCAAACAGGCATTTGAGAGTTTGATCCCCATTATACTGCTTCTGAGAAATATTTGATACTTGAAATGATTCGGAACTTAAGGGACAAACTTTTAGATAGGGACGGGTGCCAGACTAGCCTGTGTTTACACAATCTCTCGCTAGGGGGCCGGTAACTGTCGGACTAGCCGCTAGGAGCACGAATTACATGTAGTCCGAGTAAGTGCCAGACTATAATACAGGGGAAAGCGTTCAGAGGAGAAGATTGGAGCTAGACTACGATAGATTCCAGGCTAGTTCTTGTGGCTGCAAACAAACATGACGATGACGATATTTGTATAAATCACTTCTCTACATGGGATCAGTCGTTTTGAGGATGTGCCGTTTGAAAAAAAGTGTGTTGTTGATACCATAGTGGTTATTTGTGAAGTGTGTTGATACAATAAACTGTTTGTACACTCTTACAACTTCTTGTATTGTTCTTTATTTCAAATATGTTAGAAAGATGGTGGGTTAAGTACTAAGACCTGTAGAAGAAAGTTCTATTATACAATGTAGTAGTAGTCGACTGTGTCTTGCTGCTGCAGTAGTCCACCTCGACCAATCAAACCATGTGAATCGCATTGAAACTCAGATTCGTATCAGCCATTTTCCGACAAATCGCTTTCTAAGTTGCGTTAGAGACTACATCTGACAAAACAAACTCGCCAGTGAGATACTGGAAGGTGTCAGCTTTTCAAAGATGTTTTCAGATTATCAATTTTGGCACTTTGGAAGTGATGAAAGCGACCGCGATTTAACGTTTAGAAAAATATAGTTTCTACTACATGTACTTTTCTCTAAACGAAAATGGCTGATACGAATCTGAGTTTCAATGCGATTCACGTGGTTTGATTGGTCGGGGTGTAGTCTGAACACCCTAAATACATGTACCAAGGTACCATTGTACAATGTACCTTTTTAGGTTCATCTCCAAGCAGATCTATCAGTGTCAAGGCACTATCCAAAGGGCCAACCAGTATCCAATAGGCCTTTTCCGGATAATGGTTGGCCATTCAGATACTGCCTTTCCACCAATAGATCTGCTTGGAGATTAAAGAAAGGTAATACTATGCATTTATCAAACGATTAACCAGGGTACTAGCTAAACAGACCCAACTGGTGTAAATGAAAACGTTCGTAAAACGTAATCAACCTTAGGCCATGTTGATTGGATTACATGGATGACATCCAAGCGCATCAAACGTCAGTTTCAAAAAATAGTTTTCAACCATACAGTAAATCATACAAAATGAGTAAATGTATGCTGTAAATTGCAACAACAAAATTTTGGAGAATGGACACTAATATAATTGTTGAGTGCGAAGGTCAATTCCATAGTCAAAAAGAATTGATATGAAACAACAGAAATGACTAATCTATCATTATACTACATGTTGTATACACTGTGTATTAAGTGATTTGTTCAACCTTCCTGACCACGTTGGCAAAGGCGACAACTTTTTTTTTTGCCAAGCTTTGATTTTTTTTATTCGCACGCTTGCATCAGCTTTTGGGTTCCCTGAGGATGTCATCCATATAATCAAATCAACATGGCCTTATTAAAGCCAAATATCTTCAAGTTGATATCTGTAAAAGTTACCACAGAAATGAAAATGTAATGACAATTGACATAGGATGGATCATACTCATTCGGCTGACAAAACTATATAGTGCATTCAGTAGCAGGCATTCCTGTACTTATTTTCCAAAGTCCAGTGCCTTTCTAATGTTAACCAGACTAGCAATATATGAAATTGGTAAACTTCAGTGTTTTCTCTTGTCGTGTGATATCATCGCCACGGGAGAATACTACTGAAGAACAGTGTAAAATACTCTGTGAATAATTTCATCAGGTTGGTATGTCACTGAATAAAAAGACTCTTTTTACACAACCAAGAGATTTATTCAACCAACGTTTCGGTGACCATCTGTCACCTTCTTCAAGGCAATTCTGACTGGTTAACATAGCAATGCAGCACAGTGTAAAATACTACTGAAGTAAACAATCATTACATAGTAACGTGTCTGTAGAGGAACAGCAATTCTTTTATGTGTGAAACTAGTTTGATGTTTCTATGATGAGGTACATTTGCATGTACATGTAGATGATGATTAAGATTTTTTTTAATGTCTATACCTTCAGATGTGCAAGGGAGACACCGAGAGGACCTGTGCATATTGCAGCATTCCAACAAGTAAGGGTGCTACACATTGCCATACTTGAGATAACATACCTAGCATAGCCTGGTATTCTTTCATGCAAGTAAACAGGTGCAATTTGTGGTGATACCATTTGTAACAGCTAGGGGGTGCTGTTGTAAAATTTCGTTTTCCCACCATTGCAGCCTTCCTACTCCATCCTTTAGATTACTGCTGAGGTGTCTTTTGTCCCTAGACTAGACTTCATGCTAAGTTTGTTTGGTTTTGAGGCCATCAGATTAGTTTATCTTAACACGACCAAGAAAAATCATAATATAACCACACTGAAAGCTCTTCACTTCTAAATGGAAGATAGGTCCTACAGTCAGTACTATCTATAATGACCACTGAAGGCATTAAAAGGAAATGTTGTTAGAAAACACAGAATTATTGATATCTGGGCCAATGGTAGAAACACTTTGATTTTAAGGTACCACCAAAAAGCGATCACAATGCTCAGGTGGTCCATATGTAGTCTGGTGGCCATCAGTACAGGTTTGACTGATTAAAGAAAAATAATTTTAGAAAGTTTGAAATTGTGTATAACCAACCTCCTTGGTATAACTGACTTCACCAGAAAGGTTTTCCTCTGTGTCTATATACTGTAGGTACAACATCTAAAAAGCAGATATTTTGGAAAATGTTTTATAACCGTTACTACAATTTCATACCTTGGTTACTACCCTACAACACCAGAACATTGTTATTTTGGTAGATATAAGATCACATAACCATAACATAACACTTTGAGTGAATGAAAGTTTATTACAAATTCTTGCCCGCAGGCTAATTGCAAGTACATGTAACATTAAAAGGATGGACAGACAGTGGAGGACAATATAGCATGTGATTAGTCTAAATATTGACTCTAAATAAATTCTAACTTATTGGGTTCTACTTCTTTTTCAAACTCCGGGAGACAGTGGAAGACGAAGGGTCACAATTTTTCTGTAATGTGTGGGTTTTGTGATATCAAGAGGAGAGTAGTTTTCTTTTTTATGTAGAGGGACAGATTGAGATCCACTTGTGTCCTTTTTTTATGAAATGCCTGTGTCCATATTGATAGCTCACTCATGTGTTGATGAAGGTTAGACATCCAGGTAATAAGATACGCCAAAAATAGTTACTCAAGCAACTGGATAATTACTCAAGCAACTGGATAAGATTTTGAAACAGTCAGACGTTTCAGACAGTATCCACTATTCAGAGTTTTGGTATAAAACCTGGTGTTCTCAGTCCTATCGTTAGTCACTGACGAAAGACAGTGGATACTGTCTGAAACGTCTGACTGTTTCAAAATCTTATCCAGTTGCTTGAGTAATTATTTTTTGGCGTAGTTCACTCATGTCCCTGGTTCCTGTAGGGTCTGCATTGTGACACTAGCGGCATCGCATCCACTGGTGGCTGATGGGAAGACTGTGGCCAGGGTCGACTTCCAGGTCACGGAAAAGGTCAATCGGCTGGACAACAAGGTCATCGGCAAGGGCAAGAGGGTAGGAACATTATCATTGAATATCAAAACAAACAATGATCTAAACAGACATTCTATACGACATGTTTGATGCTGTAGTATTAGATATATTGATACATATAATACAACATTGAACCATCTTAATTTAAAGTCAGTATTATGAATTTTACAAAATCATTTTATGTTACTCGATTTGTATTGTTATATGCTGTGGAAAGGTTATACCCTTGCACTGTTTAATATTTCATGAAAAAGAGATCCAGTTGCTGTATACATTTTGTATCAAATTGAATTGAATGACGCTTTTTGATCTTGGATTCTTTATGGGGTTGACATTAAGGTTCTTTGTACACTACCAATTACAATCACCTTCCAACATTTTGGTAGTTATTCTGGCAGTTCTGCTACCTTCCACATTTCAACTTCCCACCGCTAGGTGGCGCTGCAGTGAGAAGAATACAGTCCCAAACATGACGAGGCTTGTATCCCCCCCTCCCTCTCATCACAGGTTCATGACTGGAGTAGACTCTTTGATCCTTAAGTGAGAAGTAAAAAGCGGTGGAACCTCACACCGAGGACGAAGCATGACGCTTTTTCATTCTCTATCAGTGCAATGCGGCTGGCATATTTTTGGCCAAGCACACCAGATCACCCCTACTCTTCTTGATAAGTGTGTTGGTTTATTCTTTAACGTGCAGAGGTTTGAAAGATCCCTCATACACGGGCCGCTGGCTTTACGTCCGCCTCTGATAGGACGATTCAATTCTTTTCCTGTTGTGTCCAGGCCCAAATGTAGAAACAATCATTACTGCTTCGAGATAGCTAGCAGAAGGACCTCTAAAACGTTAGCAGGTAATTGTCATTGGCTGTGTATAAAGACCCTTACTATCCACTTATTCACCAACCTGATGGAACTGTTTCTGAACGTGTTATAGGGTGCGCAGTGGCTGCAGGAGTCTTCCCCCCTGTGCCGAGTGACCTGTACAGACAACACAGAGTTCACTATATACAGGTAAGGAGGTCTTCAGTGTTGAAATGATCAGATATAAATCATGGCTTGTTTAATTGAACTAACCGTACAATGTAGAAGGGATGGTAAAATGGGTGACAAGATAGCAAGTTGCTGTCCCAGACAAAATTGTACAGACAATAATTACATTGCATGGGAGTTTGAAATTCCAAGCATCTAAAAGTTTTTCAAAAATAGGTAATTGGTTTGGATCTCTGTGCACGCAACATTGATAAAAGAGCTTGTGTCCGTTAAATTAGCACTGTTTTATTTCTACTGTTATATCTATACGTTTGTGAAGGTTAGACATCCAGGTAAACAATATATAAATGAACCGGCAAAACGAATACAAAGCCGGTAATTCAACCTGTTTTTCCAGTGTGAATTACCAGCTTTGTATTCGTTTTGCCAGTTCATTCTAGTGATGCTAGTGTCACTCGAAACATTCAGAAATAAATCTCTGAATTTTATCCAGTTGTAGAGTTTGAATTCTCTTTATGTATATGTTATATCTATAGAATTTAGTGAAGTTTTTCTCTGGAGCCTCTATTTTCATTTCATCTTCTGTTGTTTTCAAGCAATAAAAAGTACTACAGCTTTCAGATGTCTAATTTACATTTTGAGAGCCTCTTTATTTTCCAGTTGCATCAAAGGGAAGCTGGTAGAAGTGAATGAAAACCTGATCAACTCCCCTCAGCTGTTGACAGAGAAGGTAAGACATCTCACAGGTACTTCTGTTGTCTTCTTTTGGTCACTTTTGTAGTGGTCTACCTTTTTTTGGCTCCACACCTTCTCCTAGTACCAAATGTTACAAAACATGCATGAACAGTGACACCCCGACCAATTGAATCATGTGAATCGCATTGAAACTCAGATTCGTATCAGTCATTTCCCGACAAATCGCTTTCTAACTTGCGTTAACGACTACATCCGACAAAACAAACTGGCCAGTGAGATGGTGGAGGGTGTCAGCTTTCCAAAGATATTTTCAGATTGACAATTTTGGTACTTTGGAAGTGATTGAAAGTGACCGCGATTTAACGTCTAGTTTCTACTACTTTTCTCTAAATGTTAAATCGCGGTCACTTTCAATCACTTCCAAAGTGCCAAAATTGTCCATCTGAAAACATCTTTGGAAAGCTGACACCTTCCACCATCTCACTGGCGAGTTTGTTTTGTCGGATGTAGTCGTTAACGCAAGTTAAAAAGCGATTTGTCGGGAAATGGCTGATACGAATCTGAGTTTCAATGCGATTCACGTGATTCGATTGGTCGGGGTGAGTGAGTAGGATCGGACCCTACATGAGTTCCAGAATACCATCTTCGGGCAATCTTAAGGCCTGTAGAATCCTAGTCTTCACTCTTGCAGTTCTTAAGTGAGGTACTTCTTATTCCCTCAACGATTGTCAAATTTAGTCAATAACAGTTTTATTTTCAACCACTAGCTGTGGTGAGGAGTTCCAGTCCTTTACTATATACTATTCTGACACTAAATGACTGTCCCCTAATTCTGTTCTCAGCCAATTGAACCTTGAGTTTGAAACTATAGCCTCTTGTTGAACGTCCGTCTTGAATTGTGAAGAATGAATCAATAGGGTTGAAAATTAGTCCTAACGTTCCCGTACCTACCTCTAACCCTAAATCTGCTTGGAGATTAGTCCTAACGGTCCTGTACCGCTCTATAACCCTACATCTGCTTGGAGATGTGACCTAGTTACCTGACCTCATGATGACCTCACACTAACCAATTCTCTTCACGCTCTTCCCATGCACAATCCGATAATGATAGCTTATCGCAGCAGATTCGTCCAATACAATATGCCAAAGCCTATTCATATTGTACATGCAGGTCCAAAGCATTATCGTCAATCTAAAATTTTGCAGCAGTACTGTAGCTCAGTCACCTCACCCACTTATTTGGGCAAGGATGTAGGTACGCTATTGAACTGTAGGGGTTACAGTGCTGGGATTCTTCATCAAATAATTCTGTCTTGGAAAAAACAGATCTGTAGGTTCGTATTGGAGGTACAACACCATTGCCTTCTTATGGCCTGTGTAGATTTCATAAATATCTTTTTCTTGATTATACATGTATTTTCTTCGTGTCAGATCCGTACGAGCAAATACAAATCGATTTAGTCCACATTCAACAACCCCAAAAGCTTGCACATGTATTACGATACTTTCACTGTTATACAAGGTGGTACTGCAATGGTCGTCGACAAGTCAATTTTTGTTGTTTTCACTAGGCCTTCAGTTAACCTTGAAAAATAACGGTCGTTTTTCATGGAGGTCATGGGGTCACTCAATACAATGAATGGAAATCATGTCATCACAGATCTCTATTTATCCTCCTTGACAGTATGTAGCACATTTACATGAAAACATGATACGACATTTCTTCTGTATTCTTCTACCACATCACAAAACGTTAGAGATGAGAATGTGTGATGATGTCCTGCGGATCCGCATCTGTATACAGTTTCCTCCGCCCCAGCCTCTCTCAGGAGTTCGGTCCGTAACTAGTTCACCAGTCTCTAGGCCGTTTCATCTATCTAGCATGCAGAACACGTGCGAGAAACCCCCAGGCCTGATGAACGGCTTCCGTGCGTCAGAGAAAGAACCCCCCGCGGGGACATCTCATCCAATCGCCATCAATCATGGCTTAACAGCTTTCGTCATCAGTCATCTGCTGGGTGGAGGGGGGTTTCCCTCCATCGACTTCCAATACATCATCGGATTCACTGACAAGACTTCTCGTTCTGACTCTCAATTATTGATGCTGAAGGAAAATAGGCAAACCGCTGCAGGAAAAGCGCTTCATTGGAGTTAAGTATCCAAATAACAGACCTACCTTGGTTCTTTGACGTAATCCTTTGAGTTTTACATACTTTCTAGACTAAAAATGACCACATTTATCTCATATTCATTCTTTGAAGTAATCCTTTGAATTTTCCATAATTTCTAGACTAAAATAGCCACATACTTACTTCGCAAAACGAGAACTTTTGTCATAACTCAAACAAAGGCACGTTTCCGTAAATGAATGAATGTGCCCTCCATGTCGTTATGGATTTTCATTAACAGAATTTGTCTTTTGATGACGGTAATCTGTTTAACGTGCTAAGCACCTACACACCCTTTTATATCCATCACACTTCCGTCGAAATTTATTGGCATTTCAGCATGTCGTAAACCAGTAGAATTTGAAACTTTTTGAAAAGGTTCTAGGACTTGGTCTCCATTAAATTTCCCCTGGTTACCCCCTCATTCACACCTAACATTACTAATTTTTAAAAGGAGATCACCTGCAAAGAAATTGTCACAATGATTTGAGTTTTTTATAATTATGATAATTATAGTTTGTGATAATAATAACCTTTATTGTAAACCCATGCCCTGCCGGGCTAAGTACAAACATCATCATCATCATCATCTTGGCGTTAGAATGTCACGGATGGCCATAGCCCTCCTCCTCCAGTCCTCTCTGTCCTCCATCGTTCTTGGCAGATCTTCTTGAACTACGGTACAGGCATACAGATAAAAAAAGTCGTGGTAAAGTACATAACATGACACTAACAAGACTTCTACTTCTAATCTGAAACATTGGCACGTTTTAAAACTACTCAATATAGTCAAATTTGAGCTTTGGACTGAGGTCAGGTCGCAGTCGTTTTCAACGTCCTTCGTATATACAGATCCAGCACTGTGCGAGATATCATATTTACATGGAGGAGGTCTCATTTAAACGATCCAGCGGACAGGGCCGTTAGGAAAACTGCTGAGAGGGGGAATGTGGGGTAATTGATGACGTTTGAATGGCGACGCACGTGCAGAGCGTGGTGTGATTTAAGGGTTCTTGATGACAACACCTCTCTGATACGGCGATTGGAATCCGCAGGACATACATCAGGATTTGAAACGACAGCCATCTAACGGTCAATTTAGCGCAAATGAAAGATCGCAGGGAGGCTTTTATGGTGTCGAAGGTGATGAGAGAGTAGATTGAGTGGTGAGGAGTTATTACGGAGAGTTCTCGGGGTGGCCAGGCGGTCACCAGGTCAGCGTGATCCACGGTTGAAGTACTCGGGCTGTCGAGCAGATTTCGCCAAGACTGGTTTAATGCCTAGCCTGAATTCAATCAAGCCTCCTGTGACCGCTCGCCGCCCTGTAACCGCCTCGCAACGCGGGGAGGGGAGAGAAACCCCTGGACAGCTGGAGTCTGTGTTATACAGACTAGTTTAATGCCCAACACGACAAAAATTGGACACACCTTGGGCTGCATGACACCTGTATTTGTCAAAGAATGAATCCACGGTTTTAGTAGATACTAGTGCGTCTATTTATCCAGCTTGATGGGCACGTGACACAGTAAACAGTGGAGCAAATGGAGCATAGTTTATGACGTCCTCCGTCTCTTCTTGATGCCATGGTGGAAGCGCCCTGATGATATATATTTCTTCTTTTTATTACCTTCGACAAGAAGGTTATATTTTCGTTAGCATTTGGTGTGTGTGTCCTTCCGTATGTCAACACGATAACTCAAGAATGCCTGGATGGATTGTCTTGAAACGTGGGTAGGTCTTCTTGTTTGATGTTAATTTTCTATAATGTTTTTTTTTTTAAATTTTTTATTTCAGCCGAGTTCAGAAGGCTACATCGCCATCGTGCTTCCAAAGTTCGGCGAAAGCGACAAAGAGATGGCCAGGCTACTGTCCCAACAACAGTACCAGGACGCACTGGAACGTAGGGAACGAGAAGGCCCATCGGCTGTCCGGGAACGAGAAGAGGGCCAGTCATGCTCCAAAATGGAGGAGGAAAGTACTTCCAGCGCGGATCCGGGGAAAGATCGGGCGGGGGAGAGTAAAGATGCTGCCGACGAGCCAGAACAGAAGAGAGCTAAGCTAGAAGTGACGGATAAGGAACAACTATCTTCTTAGGATCTTACTGTAATCCAAACAATGATTCCAGTCAGGATGTTAACTGTTAAGTTGTTTTCTTTTCGTATTCATATCGGAAGCAAATAGTGGCACACTCTAGTTACTTGGCCAATATCAATTTCACCACTGAAGAAAAAAGATACAACTAACAAAAAGGTGCGTAGAAATACAGGAAACAAAAATGTAGTGCGTCCATTCATTAACCGAAGGAGGATAAAAGTACGAAATGTCCGATGGTTAGTGAAAAGGTAAAAGAAGAGAGAAGTGGTCAATTTGAAAACGTCTGATGTTACACTTATCCAGTCCTATGTATATTTCCTTAACCTGTTGTTAATCCTGATGTGCATACCTGCAAAATGCACATACAAACCTATTCGCGCAGCAAAAGGAAATTCTTGTGATGAATGTTGTCCTAGAAGGAGGTTTTTTTGGGGAAGATAAGAAAGGCTGTCATCAAAGCTATTAGTTTCACCTTATCTCTCACTTCCAATGAGATAAGAAGGGGCCAGGCCTAATCACGTGTCAGTCACGTGAACAGTACATTTTGGTAAGACATGAGGCCTATATCAACGATATTTGTACAGCTCTTTCAAACTTTTTAATTCTTTGTCCTTGAAGATGTGTTTACAGCTCATGCAGAAACAGCTTGTCATACCATCATGGGCAGGAACTACACTGTGTATTCATATGCAATGACCTTAGACTGTCAACGTTTACTACATATTTGCCAATTTTTGGCATGTTGACCACCGTCGGAGGGCAATGAACTCCAGCAATATGCAATCTTGAATAAACACAGACTTATAACCACATGTTCCAGTGGCAGTGCATAGTGTCTTATTGACTGTTGTGTCAAATAAAAGTATGTCTTTCAGACGATCATCTTAAAATGTATTGTGTAAGCAGTAAAATTATCTATTAAAGGGACCATCAAGGGTGGTCTTTATAAAGAGGTGGTCACTACATAGCTAGTGCAGGTTCGACTGTACTTAACATGACAAACCCGAATAAGTTGAAAAGTTAGATCTTTCGAAACCAACAGGTGAGCATAGCCACTGAGGCATTAAGACACATTATCATAATTTACCCAAATTGCCTAGTATGCTCTAGAATACATAAAATATTGCGATAAAACAACAACTAGCATTACTATTACAAGCTAAATAAAAACGTGTTGAATCCTGTTCATATCAAAGAGTTACAAATGTATAGAAATAAAGTGAATATATGAGAAGGAATCAAACTTATCCCTATTTCATGATAATTCTTGGGCCACGAATGAAATTCAATAGAGCAACTCTGGGGTGTAGACAACAATAATTTGAAGTTATGTCGTTCCATGCTTGCCAAGTAATGGATGACAACCTCCCGTTTTCGGGAGAAGATGTCAGCCCAAGTGGGCGGGCATGTGCGAGCCTTGGACGGCTGAGCTGAGCTGTCCTATGGCTTAGGAGATCACTAGTTCTCTGTCTGGGAACTTAGTGTCTCAAAAAACTAGGGCCCTCCGTGGTGCCCTCAAGGCCGGCCTGGCCACGCCAGGCTGTGTCGCAAGACGTCACGTAACACGATGTCACAATATGGCAGAATTTATACTAACATCATACCAATTCGTCATTATAAGTTCATTTTCCCACAATTTCCCAGACTCTTCTAGCCCTGCCCTCAATGCAAGGTTTAATATTGTATGCAAATTCTATATTTGTTATTGCAAACCCGAGTTTGGTTTCCCCAGCCCCACCCACACCCCCGCAAATATTTACAGTACCTTAAGAGCATGCCACTTCCATTCGTGGTTTGGACACCAAAAAGGCCGTTTGGGTAAATTATGTTCATGTGCAGTTGTAACACAGGTGAGAGTAATTAATCAAGATTTGATCATTGCCGTGGTAACTGAGATTCAGTCACAGTAAACGGACGAGGAGACGTGGTGTTGGTGGTTCCATGTTTCAATGAATTTGCTTTAATTTTGACAATTTAAAACAAAAAGCAAAACTATACAGATAAACATAAAGAACGGCGGGAGTTTCCTTGAATATGAATGAGTTGGGACCATTGTATGAAATATCCAGTGCAGATAACGTACATTAAAGAAAGACGTACTGAAGGACGGGAAACAGCAGTTTCAGCATAAAATAAGCATCAGCTCAGCTCATTCTGTTCTTCACATATCTTACATACATCGAAAATATTGGCCAATATACACCAAGCCGTTGCATATCTATCCTGAACGCATATCTATCCTTAACCATAGATCATGTGCGTTCCGGATTTTCTCAGAAATTGAAATAACATCATTCTTGTTTTCCACATCATCAATGGCTACCCCCAGCGCTCGCTCATGCAGCGCTCTGGCCAATTTGAGGTCGCAGAGAGAGCGCCGTCCTAGTAGAATGCGGCCCTTTACAGAGAGAAGCTAAAGAAACGTCAGTACGGAAATCATAAAGACTAAAAAATATACGCACAAGTGTGGTCACGGGGATTTAGATCTTTTAACTGGATGTAAACACAGGATATGATGAACCAAGGACTGTGCTCATATATAACGGAAATGGACAAACCGAATGGACACGGACCATGAACCAGCTTTCGCCCTACTACTATATGTTGTATGTTGTAGCAATTGTATATTGTTGTACCATAGATATGTAATGATATATGTTGATAGAGTTATTAGGACTCAAATGACTGTGCATCTCTGCTATATTGTATCTGACCCTTACCTCTTCCCTCATGACCTCAATAAAAAGCGGCCTGCGTGCCAATTTGAGCTTATCATGAATAAACAAAGGTTCAAACAAAAATATCATGGTGGTCTTTTCCTTTCCTCGAAATATTCAAAACATTCGAATCGAAGCATATCAAAAAATAGTGTTAGTTTATTTGTTGTAGCAATTGGTCTCCCGCGAGGGATTAACAGGGGGCACCACGTGAAGGTTTGCTACTTGCTCCCCTTGTTAGTATGTTAGTGTGCAAGTGCATGTGGTACACAAATACATAGAGACAGACACTTTCGTTTCTTTCCCGTTTCCAACCAACGCATGTGGTATTCGCTATCAACGGACAGGCTAAGCCCTCCTCACAAGTCATAGGGCAAGCCCGTCCTCAGCAAATCCGCCATGCCAGCCGATCACTTAGGTATTCGTGAACACAAATATCACTAAGCGAACATAGCCACATGATTGTGAACTTAATTGCTGCCTGTGAAACGCACTTCAATCGAAGAGCTGTTTTGTTCGTGGTAAGGTTTGGACAGATCCGAAAACTAATAACTTGTCGCTCTAAGCTAGTGACACCGCCTCTTACGATCGTGCGTTTTGTACATACGTTTATATCAACATTACACTAACATCATCATGCCACCAAGACTACTTGTTAGCCTTCGATGAATGATTCAAAACTGACAGAAATGAAACCGTACCTATTTCGATTCTGTACGCATGGTTTTGCATTCATATGGTAACATCGGGCGTAGGCAGAATCAAAATGGGTAAATTATGTTGATGTACACCTGTAACACGGCGGTTACACGGGTAACGTTAACATTAATCATTAATACTGAACATAATAATCAAGATGAGAATATGAGAGGATTGTACAAAATTCAGGAATGACCTACAAAGGCGTAGAATTCTATTCTACGACAACAGAAAATAAATCTCCAAAATTAAACAACAACAAATCAACGTTACCCCTAAGGCCACGGCAAGTAAATTTTATGGATGACATCCTCTGCAGACTCCTAAACTAATGAGATAGGGCGAAAAAAAACGTCCGAGCTTGTTATACCATCATGGGCATTCATAGGCAATGGAACACCTGGGCAGCAACTATATTCAACTGGGTATTCATATGGAACACCCTGTCAACGCATGCCATCAAATGCGAGCAATTGAGCCTCAAGTTTGCTGGATCATATCAAACAATTACACAACACAAAAAGCTTTTGTCCGACATATAATCGGAGGGCAATGAAATCGGTTTTTTTTTCGAAATCAGGCAAAAATTAATGAGCGCGCTCATGTCATCCATAAAATTTACTTGCTGTGGCCTTACCACTGGTTACCCCTCACTTGCGCCGTTACTTATTAGGTTACAACGAACCGTTTATTACCTTCGCCAATAACGTTACGTTTTCGGTGCCGTTTGTGTGTTAGTGTCTCTGTGAACAACATAACCCGTTAATCTGTGGATGGATCCTTATTATATTTGGTAGGTGGATAAGGGTCGGGAAAACAAAGGTCAAGTTCGATGATGAATGAAAATAACGGGCCTTCCTGCGGCTTTCTACAGTACTGCAGCGGGATTTCAGGTTTTGATATCTCGTTTCGGTAGCAATTCTAAATCTGCCTTCTCCTTCAAGTTTCAAAGCTGCACTCTTCAAAACTGCGCTATCCAAGTGCCTGTACAGGGCCTGGCCTGATTCTGAGGACATCGCGCTCGTGGATGGCCTACTTGGCTTCCTGACACATTATCTTGAGAAGTGCCCCGTGCTCTCTCCTCCGATTCATCAAGCTCCCCCTGTCCGTCCCTGCTGAATGATGAGGAGCACTTGCATGACCCTTTTTACGTCCGTAGTGTTTAAGTTACTTTAGGCATCCACAGGATACATCGAGCCGTGGTTGATCGCGAAACGACCTCTGTCTCCTGTGCTCACCCATCCAGCTGGGTGACATTTAAATGTTGGAGAGAGAGCGTGACAGTTAGCTACTGCCTTGTTGCTGGGGCGATGGTGGAGCTGCGATAGCGATTTCTGGTTTGAAGCACATTTGAGCAACATTGGAACATCTTTCATCAATTGTATTACGCTTTGCAATTCACTCCAGACTCCTTAGTGGCCACGGTATCGAACGTAACGTTGTCCACTCTCTAGAGCTGAATAAAAGTTACGGCCATCAATAAAGTTCAATTTTCTATCATATCATAATAGTCGTATAGAAAATTTTAGGACAGGCGGGAATAACAATTAATGATGCCTTTAATGTACAACTATCAGGCTATAACAATTGTGTAGCTGAATGAACTTAGATAGCTGGTACTACAATGGTTAATGTCAATGACAAGAAAAGTGTAATTTTTGCCCAATCCTCGTGACTTGTTGAGGAGTACAGATTGTCATTTCGGATGGTGACGTAAAGCCGGCGACCCCGTGTATGGGGGAGCTTCAGGCATAAGCCTCAAACCTCTGCACGTAAAAGAACCCAGCACACTTATCGAGAAGAGTAGGGGTGACCCGGTGTGCTTGGCCAAAAACGTGGGCCGTGGCTAAGCCGTATTGCACTACTAGCTAGCGAAAAAGCGTCATGCTTCGTCCTCAGTTTGAGGTTCGACCACTTTACCTTTACATTTTACAGACTGATTGCTTCCATCAGCTGGTAGATCTCTAGCTCTGCGGTGAGCGATCAGTCCGCACTGTAATGGTTCTCCATCTGGAAGGGTTCTGCCCGATTGCCAACAGAGTGACCCGAACGACCTGTGTCATTATGAAACATGGCTACCATATAGGAACTGTGTGTGTTTCCAACCCACTTCTTCCATCGCCACAGCTGTCTTCAATACAAGTGTAGCAATCACACAGCTGACACGGGTTTCCTTCTTAAAGTTACGTGTGTGAGAGAGAGCTCTTGAAGTTATGAGTTTGTTAGTCAATCATCAGTTTGTCGGTGGTAATGAAACGTTTCACATTCTGATTAAGGTTTTCCACTCATTCGGTCAACTTCTGGTTCTACACTGAGTGTTTATAAACTCCTGGTGCTAACCCACCGTGTTCTAGGCTGTTCTTGCAGTCAACACAGATGGAAGACATGTCTTCTACGATTTGTTACCGTGTCCAAACTATTAAAACCAGAGCCTGAACAGCCTGGCTCAGCACGGGTCAACGTTGATTGACCTGTTTGCTTTTACATGCCAGAACGCAGTGAATGAACAATTACTCCACGCGGGAAGGGTAAGCAGAAAAGAAAAACTGACAGCCTTTTAAATTTCCTGGCACCATGCCTGGCAGTCGTACTTTTGAGTCCACTCGCTCGGAACAGATTAACACAGCCGTGCCTGTTGTATCTGATGGAGTGGCTGTCGAGGAGCTTTCAGCCTTTTCTGTTCGTTGTCACATTTGTCGTTTCGCTTTTGTGAACAGCGGAGAAAGACACAATGCACATGTCTTTGAGGAAATGTCTTCTACGATTTCTCACCCAATCTATCTCTGGTTTAACGATGACAGTGGTATAAAATACCTGTTCACCCAGATACCCTTTTGAACTTTTCTGTGTGTATCACTTTTACTAGTATAAATCTAAGTGACAGGGGCTTGGCACAATCTTGACAGTGTCAGTCTTAAGAAAATCATTCACGAATTTTCGACATGTGATGTAAAACGGAGGACAAAATGAGAAATAGACTAGGTTAAAGGGATTTGCAACGAATCCTGACTGTCCTAGCATTTCGGAGTGAAGACTTAGTGTAGGATACGCTTTTTTAAGGTAAACCTCAGCATGGGTCGTTTCTAACGAAATGATGATCTTGTTTGGTCTTTATCTGTATGTCTAATATGAACAATTAAATGCTCAGTTCGGCTATGTCGTGGGAAAGTCTATCTTGGCTAGGACCTAAAGAAAAATCACACATGGCCATATTGAAAAAAACCTCTTGCCTCATCATGTACTACTGGAGACTTAGCTATCGTGCCCTAGGAAACATAGATCTAGTTTGGTAAACGTTTGAAATTATGTTGGCCACCTTTGTCAAACTTCCCCAGCGCAAGTACCACACTTCCAAACCTAACTGGGTAGGTAGATCACCTTTCTACATTTCTATCGTTGCCTTCTTTTGACCTTGCAATAATTCAACCACCTACCCCATTGAGACTATTCGGAAAGGATTCGTCAAGCTTGTAGTTTCGCCGAGTCAGCATTACCGGTACAACAATGCACAAGAAAGACTTGATGATGTTGGGGGAGATTATAACCTTTCCGAATGTCTCGGAGAAGAAAGCGTAATATATTGTGATGTCACATTTATCACCATGCAAGACATGCCCTATTATCAGGTATTATCAACAGGGAGTCAGGCGCTGTGAGGACTAGGCTGTGTATTAAACTCACTTGAACGGTGTTCTCGAAATCTGTGTCTGATTTCTGGTAAGTCGATCAAATGATCTCTAGAGATTCTAAAGACGACATGACGGATCGGAGGGTAACCCGGCAGATGACTACTGTTTATTTTGACACTGGAACGAAGCACGCTGAGACTCCATGATCCTACAACACGGGAGGACAAAGGTCTTGAAATGACGTAGGAAATGGTCACCCTCCTGGACCCGGAGCGCACCCCCTAGAGGCAATGCTTACAAAACCACTCAGAGATCGAGAACTGGGACATCTGGACAAGAAATACATCTGGTAGGCAGGAATCGACAGGGAGAAGGAACAGATGAGATTTTTTACGACCTTGTCCTTTGATAGAATAAATAAGGTTAGCTTTTATTACATTAGGTGTCAAGTAGCAAACATGTTGTTAAAAATCAGCTATCATGTATTTTTCCATCGGTGTATGTTTCGTAATCAAATGCATTTGGTATTCTTTAAGAAACGTAAGTGCTTCAGGGACATGGATCCATCATACCCGTGGTCTGATAGAAATATTTAAGACATCATTAGATATGTGATCGGTTTGACGATATACGCTGTTAAAAAGATAATTCTACAAGGTTGGCCTGTGACAAAGACAATCTTAAGACTTTCTACGGCCTAGAGGTCGTACTTTAGTCCCAAGCAGCCTTACCTCTTTGTCAGGTTTTACGACACCAAGGGATGTAACTTGTCCTTGAAATGTCAAACATGTGTCAAGAGAGCACACATTCTAACACGGACATTTACTCACATGTTCTAAAAATAGGTCTTTCCCCAGAATAGGTACAACATAACCTACATAAACCATCGTTTTATGGACCACATGTTCGATGCATCCCATATGGAAAGGAAAAGGGTGGCTCTTCTAAGTCGACTTAGCAACATAACCCGTTTATCACGTTATACAAATGTACCAAGTAGACCTAGTATGACTGGAATGCATCCTAGGTTTCTCTAGTCACGAGTATGTTTGCAATCTTCTCATTATTACCATACATTTCCTTAAAGGGTTACGTTATGGAAAACAAAGCGGTAACTTACATTAGCACGGGATGGGGGCCGGTACCAACTTCCAATCACGTTTGCCCCGTTGCGCACGTCACGCCTCTGTGTTCTGAGCAATCTGGTCCTCAGTTAGGAAGAAGACCAGAGGGCTGGTCGAAAATTGGGAAAAGTCCACTCTTCTTCTGTTGGAATTAAATCAAAGCCATCTCTGTCATGTTGCATTACCTGGTATCAAGGATGTCATCACTAACATGTGTAAGATATGCACTCAACTTTTCATAACAAAACGTAAAAATCCCAATTTATCCCAATAGCATAAGTTGCCAATACACCAGCCATACAGAAACGTTTGGGAATGCTGATATGATCCACAGACATAACCCCATCAAAACCTTCCTTACGTAGGCTGGAGTGTGTTTTTTTTATGGTGACTCATTGGTGAGTGTCTCATTATCAGGTCAGAGGAGCTCATTGACCTTTGTTAACAGATAAGGCACAGTGGCTGTTTTTCTTAAGGTTCACCCTTGGGTCAGAATGACTGTCAAAAGGTCAAATATTTGATATTTCGTTCTAAATATGTCACGATTCCTTGTATATATTCCACAAAGGTCTTGATTAAAATTCTAGTCAACCATGTCCTCGATTGTTATTTATGTTAGCACATGTGTCTAGACCTCACGCTAGGTAAAGTTGCTTTTCACGTGCGTTATGGCAGTCGTCAAGAAATCTTAAGGAACAAATTGTAAGGATGATTAAGCCATTACTCTTAAAAGACACTGTCATCGAAGATTTCAATGTGTCATTTGGGCACTTGCCAAAAGCTTGACAAGGGGAGCGGATAGCATTTAGGCAGGTTATCAAACCTACTGCTAACTCAACAGAAATCACTCTTGTGTAAATAGGGGATAACTCGAGGCCAATGTCAGTGTCAGTTCTTCCTCTTACGCATATATCTTAGACTACATCTGTTAATAATTAAATCGGAGTTCAAAATAACCTCAATTTAATTGATCATGAATTGGACGAAATTGTTTAAAGGAGAGAGTTGGCTCTATGTAAAAAGGGGAAGGGCTAGCAACCAATGCCTGTCAAAATACACCCCACAACAGACATACAAGGGAACTTGCCGACCTATTTGCCACTAGGCACTACAAGGTGAACAACAACAATACATTAATGACTTCATTTGTGAAAGTCCCATATGGAATCGCCTTCGCTGTAAGATAGGGGTTTGCTGGTCACTGAAAATATACTTGGGTCGTTTAACAGCTGCTTGGTTCTTTCTTTAATACCTATCGAAATGTTTTCATCTGTTTCATAACAAACATTGTTTCAACATTTTTTTTACTATGCATTACGATCACACTGAATGAGATTCGAGCAGGCAATGTGGAAATCATTTCCGCACGACTGTGTCCTTAAATAGCTTTTGAAAGCTTACCCGTGAGTAAGGATAATCTTCTTAAGGCAAGTGATCCTTTGTCAACTCAACAGGAACGTCCTACAGTGTAATTACAAGACGTAATGTCATGTTTGTTACTGTGGAGGTGAAGACCATGCCTTTCCCAGGATCATTCGAAACGTTGGGACTGGAAATGATTATCAAAGAAAACATACACCTGATATTAAGTTATTGTGTGAGAGACCCAAAAATAGCACATTCCGTGCTGTTTTATACGATGCAGCAAAAAGGTCTTAACTTATTGAGTAATACCAACCGTGTTAGGTTCTAATCTATTTATTTCTGTAAGTCAGGCAGCCAATGGTTAAATGATGAACAGGTGTGCGGGCTAAGGTGACTTGCATATAGAGGATTTAATTGTTCATGACCGTGACTCGCAAGCGATCGCTTCTTAGTAGACTGCATCACATTCATCTTCGAGCTTCGCAGCCACCCTGGCCATAGCTTACGTTGACACAAAGTTTGCTGAAGAACTGAAGCATCGGCTTATCCACTGTCTATACTATAGCCATAACATAAGCTGTCCCATTTAAGTCTGGCGATCTGTGTGTTTAAACAATAGGCTATTGTAGCCTGTGTCATTGAACAGGGCCAAAACCTTATCAAGATAAATGCACTGCAGCCTTGCACATATTTGCTCTTGGGCGGTTTTACACAGTATCAATCTAACCTTGACTAGCTTTGGTATGTGTGAACCGCATTTTATCTCTCAAAGGTTGTTTTTTTCCAAGTGTTTGCGACAAAACGACGTTGGCGACCTGCTTTGTTGGATGGCCATGGAATCTGCCGCCCTAGTATCAGCAATGCGTTTGTTGTGGATCGAAGATGGATAAGAAACATGGTGTGGCCTCCCACAGCTTGGCTTGGGTTCAAGATGTTCTCTGTTACTGCCTGTTATAAGCCTGCTGACATAAGCATAATTTTGATTGTACTTGAAATCCAGCAATACCTTGAGTGCATAGAACGTTTCATCATGTGTCTGTATTTTTGTCAAATTAGAGACAGTGGCAGATGGATTTATAACAGTTGTTCTGTGTGATCATTTAAGATTATTTTTCGACGATATATATACTGTGGATTTACGCTTTGACATGTTACTGTCTCTCTAATAAAGAAGAATCAATCAAGAACTTGAACATAAAGTTCAGGCATTCATATCATCGGAACGACATTTTATTACAGAATGAATACCAGCAACTCGACAAAAATTATAAACGTCTGTCTTTCATCCAGTTGTAGTGGTGGGTCTTGTTACAAACAGCATAGATCTATTTGTAAGAAAATGATAGAATTTGAGTACATCTGCATAACGACATAATGTTCATTAAACGTTAGATAGAAACGTTGAGATGGGTCAGCAGGCGTTTCTGACTTTTGTCACGTAGTTTAAATCAGTAGCATGATACTTTGCAGCATAGGTGTTAGTTGTCATCACAGAGGTACGAATTATCACTATGTTGAGTTTGGGTAGTTTCATATCACAACACAATATACGTTTTACTGTTGTTCGTGAGATTATGACGTAGTATTATGGATATTTTACATTTTTTTCAAGCTATACAGCCATCACAGCTTCTGGAAAATTCGGGACACTTGTCCACAAATGGTTATCTTGTGAAGATAAAAGCTCGCCCTTGGTTTCTCCACACAAACGGCCTCAACAGATGGCTTGGGTATCTTCCCTTGGCACCATGCAGTTTCTACCATGTTACAGTTGATATAAACAAGACTTTGTAACGTACAACAAAACCGAAATGTATGCTAGGGAGAAGTGGTAACTGATGCTGGACAGGTGGCGACTAAGGAAAGTATCATGCCCGAAAGGACTTCTAGATCTTTCTTTTGGGAAATGGGCCATTACATTCGATCACTACTTTATCGTAGTCCATGCTTTTTCCCTGGGTACATAAAGCTCTTATGTGATGTACCAAATGTATACAGTCGTTCTATCATTGATAAAATAGTATATTAGTCAGTGTTATACTGGGCAACTATAACGCAAATACTAGCTTTTTTACACGTAGAAACATCGATTCGTTTGATTATCAATAGATTAGAACTTCATCGATGGCAATTAATGCTTTGATCTGAACGCTGCTTTAAATTTAAATTTTACGGGAAGGTTTCAATATTTCCATAAACCTGTAGGAATCCATAGTCAACACAAATCGCTAACGTTGACAGATCTCTTATGTGTTCCGCTGCACTGGTTTCTTGGAGTCCATTGACAGATAAAATAGAAAGCCATTGCCAAAAACTTTAATGCTATTTATGCTAATGAGTCCAAAGTCCAACTTACAAGAGATCGGCAGTAGTATACAAGAAGATAAATGGATTATTATTAGCATCAAAGATTGTAGGAAAGAATGTCGAGGTCGTTGCATAGTACATTTCTAGAGCATGCGCTATCTTCGTTTTACACAATGGTTCACTTTGAACACAGGAAGTAACGCATTGACTGGTAATTTGTAGACTCTAAGAATCAACTTCAGATTTAGACTATACATGGCTTCAAGCTTTATACGTGCCTGGGATATGCAGGGAGCTAGCCAAGATTTTGGAGTGAAATGTTCTAGTTTTGCTGAGCTTCACAATGTTAAAGGCACTGTATTATATCGCAGTGATAGGCCTGTCCTGTGCTACGTGTATGAGAACATGTAGGTCGATAGGGTTTAAAGACATGGTTTTCCCACTCTGCATGTTAAAAGATTAGCGATGATATTGATTGTCATCATCATCATATAGGGACTAAGGTTGCTCTCTCCCTCCATGCGTCACGGTCTGCCATTAGTTGGCCTAGATCTTCAGACCTCACCCCTACATCCCCAGCAAGTTGGTCTATGTAGGTCCGTCGGGGTCGCCCGACACAGGAATGCCCATGAGTTGGTGCCCAGAGCAGGAGTTCACTTACAAGTTCTTCCTTGTTTCTGTAGCTATGTCCTGCAAACCGTACCCTTCTCTCTCGTATGATTGATGATACGGATGGTAATGTTCCATACAGTTCCGCCTTAGTGGTGTGTCCTCATGTGGTAGACGTGGCGCATCACCGCATTATTACACCCTTGTAACATGAGGGTGGACGCTAACGATAGACTATATTGATTGTAAACGTTCGATCTCATTTACATGAGTTGAGACGAAGATCTTAACGAATCGTCCATGATGCATGCCATCAGTGAGCATCCGATGTGGGGAGAGGGTCCGTAACGCGTGTACTATATAGCCAGTCAGGAAACCACAAACCGCACTGGACAGACAGCGGTGAAAACCTAACACCCTAGCCCTCTTCACTCAGTCCCCTCGGGCACAGCCACAGGAGCCTTCATAGCAGCAAAACGTGTGAAACGTATGTCTTAACAAATTGATTGATTGTGAACGTTTGAACTGAGTGTAGACACCATACTGTGTAAGGATGCCATAGATGCATACCGTGGAAATAGTGGTCATTCCTTACTGAATAGAGTGAATACTTCGTGGCACTGTTAGGCACTGCATGCATACAATGCCTTCACAACTGCATAGTTAACAAAAGATGACCCATTTCTAAATACTAGCACAATGCCATCTGACCAATTGATGATGACTCATGTGGGTAACACGGACTATCCAAAGACAGAGGATTTCTGACCAATACCGTGCACACATCTTCAATTTGTGTTTAGCTCCGAAAGAAACTCGAGCACTGAGACAACCAACATGCTTCCCCGTGGAAAGCATGGTTAAGATTATGAGATCGGTTATTGTCCCATGAAATTAATTCTTCGATTCGGCTTGTCAGAACGTTATTGGGTCACCCTTCGCAAGGGTCGCTGTGGCAAGGCATGCACGGCGACAGTACTCCATCCGCAAGGTGAAAATGTTAAGCAAACTTTATGTAAAAGCAAACAAAGCAGCACGACAAGTGACAGTACCACTTTGAGAAGTGCCAGCGTAAGCTCCTTCGGGTCTCCTATGACAATTTCTCAGTAGAAAGGACTACCATGCAAATTGTGTAAGCTAGAAATGTAGGCTGAGGTGTCAAACATTTATCAGTATGACAAGGACTACACAAGTCAATGTGTACCTCTGCAATGGCAGTGATTAAGTGACTAGATTGTATCGTGACAGACTTTCAAACATTCATTGTTAGCAGACCAGCAAACAATTAGTCATACTTGGCAGCGAAACCTGAGAAAATGTGCTGATCCTTCGTGTCATTAGCGAAGCACGCGGCAGGTCATAACGGCCAACTGGTGATGCGGTCAAATCACAAACGAGATAGGGCTGAAAGAATGTTCAAACTCCGATATTACGTCGTTACGGTATGCACTTCATAGCGACTTCAAAGAAAAAGAGCGGGCTAAAAATGGAGAAGTTAACTTGGAATTTTTCATCGAGACGTGGTGCGACGTTGTACAAAGTACAGAACACAGTGGGAATGTGACGAGGTACAAGTGGACTGAACTCTTCCCCCTTGTCGCCATATCAACGTGATTGGCAGCTTGTCAGCGCTTGGGATCAGATGATTGGGCCAAACGACACAATGGATTGGTCCACAGCCCCCCTATCAGCTCACAATGAATAGTCTACCCGCTCCCTATAAAGCACCGTGTCAGTCAGAGAGTCGCTCGCATGCCACTAGCTGGGTGCCACTGTTCAGCGTGGCTTAGGAACTCTCCGGGACGGAAGCCTCTGTAGCCTACACCATCCACCATCATGTTTTTCCACCAAACTCTAGTCTACACGATTCTGCCGTTAGTTTACTGCATGCATATGCACGCCAACGACGTCGACATTGAGGTCCTGCAGTGGACAACATCGGAAGAGGTGAACGTGAACAGCACCCGGGAGCGCCCAAGCGGGTCTTCGGTCGAAGTGGCACCGACGACTGCGTACGGGGGAGAGGCAACACCGCCCCCGGAAGAGACATCGAACTGTGGCGCTGCCTGCACGCGAGGACAGGAACGAGAGATGCGAGTAGAAACCCTAAAAAGGCACATTCTTGATAAACTTGGCTTGAAGAGATCACCAGTCATCCCCAGAAATCGTACCCTCCCAAGAGCTCCACCAATGCAAAGTCTTCTCGATCAATATGGATTTTATCCGGACAGGTCAGGAAATATCGTATCTGCAGAAGATATTACGCAAGGTAGGTTTTATGCTCTTTTACCCCCAGTTTCTACGATAACACATACACATACAAGTAGCCTGGAAGCTACGGATATCAACGACGAGTGGAATGGAATACCTACCATTGCTTCGTGTTGTTTTACTGCTGTTGTTTTAGCGGCCAGCATAGCACACAGTAAGAATATCCAGAATCATCCCTAGTGCCAGATTTTACACGTCCTAAAACGAGTTAATAGTTGCATCATTTGGAACAGTAACTGCTATCTGAGCCTCTGTTTACCGAAGTATCGGGTATGTTTGTCAACGCGACCACCTCATCGTTCGAAGGTCTCTGAACGAACAATCGTCGAAATTATCGACATGCCTAAGGTATGTCGTGATTCCATGCCTTACGATACAACAAGGCATCGTATGGTTCTTAGCAATACAAGAAGCATGCACTATGAAAAGGCATTGGGCTATATTCGTGTATCCATGTATCTTTTTTCTATGAGCTCTGCAGATCAACGCTGAACATAGTAGAATTGAATTTTTCTGACACACTTTCACGATTCACTCAGAAAACCCTAGTGATTTTGCTTTTATATGATTAAGTTATTTTGCTTACCAAGGTATAAATATGAGCTTTCTTGGACGAGGTACCTGGAATCGATGGGTTTTACATGTCGTATGCAAACCTAATGTATCGCCTGATACCTGTACTGTACAAATTAGTACTGACCAATGTTCAACAGGGTAAGTGTGACTGAAGTACCTGTTTTATTTGTTAGCTTTCCAGGGGGATTCGCCAGCCAGCTATAACTACCACCTAGTGGATACGGAGAGAAGACATTATGCGGACGTTGCCGAGACTGAGACTGTTATAACTGTTGCAGCACCTCGTAAGTACTCTTTCTGACAGTGAACATGTGCATGGTTGAATATCAAACACACTGGTTTACACTAAAACAATTGAGAAAGGTCAGAAATTTGAATTTTCTAAGCTTATCCTTGACAGTGGCAACAACGAAGAGAAACAAAAGGAGGATAGAGTTAGACCCTAAATATGCACAATCTCTCATACATTCCCACATGCACAAAGACCCACAACAAGTCTTCACAGAGTATTTTTCATCATTCTGTGAAATCAAGTATGACCTAACCGCACAAAATTATCAAATAATATATCTGAACAACTATAATCTTGAAAATGGCAAAATCCTTAGACAGAGTGGCAGCAATTGAGGAAGTCTGTTTTTGAAAGTTGTCCTGGTCTTGGCCATCTCTATAACCCAACACAAGCTTAAAATCTACCATCTTATACTTAAATTTTGCTATCGTTGAATCAGAAGCAGATACTGAAAATGACAATACAGTCTGAATTATTGCTGTCCTTTGGCACGGGTTGTAATAATTTCAAATAAAATCAGGTTGTCTTCCCTTATGTGAAGGTTGAGTAACCTTGGCAGTGGCGTTTTGACTCTGATAACAACAAATATTGGCGTAAATATTTATACATATATATACCACAATGGCGCCGCCAGGACTCGACTCACCACAACTAAGCAGAAACATGTCGCCAATCAGCTCTAGAGATCACGCCCTTGAAAGCTATGACAGCAATTTGATTTACGTGAATCTTTTTCGGATCAGATGAATAACTGTCATTGCTTACATCACATCTCATTCAAACTATTTGACTTGCTCAAGACAGAATGCAATCCTCTAAGAAGCCTTTTCGCTACTTAACATCTATTAGACAACCATCTGCCCGAAGTATGGCTTTGCCTCGAACGTGAGGCGAACACCGGAACATGGGTTAAAGATGGGCGCCAAATTCTGGCCTCCTTTATATATCAGCTGGTATCATAACTCACGCAATGGCATGGAGAGACATAGATCTGTCAGTATGTTATTGCCGTTCCATATACACTTTCTGTAACAAATAGCACTTCTGGGATCGTTCAACATCTTTCCTACTTCTTGTAATGACTTAACTTACACTTCAATGCAATTCAATAGTCACTGACACTTCGTAATCACGCTCAGTGCTGTGTGAGAGCCATCCACTCCGCTGGAGTGATTCAAATTCCGGAAAACCCCCTGTACTACTTTTGGATATGATTGCTGCATGCAAAACAATGCCTTGCATAGCGTATGGTAACGATCGGAATGTAGCTACTGGTTAACGCAACAAGTGGATCGATATAGGCAACCAAAAGGTCATTAACTTTTTAAAAATGGCTATGATCATCTATACATAGCCATCCCATTCCCACCAATGCTAGGCTGAGCATTATAACAGCCACATATATATGGCTGTGTACAAACTACCTATCGACCTGTATGACGAAAGGTCCATGACCATGTTACTATTTATTGAACCTGACAAATCAGATTGTATTGTATAAACGGGAGCTTCATGGTACCCAGTACGAGTTGAACAGTTTTTGCAGTGCAACTTTTTTTCTTTCAAACTCAAATGCCAATTCCTCTGTAATGCACAAGCAGTGAATTTAATATACTACATATTGGCTACTAAAGGCCCTCCTATATACTGATGAATAAACTCTAATATTGCCAAAGAAGCTGAGCTGAAATAGTCTGTTATGCAAAAAATGTCATATTTATGTAGCATCGACTCGCAGTGGCTGTCTTTTTGCTCACCTTTTCAATAATATTTGATGGTAAAGGGTATTCAATGATTTGGACACTTTTTGTATATAAAGGACACACAAACGTGCCTCCCTGCTAACTGCAGAGGAAGATCACTGATACGACCTTTGACTTGACAGTAAATAGAGCAGAACTAATTTGTAACCATGGGGTACATAAGAATCGTTCTGCGGGCGGGGCGCTGTCTATCAGGATGATTTAAGCTAACCGCAAATTGACCCTTCCAACTGGTCTGGGCGTTTTTGCTTACCCCAAAGAATTTGTTTCAAATCGTTTGGGAGTGGTACCCATCCGTCAAGTGAAACACGTTCGAGTCCTGAACTCAAGCCTATAACTGAAAACCCCTGCCGGTTCTACTTCATAAGTGTAGGTTGACCGTACAGATACGTGCATAGAAAATCAAAGTTTGGATTTTGCGCAGCAGAAATTGCTTGAGGATTGTTTTGTGCGTTCCGCACACAAAGCCTTCAGTGGCACAGAATAAACAATTCTGTTTGACAGGGTCAGACACTGGACCTGGGTAGATTTTCAATGGTGCTATAGGGTTTGCACGCATTGTGGTAGCAGGCCACATCGCTCGGATTTCCCCCTGACAGTCAACATGTGGTTGCGGCACGAGCCAGCACTACACTGTACGATGACAACCCCGTATAAACATACACAGCTGACCAATGGTGGAACCCGGTATGCTCCACATAAACTAGGGTCAGAAATCATTCGCAGGAATGAACAAGTCAGCACGTTTTCGACTCAGCTGTTTATGTTCCTTCTCACGGCAACGTCGTAAAAACCACATTTACTACACTCCTGATACCAGCTATCTTTCCTGTCGCCACTTACATCTGTTTGTAGGATTTTAAACATGCGAAAACTGCTGTATGGCCACTCTGTAACATCCACATATACATATGCTAATATTACTCTAAAGAATCATCTAAACCATTCCCTGTCGATATTACGACATGGCTATAAGCACCCACAACGTTCGATCGATACATCGAGGTCTTTCCTCGAGCTGAAGGATCATTACGTGCCGGAGGGGAATCCATACTGGCGCTATTAATAGAAATCCGCCGCTCAGCTGTTGCCATGCACATCCCGGCCGTGGTAACGACATTTAGGGGTTCCCGTGCATCTAATAATCAAACCGTCTTACAATGTGATGAGAGAGTACCATGTCTTTAAAATCTAAATGTAAGACTTACGAAATAACCAAGAGATGACACAAATGTGACAAATTAGTTGCCTTAACATAACCAGTCACAAAACCATCAAGATGTCAAAGTTAATATTTTGGAAATGTAAAAACGGTTCAGATTGAATGTTGCCTCTGTAGCATAGTATTGTAGTCGTATGTCAAAACACGACGAAACCAAGTATACAAGGTAGTGATATCAATGTAGCGATTATATTAAACGTCCATGAAGAAATAAATCAACTGAAGACAAAATATTATTACCTGTATGTATGAGCCATACTTTGGTGGAACCTTGTGATGATGGAACCTTGTGATGATATTAATGTTGAAAACCTTAGATAACCATATCTCAATCTGATTTAACAGCTCCAGTTGCACCCTTCAACGAGACTGGCTGCTGCTTCTTCAAGTTCGGACGCCACGTCTCCAGAACCAAAGTGAACAAAGCCTTCCTGTGGCTCTACGTCAGAGCTGCAGAAAACATGCAGTCTACATCCATCCCGCTCAAGGTACATCAACGTTACGTTATTGTATGATCCAATGACTTTCCATCAATTTAGATGCTAACGCAGATCAAGTCCAGGGCTGACAGACCTACCTCTCGTACCTCCATTTCAGAGAAAGGCACAGAGGTTTCATAGAACAAAAACCAACATCTCATTATGAGGGAGTTTGTACAAAATCATATTTATACATAAGTATATTATAAATCTTGATGAGTATGTATCTACTGGGCGTACATCAGGAAGATGAAAGTCAGCCTGGTGAAGGGGGAGTATGAGATCCTTGGAACTAACTAGGACGACACTCAGGCTATAATCAAAAGTATTTAGGCTCGACACTTTTAAACATTCCCTCGGTACAAAACGATGGATGACTTCATAGTTTAAATGTTGCCATTAAACAAAACTCTGCTATTGCAGATCTACCGGATTGCCCCAGCATCGTCGGCCTACCCAGAGCCGTACAAGATTCTGATCTCCAGCCATAAAATCACGGAGGTGAAGCCGAACGAAGGCGTGTGGGTGTCGTACCCCATCAGGGACCAGGTCCGGAGGTGGTTCCACAACCCCGCGGAAAACCTCGGCATCGTCATCGAGACTTCGGAAGCAGGGAAGGATCTCATAGTGCTAGACCCCAAGGCTGGAGAGGAGCCATTGGTGAATATCTTAGCTTTCTTTTTGAAGTAGCTCTTAGAAAATGACACTGGGCATGGAAGAAGTAGATGATTCTTTGAAGTTAGCCAATTCAATAGATAGAGTCAAAAGGAAGGTGTATCTTATGTAGGTTTGGATGAAATACATTTCAATGATGGCAAATATCAAAGTCATTTTTGTCTAATCTTACATCGTGATGATTGGCTGTTAGGCATTCCATGGACCTTTTCACGGACCCCGTTGCATTCTGGGAGAATGTAGGTGGAATATGGGGAGGAAAACAACATCATTACCATGACAACAGAGGGGGTGCGGTGCACATGCACAGCATTCCCGTTGTCATGGTGATCATTTTTTGCCTCCAACCTACCCATAGTGCACCACGTATCCCACCATGCAACGGGATCCGTGGAAAGCTCCGCGTATCCTAATATGTAACATGGAAAGCTCCACGTACCCCACAGTGCCCAAGCACACACCGGGATCCGTGGAAAGGACTAAGTATTTGCATATTGTTCTCTATTCCTTACACCGTTTTTTTCTTCTCCCCACAGCAACCATTCCTGGTGATGCACACGCACGACCCCGGCACCGTACGGAGGAAGCGGATGGCCGGTCTGAACTGCGAGCAGGATTCTAACGAGGAGCGGTGCTGTCGCTACCCGCTCCAGGTCGACTTCCGCGAGTTCGGCTGGGACTGGATCATCGCCCCCAACACCTACCAGGCCTACTACTGCGCCGGAGACTGCCCGCCCATCTTCCTACAGAAGTACCCCCACACGCACCTGGTCCAACAGGTCAACAAGGCAGGATCAGTCGGCCCGTGCTGTACACCTACCAAGATGTCCAACATCTCCATGCTGTACTTCGACGATGACGGAAACATTATTTATGCTAAACTTCCCGACATGAAAGTCGACAGGTGTGGATGCTCTTAATGTTCTTGGATAATTGAAACTATAAAGGGAAAAGTCGGTGACGAAGATTTTGTGACCCCGCCAGAAAAGTCGTACAGAAGCTACGAAAGGTAATGTGATTTTGTACAAGTGTGACTTCAATGTGTAATGTCGAAAATGATGAGTTTTAACATTCAACCGTTGAGGCTACGTACGGCTGGTCCGGGGGGTCGATCATCCACTTCCCCAGGTATGACAAAAAGGCAAATCAGAGCCGTAAGCGCAAAAATGACAAAAGATCCAAGAGTGAAATTGTCTCTTAAGCTTTGCCGTCATGATGACATACTGAAAAAAAGAAAACTCTTGCCTGGGGAAGATGGGCGGTGCAACTATGGTGCAATCGTTAGAAAAATTTAAACTTAAAATGTTTTCAATGCAAAATGCAGTCGACTGCCATGATACATAAAGGTGCAAATGAAACAACTGAAGCAAGTGATTGTTGATCGTAACCATTTTCCTTTCCACCCTTCAGTGTGGGTGTAAAAGAGCAGTGAAGAATTAAGTTGTGATTTGATAGGTGATTAGTAGCCCTCCATCACGTCCTAGGCATGAAATGCCGAGACACAGCATGTAAGCCTAATGATGTAGGATTCTGCATTCCTCTCTATTGTGAAACATTCTAATGATGATTGGTTAAGAACCCAAACCTTCGTAGAGTGCTTATATTTTTATACATTATTGTATGTACGTGAGGCAAATCTCTGTTGACAGAAATCATGTGGACAGTGTTGCTGCAAAGCAGTGAGTGTGATCGATTTTAGTCTCTTGATTTACCTTCTTATTTTTTAGTTAGAATATGTTCTCTAGTTTGTTAACACTTTCTGTATAACACGCTCCAAATGGAGATCAATGACTTGGTTAGCTTACTACAGAAAGAATTATAGACTTAACTATGTAGGACACCGGCCCTAAACTTGGGCTGACGATTCGTGTAGACAAAAAGAGCAAATGTACCGAACGACTTGGCGAAATACATTAACTTGCTGCTGCTGCTTCAATATTCACGAATATATTATCAATATCCAGAAGAACAGTATACGTACCATGTAACAATGATAATCAGCTAGTAGCCATATCAATAGTAAAAATATGAGTGAACAGTCGACCGAAAAATACAACACCATTTGGTTTACAGCCACAAACAATCTATAAATGTGACCGAAGCCATATCGCTATTGTAGTTATGAAGATATTACCAGATAGGCACTAGCCGCATTTACTCGGTGGAAGGCGCACAAGTCAGACTTGATAATGATTGAAAATGAGTAGACCTGCCTGCCTCTTTATAGAAAGACGAAAAGATTATGATGTATTTGGGATATAGGATCGTGTGTATGATTGTATAGAGAGATTCTTATATTCGTCCTGAAACTATGTGTAAACTAAGTGTGTACTGCTGATGTGTTGGTTCTGGATACATGTATAAGGACATTGTGTTGTTTAGATAACCTTGCCTGCCCAAAAGGGGGTGTATAGCCTTGTGCTAACTATCTTATCTGGGCAACGTAGCCGGAGTAACGACTGTGGTGCTTTTTAACGGATATCATGTTTGATATGCTGCATGTATTGTTCACTATCAAGGTGCTATGAACGAAGGACGGTCCAAATGACAGTTAATACTGAACGCCTCCAGTCTTGGGCAGTTTTAGATAGCTGAGAAAACTTAAGTGTGAAGACATCAACCCAACATATATTCACATATAAAACTATGCTGAGAACCACAAAGATACCATATCAGACTATACAGAATGTTTAACTGTGAGTTACTTGAACACTAATGATTGTCCAGAGCATGAAAAGCCGTACCTAATGTCGAGTGTGAGGCACCGTCATGTTTGAGGAGACGTTCTAATTATGTGTGCGTTTACAGTGATAATGATATCGTGTTGCGGTGTTATAAAACCTGCGATTGAATTGCTGAACTGTCTGAGAAATAAACAACACGCTGTTCAAATCAATAATATCCTTTCGTGGTTAACTCACTTTACTTATGACATACCGTATATGGACATATTCTCCCTGGTTGAATTGACATACACCTACTAGTTATACCCCTATTCCACTAGGCCAGTGACCTCGCTGCGACCTAAAATTTGACTCAACGAATTTCATAGATCATCGGAAAAACGAATCTTTTAACGCGTTGTGTGTTTTGTTGTCTTTTCATTCATGTGTTTACATTTTGCATGATATTCCAATAGTGGAATCAAGGGTTAAACAAATCCAATTTATGTCGCAGCGAGATCGCAGCGCGATAGCCGTCTAATGGAATGGGGGCCTTAAACTGAGATAAGTTCACTAAGAAAATCAATCCAATTGCCAAGACCACCTGGCAGCTTTGACCTTCGTGGTCATCTATCTTCCTGTGGTTCTCTTGGTCCCAAGTTGTTGTTATCCTTGTTTGATTGTTATCAAAACAAACGAACTTGACCACCTCGTGACCTCCACCCAGCACAGTGGCCCAGTTGAAGGCCAGCTGCCCATAGCGCTATGATATTCGAAACGTGTTCTTTTGACAAGAGCCGTTGTAGGGAATAAAACCAACAGAAAAGGCGCTTGAGAGGCAAGCTCTGGGTATTGTAACCCACTGAGATCTTTCAAAAGAGAGTCATGATAACATAATAACAAAGGACGCTGCACAGCCACGTGATGTTGCCGCAGGATATTGAAAGGGCTATATAACATTTGAGCTTAGGGCATTGACAGCTCCTTAGTGTAGACAGGGAGTTTATTTCAAATTCTGACGTAAAAAGGAGCAGGTACACCGTTTACATACATCTTTGGCTACTACAATCGAATATTCCCATCAGGTATGGCTGAGAGTGAAAATGACAGCGACCTTATGTCCCTGACTAATTAGGGAAGGGATCAGCAGTCTTCACTGTGTACAGGATCGATTACATGTTAGGAAATATGATGAAGTTATTAGGCGTCAGATTCACCGTGAAAGAACACAAACGAGTGGACAGAACACATAGGTGCAGCGGGATGAGCGACGAGTGATGTCTGTCGTTACCGGCTGACACACCTGAAGAAATACGGCAGCCCAGCCGAGGTGTCTGGTTTCCGCGGGCGCCAGTCCTGACGCCTGGCGCGCACCAAGCCAGCTGACCCGATGGAACCTGTCATCGCTACCTAATGCTAACACTGCAGTTTATTGTACAGCGAGAGCCCAACTCTTATGCATATGTCAGCCCTGGGAGTTAGGTATCATAACCCCGAAGCAATCCCGATGGTGCTGGGGCAGGCATACACTAGCCTGAGTTTTGCGGCCAAATGGCCCGAGAAGATGTGATGAAACGGTCGTGTGCGACCTTGTCATTAGTGGGAAGTAAACACACTTTGTGAGTCCTGCACGTGCCAGTGTTGTAGAAACATATCTTGAAAAGTGGCCAGGAGCCCGATGAATTGCAGCTGGATCAGAAAGGGACTCGGGAAGAGAAATCCGGTCACACATCAACTTGTTATCTAGTTACCGTCTTGTCACATTATCGTTTTTTTACTCCAACGCCGCCCCCAACCCACCCATTAGATAGAGAAAATATAAGACCAACTAAAAGGTCTTCCTTTACTAATCTAAGATCTATATCAAGAAAGAAAGCATCACGGTCTTCAAATTGTACACCTGTTATAACATGCATTTACTGCTGGGCTCAGCGTCATCGTAAATGTCGATTCGTTGGCGCGTGGATTTCGGGTAAAATTTGTAGCTGTGAAGGATGTGAAATAACGCAGACCCTATTAATGTTGTCGGTTCCTAGGTAACGAAATACATAACTGCCATAACAGTTAAGCCTTTTTACAATCTAAAGAAGGAATGTGTTGATATAGTAAGTAAGCGCTTAGGTATGTACTGAGTTGTCTTTATATTGTCCTGAGTGCTGGGACAGGTAGGTTATTGATGAAGTAAGATCGTATGGTCGACTTAAGAGCAATCCATTCTCGTGTGCTGAAGCGATTAAGGCTGATAGCAGGTATTTGAATTGTACGAGGCAGATTTGATTGACAGGTAGACCCAACGACTGTTGGACCAGTGCGCGACAACTAAAGGTTAAGCAAACAGTACTGTTTAGGTTTACCTTTCATCGGTCGTCCGCGCGGCTGGCGCGCATTACGGCGGCGATGTCAGTCTATTTGTTCGTGATTGATGACGCAGGTGACAAGCCGTCCAAGACGCGTGCCTGGGCGGAGGGTTGATAGGCATCTAAGGAAGCCTGGCGTGTCCTACAAGACATGCAACATCTGGAGAGGACAGAAGTTGCTAAGGAAGGAAGAGGATGGGGCCGGTTTCTCGGCACATGGTCTACAGTGGTGAAAGTGGTACCATTCAGTGTAATGTGTAACACATTTATACAAGGTGTACACAAGCCGACCTTTAAAATAAATGGATCGATTTAAACAAAAACAAATTTAGTCATTATTAATTGCAGTGCACTAGTACTGTAGAGGTAACTGCAGCAAGTTTTGATACGACAAAAGTTTGTGAAAGATGTAAGAAGTTTTCGAAAATTCAAACTTCCGAATCGCTAATTTTCGCAGATTGGTAGGGCTACCTGCAGCATAGTCACTGCCATTTGTTCTGATAATACAAAATCTACAGGAATGCGAACTTTGAAGTTTGACCGGAAGTTACGTGCAGGAATTCCCGTACTTGTGACGTCATTATCGGGTGACACCGTTCAACTAGACCTTCACATTGTCACGCCATGGACGACCTTTGCACATCTGAACTTCGGAAAGTTTGACTGGTGAACTTGACCGTGCCGCAAAGGCACCTGTTACATACGTCGTACGACAAGTTACGACAACAAGTACTAGTTTGGGACATTCTCAGGACGGTGGTACAAAGCTCAACTGTCTGGCTGCTAAATAGTTCATCCTTCGACGGTCAATTCAGTCATAACCTGACTGAAAATATTGCGACAAAATTCACACGACGTATGAGTCTGCACTTGGGGCGTTATCATAATGACTTCCTGAAAAATACATGATATTTACGTCAAAGACAAGTGCAAGTTTTTAGGTGTGAGGTATACCAGTATATCTAGTTTGCAATTGTACTTTAACGTCGCTAGAGGTCCTTCCTAGCTCAACTAACCGCAACACGTGTTTTGGGTAGCCCTAATGCAAACGGATGCGTTACACTATCTTCACATATTGAGACCAATGTTTACACAATCATTCGAAGGAAGGAGGTTTTTATCAAGTTCGAAGATTCAGATTTAGATCTATCTGTGCCATACACGCTTTTCAAATGCGTTAAGGCCAGTTGTCAGCACAATGCATTACGAGTACAGCACTAGTGAGGAACTTTCGCCCCCTGACGCTTTTCATCAGAACTGCCAGCACCCACAACCGATGGCCACTATATACCAATTACTCTTAGGGGGTCTGAAGGAATGGCTATTCAACACACTGTAAACATAAAAAAAGGAAACTGCTATCTCCAGCTTAATCTTTCACATGTCCATCAATACGAAAAAAATACATTGCGCTTTGACAGATATCCAATATGCAATATAGCTTAGTTTAATTATACAAAATACCACATACCCATATTGTATGATATACACGTCTTGTATCGTACTGGATAATGTTAAAACCGCAGGCTGTATAAACATGTCATAACGGAGACCATGGACAATGTCCAAACCACAACCTGCTTGGCACAATATCCCACATTGCAACAGAAAGGTCGCAAGATCAACACTCCATGGTCAACAGTTCTTATGTAATTCCACGATGGAACGTTGGCCGGTGATTCACTTGGCATAGAAAAAATAAACTATCAAGGCCGATTTCTTAAACAGTGTATCATGCACTTGCTCAACTGCATTGCCATAGACCGATATGACCTAGTTTTGTAGGAATTCCAAACAGATGCATCGCCAGGAGGCTTGGCAAGCGCTACTGCTACACAGAAAGCTGACCTGGAAGGTTCTGTTTGCTGGATGGTGTCGTATGGCGCCTATAACTCAAATCTCGAGAAACAATATGATGTTATGCAGTTGGCTCATTAACGCTGCTGCTATTAATCACAACTGTGACATTGCCTGGCAATGGTAAACCTATTTTGTAAAGCTTGGGTATAATCAACTAACAATAACAATTGAACAAACATCCCTTGATAGAGCTTGATAGAGAACGGAGACGCCATAAACTTTTCGCTCACCAAGAGAAAATGTTCTACCTCAATAAGTGACGTCATATCCATTCCTTGACAAACACTGGTGCTCTTCAGTCGGAAATCTGTCCCGTTTCTCCATCACCTTTTTCTAATCCTGTTTTAGAACAATCAGTCACCAGTACTGCATACCAAATGTCCCATCGTTGAACAATGGGACATTTGGTATGCAGTACTGGACCGAGATGTATATCTTTCCTCTCTAGTGTCAGTATGTACACCTTGGACGAAAGAGTGGGACAGGTACTGGACATTTTCCACCAGCCCGTCGATGACAATGCCACTTGCTGGGCACACTAATTGACGATTTTACAAACAGGCGTGACGACTAAGATCACATTGCTGACCGAGCACGTGGCTAGGTCATTTAACATCTGTAGAAAGAAGATAAGATGATCGAGTGTATTTTTCTACTTACAAAAGGAAAAGCTATGAAATTATCCAGAATCCTTGCAAACTTACGACGCGGGCTTATTCATCGTGTAAGCGTAAGTCGTCGTGCAATTTTGAAGCAAGAAGTGACAGAATCAACCACCGACAAGGATCTAACACAACGTTTTTTCCGCAACAAAGCTATTTTCACGACATATGCAGGACTATCCCAAGTGCGACGAATGCCTAACCAACAGTTGATTTTATCTGACATTTGTATTCATTTTTCGGCTGCTGGCGGAATATGATACCAGCAACTTGTTTTGACTTAATTCTTAACTTCCACATACAAATACACAAAGTCAACCTATTGTTTTGAAGCAAATTTTAACATTGCCCTGACTTTAAAAACTTGCAAATTTGAATTCAAACATGAATCAAATGTCTATGTTTGAGATGACAAGGTGAAGTCAAAAATTGCGCCTCCATACAATGACTACGCGTATTCGATAAGAGAAATGCATAGCCACATGCACCAAACAATGGACTATGCCTCAAACTTGATTCAAAAGTCACTGTTTGAAATGGCAAGGTGAATTTAAACCTTGCGCTTCCATACAATTACAGGACGTTATAGGCACCTACACGTAATGCTCCACCCTCCCTTTTCCCAACCCCTGGTCTGTTATTCTCTACATCCCCACTTCCATCCCGCAGTAGACCCCCGCCGAAAGGTAGCATAATCTTCATCATGCTGAAGGAGGCTACCTTAAAGGAGTCCTAAAGTCCAGAGGGGGGAGTTATTTTCCAATAGATGATAATTCTAGGTAGTAAAAATGAATACTTTTTACAGTATACGATAAAGTACCCACTAGTCCAATGCGCATCAAAAAGCATTCAGTGTTTTACCGAATTCCCCAGATGACCCTCTATTCTCTGATTAATTAAATCAAACAACCTCAGCCTATGGCTTATTACAATGTGCCTGACAAGGCCTGACAATAGTTAGATTACAAAAAGAATGTCAGGGTGGTTAATAAAAACTCGTCTTGCTTTGTGTTCTTTTATATCTTATTAACAATTGGCCTTCGCCAAAAATACTCACCATTAAAGATGTTTATTTACACGTAGGGAATACATGGGTAGGATCTGCAAAGGTTTGGTGAGTATCATATTGTTTTTAAAAAACACATCTTGTGTAATTCACCATAAGCAAAATTCTGTAAAAAGTCGGCTGATTATGTATTCATTGATACATAATCTAGTGGAAAATAACACTCCCTTCTGGAGTTTAGGACTCCTTTAAGTTAACAGAAAGAAGACGAAGAAAGACGTACATGTATATTAGAGCTGGAGAGTATCTCTCACTGCCCCTGACGTCAGACACGCCTTTGTTTGCGCCCCAGTTTACACACATCTTTCGTTCCCATGGCTGCGAATCCAGGCAATTGAAATTAGAACGACTCTGCATCTATGTCGCTACCGTCCGAGCTAAGTATGGGTGTTGACTGGACCATAATAACATCCACAGGACATATATACAATGGACCACCATCAGACTTTGTTAGGTAGTACCCTACTCTATGGGAAGTATATGTATTTCTATAAATGTTATAACATGACAAGATAGGTAAACGATGTGACCCATCTCGTAAACATTTACATAGCTAGCTATGAAGTCATCCATCGTATTAGGATTGATCAAATTAGTTGCTTCCTGCATTACATCATTCTACAGAGCCCAAGGTTGAGCTTCAACGTTGCTGTCCAAAGTAATTAAACATGGGATTTCATTAGTACCATTTGGGTGTATTTTCCCATACAAACTTTACACTGGGCTCGACATTCATGAAATACCTAATATTAAATATTGACCATACAGTAGCTTGCTTCTGAGCTGAGTAACCTGAAAGATATTTCATAACACCGTGATGTAAAGTCAACATATTAAGGCAGCATACGACAGCAAAAATGTAATTTTAGTATCAGAAGTGCGTCTTTCGTTTGTCTAAATGTACTAACTATTGAATGAACGAATAGAGCAACATAGACTATGTTTGTATATGTTGCAGCAAAGTATGAAAACATCTTAACCTTTAGCAGAGTGAAGTAGCCGTTTGGCACCCATTTCCCTATTGGTTACAGAGTTAGGCAGCAGGGAGAAGGTTAAAAACAGTTATTACATTGTACTAATTGTAGTGGTGAGTGCACCGTTATTCTGGGACTCTTGGTGATAGTTATAAACGCAGCATCCGTTTACTACATTTGTATTGTAGTTAAACCCATTACAGGGGCAAGATACGAATAGCGGAAGAAATTGGACAAGTTTACCATTACGTCACTCAGGGATGTGGTCTACTTTAAGACTTATAACATCATAGAAGTAAAATCCAAAAGGAAAGACATGTGCGTCAATGATGTTTTTTTTTAATGGAAACAATTGTAATCCATCGGGGTGACAGAATGTCGCCTTCAAGCAATTGGCATGTTACCCAAGGAAGTTGCTTTTTACCGGTAATTGTACAGTGACTTTACAAGTGTTTTCAAGATCGCCACAAATAGGCAATGGAGGTGTGGAGAGCCACGTGCTTGAAATTCAGACAAGGCTTAAAAGTCATGTTCTACATTCCTATAGTATGGGGTAGGCATCAGAACTTCTGATGCCTACCTCAAAGGAATTTAGATTGAGAACTAAACAATTTACACGCACTCCACGATGACATCCCATTGCTACAGGTGTTGATATATGTGAAGGCTGTACAAACAAGAACGAAAAGGCACCACTAATTAAGGATACAAGGAAATGCCGAATTCAAGAGAAGAATGTACCTGCGGCCACACAATTATCAACCTCGAATGGCACTGGGTTCTTATCCATTGAGTCAAGTGACGGGACTGACGTCAGAATGAGGCAAACAGGATTGAAAAGAACAACAGTGCAACAAAGTTAAGAGGCGCAACGTAGACTGTCGACAGCAGAGCTTTAGCCACATTCCGTAGGAACAATAGGCTGCCAAAAGACAAAGTCACATAAATCACCGAGAGCGTTGAGATCGACATTAGCAAAAAAGCTCACATTTGGGAAACGGTTATTAAGCATCTTCATCAAAAAGGACTCATGGAAATGTTTCAAGAGTTTCGATAGGTAAACGTATTTGACACAGGAACTTGTGTACGTTAATGCTAAGCAACGGGAAGTAACGACAAGTACAGTAAGTAGAGTAGAACAATGTCAACTAGCCCGGGAGAAGAACAAAAGATGACGTATAGAAAGAAACATTCAGGAGTCCTAGGAAAGTATTTAAAGAGCTTGAAGCCTCTATTTTGGGTCACTCGAGTAATGCCTAAATCAAACAACATTCCTTGGTGATTCATAAGATGCAGGTTTAATTTCAATGTGACGTATGTCCCGCGAAAGCAGCCACTAAAACCCTTCGTGAAAGTCCATTTAACACGTTTTGGTTGTTTGAAGTCTGATGTCAGAAGTACATATTTTCCTTTAGAAAAAAACTTGCAAGTCAGTTTCTTGCATGACTGTTCGTTAGAATTATACCAATGCTCAATAGAACCGAATAATCATGGTTGATTATGGTATAACGATAGTATGTGCACATACCAAAGAAATATGGAAAGAGAACAACGATTTAATAAAATACAAAAACTGAACGCTCTGCTACAGTGTCGCAGAAAGCCACTAGGTGGCCCATAATCGAAATTGCACTTTGTTTTGCCGACAACTACCCACATACCAAATAGAATAAAGATCTATATACAACATATCAAGTTACTAGTATGCAGTATGGAGGTACATGTAATAGTTGGTTGTTGTTGACTACTTTTTGGCATTCGTTTTTTTTTTTTTTTTAATTTGGGGATTCGAGAGAGAAAGGTCACTGAATGGTTGTCCAGAATATCTCAATCTAATAATGAATGAAGAACAAAACATGTCCTGGTATGCCAAACGCGATTTCCAAAGATGTTGGGAAGATGCCGAGCCTACTAGGGCGAAGGCTGAACAAAACGTGGTTCTCATCTACAGATTAACCAATAAATGTGTAATAGCTGGGCTGCACATGGTAGCCACTCTTAGCTACGCTCAGAATACAGACATGACAAGGAGCTAACTATAGATAGCATGAGTGTAACGGCCATTTGAAGTGAGAGTTGCTAATAACCTGTCTTATTCTACCTGTCCTTATTGTTAGTCATTGAGGTAAAATGGCGGTATATAGAATAATTACATTACAGTTTACATTTTTCTAAAAATTTTGTATCTGACTCTGTACGATCCATCTTTACTGTTTCCTGCGGCAATATCCTATTCATCTGTGTGTATTTGTCTTTTGATTATTTGTTCTAGTGCCTTATCTACTGTTGGTATACTTTCATTCAAAAATGTAATAACGATTGATTAAAATATCAATCAGTTCTTATCTATCATCATGCGGCCTCTATCCTATGTCACGGTGTCTGTAATATAGGATAGAGGCAAAGTGGCCTTGGCAATGTAAAATGTAATGTCCCATAGGGCACAGTGAACGATGGATCGAACACCTTAGCCAGTCATCATGGAGACACATGATGCCGTGCTATATTATTCTCTGCTATCTCCTGAGAATACTTAACGGAAGTGCCTTTATTGTAGGGGAGACATCAGCCGCTTGACGCGCCAGACCAAGGATGTACTACGCTGAAAGTAAGGTAAAGGTCGTATCCATCGCGTGCCGTGAGTCTATGTTATACATAAAAGCGAACCTGTGAATGGTTCATTTTGTGGACGTTTCTTGGCAAGAAAATTTGGCTAAAATTGTATAGATCAAATATGCGCAGGGCAATCACAAGGATAGTGATTGGATGTAGCAAATTGAGTGTAGAAATAGGAATGATCTAAAAAAAAAAAGAAGGTCGATGAAAATTAATGGTTGAGGAGGATGAATACCATTTTCTAACTGACTGTGGCAAATATTATGATATATGTAATACAGTAAATAGATGTCTATCATATTGTACGCCATAATACATCTCAAAGGGTATGAGTACAAAATGTATCTATAAACTGACATCTGAATTTCAAGTGAACATCAAAATTAAGAAACTACATATACCTAAGTGTTTGAGGATTCACTACACACGTATTACCTACTACATAGTCTCCTGTAGAATTGCTGTTATGTAATAGAAGCTGTCATACGTTGTATATCATGCAATTAGTTGTTGTGCAATAAACGTATCATACTATATAATGCGTGATGAATCATACTGCTTGCATGCAGCAGGTATGCAAAGTCACGGACAGAACACGAACTAAAACGACAAAAGCTGTAGACGACTCGTCTGTTCTCATGGTGACAGGCTACAGGGCCATGCATCTTGTGTGAGTCTACAGGAAATCGTTTCCACATGTTTTATAGCTGTACGCAACTCGCTGGAGACACGCCAGAAGGATGGCTTTTAGATTTCCTAAGCCACCGGCACAGAGCCAGAAGTGTCCTGGCACCAGAATGTCTCAGCTGGTAGTGGGGGGGACCGATGCCCTTGCGTGATGAACAATGGCATGATCGATGTAAACGTCACCTCTTCCGGCCTGAGATCAGCGAAGATCTCTATTTTCTTAGTGACATGCCAGATGCCTGACACTCCACCACTGGGGAATCACATTAGGCAGCACAGACTCCATCATTTGTTTGCCACGGGCTAAGCTCACCAGGTTCCTAATTCGCACGGGCGATATCTAGTGTGAGAAAAATTGCATCGAATCGCGAAAACGATAAAGAAGCTTTATAGTGAGGATTAGATATCATTCTTGCGAATTAGACAAATAGATGAGTGGTATCTCACTTTTGGCTACTAAGAGAATCTCTAAAAAGACATAAGATGGATTGATACGGGTGCATTAATGCGACAACACGTATTCTATTCAAATATTTTTTTCTGAAAAAATTGTATATCTACTTCCAAATAACCATTTGAAAGGACGGTGCACCAAAGTAACTTATCAATATAGTCATAGCATAAATATACTGTGTTATCATGCATACATCTTAAAGACATAACTCGCACGTTCAAAAGGTCACAAAGACAAGTCAACACAGTATTGTGCATCGTTGCAAATGTGACGAGCTGTTACCTTGTAATTCCAAATAAATGAAGGTTACGCACAGTTCGTGTACCTTTATCTATTAACCGACATTTTGTTTCGGTACGTGCCTATACTTACACACCCTGTCACCATTATCTTAGTTTGGGTTAATGACGTCTTTCTCGGGATAAACTCGTTACTGACATTGTAAGATCAAAACTAATCATACAATGTTTGATTTTAACAGCGGGTCGATGCCTTCTGTCAATGTCGACTTCCTCGCTTTAACCTTATAAGCTTAGTTTGTTGCCATGAAAAACCAGTTTGAACCAGACAAAATTAGACTTATGATTTCGGTGACGCAAAGTCTGGTCATGGTCATTCGAAATCAAAGTCCATGCAAGCAACCAATCAAATTGCTTTGAGTATATGCTACGTTGCTTTAATATTTTGCAGCGTAATGATAAATATTGGTCAAATCATTACTATTATATTTATAACTTCTGAACTTCTGTTGTTACTATTTCTATGATTATCACATTATCTGTACAATACCATTTCTCGCTGGATGGTTGGCCAATTGTATTTGTAATTCTTATTTGAAAAACCAATAAAAATGGTTTTTAAAATATTGGTCATGGCACAAGTAACATTTATACATGACAAGAAACCAAGTTTATGCTTAGTTGTTTCTATACTAATAATTCCATTTTCTACATACATTTTGTATTAAGCTATCATATCATATTGAATGGATTTCTTCAAAATAGCATGTACGCTAACAGACTTGCACAAGAATAAGTATTAGACATCCAATTTCAGGAAAGGTGGACAATAAAGTATAATCAAGTCATTTACATTACGCGAAGAGCTAAACTAGGCGTTGATATATAGGAGGAGATGACAAAAGTCATGACATGACAAAACATCCGTTTAAAAATGACATCCTCCTACTCTTTCGGTTATGTACCTGCATTTAACAGACATCTTTATCTTTTGATCCTCTATAGGTATTAACAATACACTTCATAAATTAATCCATCGCGAGGCATGAAAGTGAAATGTCATTATCTGTTAATGAGGTACACTCTGTTTAATCTAATATCTACGGCAATGTAATTGGAAGACATTAGATACTTGTATCATATCGATAAATAGATCAACAGATAACTAACGGAAGTGTTTACGTCGAAATCGTCTTCTTAGAAACTGCACCATGAAAGGTCGTAGTGATAAGCCATTTGATTGAGTGATACCCATTGTTTCAGGGCAAAATATGAAATTCTTCAAATCTTGAAGACTCGACATACTACTGTAGATAACAGCAGCATAAACACAGAATGAGGTCATGAATTTTATCTTCATCATGGCATATGGAGGTCAACCGGACCTTTCTTTCTTTTCAAGAATTTCCAAAAGTCACTCTCCTGACATTGTAAAATATACGTCACTGATTGCTAGCAGTCGTGTCCTCTAATTGGCATTAGTTAGTTGACCTAAATCCGTATTTCAAAACTCTATGTGTTGCACACATGTTTCCTATAGTTCCTAATTAATGTGTGCACTTTAGACCTTCTCTGTCAATGTTGTCACAATGTACAATGCATCTATTCAATCCATGGTTATGAAACTTCACATACGTCATGTGTTTTTGAACTCGAAAAAGTACACGTTCAATTGTATGCACAAAGATAGCAACAAATCATTGCGTAGGGGAAAAAAAACATGACGTTGTTAAGGGAGGTCGTCATGACCGACTTGTTATGACATTCCATAGATTGTAGACAGCACATCAAGAACATCATGTAAGAAGCATCTATGGTTCATGACATTATATATGAGGCAAGCGTAGGATTCTGTTTAACTACAGTATACCTAGATAAAAAATAATGTTCCAGCAACAAAATAAGCTTCAATGCTCTTTTGCACCCGTACATATCAAACGGGTCAACGATGTCTTCTACGATTATATGATGTCAATTTGCATACGGTGATGTACAAGTAAATGAAGGACACACACAAATTGCAAAACTTTGACCAGAATGCTAACTACACAACCAGCCCTAACAGCCTACACCAATGGCAAAGCTATCACCTAATTTAATTATCTCGCTGTGTCGTTTACGGTGTCAGACAGACCTGAGAAATATGGAATCATGACGCAAACTCAACAGCCTTGAGAGAAAAATTGGTAACATTTTTGCTCACTGTACTTCGTTATCAATTAGAGGGTCAGAGAGACCTGGAAAGTATGAAATTATGACGTAGATATATCAGCATTGGAAGAAAATTGGAAACAAATTTCCCTCACTATCTTCCATTATCAATTAGAGGGTCACAGAGACCTAGATTATAAGAGCTATGACGAAAACTCAGCAGCATTGGAAGAAAAATTGGTAACATTTTCGCGCATTATCTTCCGTTATCAATTAGATGGTCAGATGGACCTGGATTGTGATAGGCTTATGACGAAGAGTGGGTGATCTTGACACTGTGTTGTCGTGACGAACACCGTGCATTCTCCAATGCCATGTACAGAACATGTCTGAACCACAGGCTTTATAAGCAGCTAGCACACCAGGTGCGGAACAAAGCTTCAACAAGACTCGCCGAGGCAACAACCACCCACTCCGTTCCTGAAGTGCTATACATCTCGGATTCTCTTACTTTAAGAAACGTTTGACTTGTGCAGACATCTTTGTGCCTCCTTGCCTTTTGTCTTCGAGGATACTCAAAGACCAAGAACGTCAGTAAAAGAACAGGTATGTTGCAATTCTTTTTCAAATTATCTAGGCTTTTTTACATTGAATAATTGACTGTATTGACTTTTTTCTTTACCCATTTATATGTTAACAATATTCAATTCCAAGCATTTTGAAACAGATGATATTAAAAATTGTACTTGCGTTAGATGTGTCGTTGTACATTTTCTGATAACATGTTACCTGAATGTTTTGAATCAAAATATAACATGGTCAAAACGTGGTGAGTACAACACTTAATTCGTGCTTTTCACGTGTATTTTCTGCAATGCGATATATGTTGTGCCAGGAAAGATAAGTCTGAATTGTACGTGACATATCAAAATACAAATAAATCTGAAGGTTGAACCATCTTGAAAAGCCAGAGTCGAAAGGACATCACAATTGGAATGTGATCAAAGTCAAGTTCGAAAGGGGACAGGATAGAACAAGCGGGGATGAAAATCGTACATTTCTCTAATGGGGGTTGCTTAAAATCACGTACAATCAAGGATTTCTATTAATTTGTTATTTACGTCTGTGATGCTCCAACATGACATGTCTGTGTTAAACACTTAAAGGACTTTAAGAAAATAGCCATAGTCGACAGGATTCTTGATGCTTGTGTCAATTGGAGATAGTCACAGTGGCCAGGTGCTCTTTCTGCATAGGTGGTCACTAGTACAGGTCTCATTGTATCTCATAGCCTATGGTCCCTCTATCAAACCGTATACAAGGTAATGAACCAATGCAACTCTTGCATGATATTGTCTATCTACAAAAGAATGTTCAGTTGGTAATACTTAACACTTGAAAACAACAATGGCAACGTTGTCCATGAGATGTGCAAATGGAAATCTATGAAAATCAGTGGTTATGACAAAAAGTTGCCCAAAACCATCAACAGGAAGCGGAGGTCAAAGGCTTATGAGATCAAGAATCAGCGGCTCAAAGGTATATTATTTTCTTTGGAGATTGAAACCACATAAACAGGTAAACGATCAAGTTCTGAGTGACACAATATCGGCCGCTTTGTCAAAAATCAAACACGTGCAAAAAAATACAAAAGGCTCTTGTCCTATGGCTAACCATGTAGAAAAGATCTATTGTAATCTGGCAGGAAAGCATAGTTCCGCTACATCAAAACAGTGTGTGCCCCAGGTTTGAAATTTGACAGGAAGCAAGTATTAGTAACTTCTGAAGCCCTTCATCTTAGAAAATTATATATTTGGTAATAACCAATGAGCCCGCACTGGACAAGGCATATGCGCTTTGCGATGACTTCCGTTTGAACAATCCGGATTGAGATCAGAGAGTGTAGCCTTAGAACACGAGTCCCCTATATAACTAAAAGATCATTCGCCAACTTTCTTCTCTCTTCTTGTGGATTGAACAGGAAGAAGATAAATGTATGGGTAGTTCAAATGGTATCTTTGGCCAATGTTCTCTGGAGCGAAAATGCAAACATTACGGAGACTCACTCATCAATTGTACCAAGTGTTTCATCAGTCAATGTCAACGTCACACCAGCTGCGCTGTTACTTGATTTACGGCATTAGCAGGTGCTGCCTAAATCGTTACTAAACTACAAGCTAGTGTAACGCAGCTTAAATCTCACAGTCAACATCAAAGTAGACTTTACGTCTAATGTTACAGTATGAGTCAGTGGGCTCTAATGGGCCGCTGTACTCTCAGTCCTAATTCCAATTTCCGATGACGCAAAATGAAATACTTGCATGCTGCATATCATACTAGAGTGGCAAGCAAGGATCAAGCCACGCTAAGTGTGTCGTTCAGTCAATATCTCAAAAAAGATTGAAACTCCGAAATGATACGTACAGGTGTTTGCCAACACTTAGGCTTTCTGTGAATTCTTCTAAAACAGTCACAAGAAAAACGGTTTGGGAAATGGTTGTAGGGTTGACGTGGGGAGGGGGGATAAGGAGTTCTACGCATCTACAACTGACTATAACCATTAAGGCTATCTTTTTCTTTTGTCTGTGCTGCTTGTACAAGGTAAGTTGACACATTCCGCGGTAGAAACCCCACCATGCATGAAGGTCTCAGCGGCAAAACAAAAGAAGCTAATATTACGTGTAAAAAATGCCCACGATGGAACACACTCTCGCGCTACACCTAGCGTACCAGAGACAAAACCAATACACGTCCAGCCAAGCATCTCAGTTACACACTTTTGGTTGTGAATGCGCCAACTCCAAACGGAGACGCTCGCGGGCATGGTTCACCAATGATTGCACCTATGACCGATGATTGACGGGTGGACGGGATGGTGGGGACCCCCTGCGGTTTATACGGGGAGGTTTCTGCCATCCTAGGCTTCTGTGGGGCAATGTTGTCCATCTACCCAGTAGGAAGAACACCTTTCTCAAATTGCTTGTCCTAACGTCCTGACCTGGGCTCATTTAAAGGCAGAGGGAGTCAATTTTGATTACATTAAAGGCCTCTCCCCGTTTGACCTGCCGTAATGAGGCAATTATAACACTTAAGCTGGAGCAAATTGGGTTTTGAAATTTTCTCAAAAAAAAAAAAAACGCTATACGCAGGCTGACAAGCAAATTATTAGTAACACAGCCAAATGGTCTTAGTCACGGGAGCTTGACCGCAAGTGGTGTCTACTTAGAGGTATGACAGGAAACTCAATTCAAAGAAGTTCATTTGAATCCTATGCTTCATATACATATATTCTCCCATAGAAAAATATCAATAAAAGTGACATTGATCTTAATCAATCATTGTGGTTCCCCAGCACGCCCATAATGGTACACCCCTGTCTTTCATTCCCAACGCTCCATGCTCGGGCGGCAGCAGCGACGTTTTTCTAGTTCAAATTACACCATTGATTCCTTCCCTTGTTGTGCGTTTGACAGAAAGGCGGGACGGACGACAGCCACCTCTGTCGTTGGACAAGGGAATATCTATTAGACGGCCTGGACCTGCCAGCGGGAGACACAGTAGCGTGTTTGCCATGCCAATCTGCATAACAAAGGCGGGGGAGCTCACCCCGCGGAGAGCGAGGGGCGTTTCTAGCTCCAGCTGGTCGGGACCAACACAAGGCTGCGCCTACACCATGGGCCGGCAGGATGGGGGCACACGGTGCGTCCTGGTGCTGCTCCTGGCCGGCATCTGTGTGTGCGCGGAGGCGGCCAGCACCAGACGCTGCGCCACCTGCTCACCGGACACAGTCCAAGACAAGGTGGAGAACGCTCTCAGACTAGAGCTCATCAAGAGGCAGATCCTCGACAGGTTGGGCCTGGACACCCGGCCCAACATTACCAAGGCCGTTCCGAGAAAGGCCATCCACACGGCGCTGAGGAGGCTCCACGCAGAGGACCTCATCACCCAGGTCAGCACGCCTGCTCCCGAAGACCAGGACTCCGAGCAGCAAGAACACCACGAAGAGGTTCAAACAGTAGAGATCATCAGCTTTGCAGAAGCAGGTGAGAGCACACCCTTCTCAAACTTTAAGGTCAAGTACGTGCTCCCAATAGCATTGCACTATTATAAGTGGACGTTTTTAAGTTAGTGTAGCGCCGAAGTCTATACGGTTGGACTACAAGGCCAATTGGTTCTTGAGAGTGGCCTTCGGTCCTGTTTGTCGGGATCTTGTGGCTTTTATCCACCGTAGCCTGTAGGATTTAGTAAATTACTTCCGAAGTTCTTATCTCCACGCTTGAGCGCCCTCACAAGAGGCAGAATTATGATTTTGCCAATGAAAATATGTCGTGTTTCTAATCAAACATTATCTAGACAAAAGTATAATTTGTGAGCATCCAACTTGATGACTATGAAAAATTAGATATTGTTTTTAAAAAGCCAGGTGTGGGGTGAGACACAACACTTTTGTTTTTCAACCGCAGGACATCAAAATATCCCCCGTGATCTGTCGTCAGTCGAAAATTATTGTGACTTGAGTGTCTTGTTTCGTCGAGATAATAAGCAGTGATGTGGCCCATGGGGTTTAACATACCTGCGGAAGTCCATTATTCTTGCGACACTGTTTGGTATTTGGGCACGTGCTACCACTCGTGGTGCAGTATTTGGTGGTATAGTTAACGCTAATGGATTAACAATACCCCATAAACACATCTATGCAATCTATCATTATTTGCTGGTTTTTAAGACTAAAAGAGTCGGTGTTTATATGTATTGTAATTATATTCGATCCGTTGCAGCCGACGGTGACCTGGGCCGAGAATACATCCAGTTCAAAACATCGGAGAACGCTGAAACAACAGTTGCGTCGCGAGCGGTGACCTGGGTCTTTCTAAAGCTGTACGCGGATAAGATGGCCCTGAGGAAGCCAGTGTCGGTTACAGTCGACCTGGCGCAGGTGAGATCGGCGGGCCCGGGTCTGCAGCAGCTCGAGACCGTGGTGAGAAGGACGCTGTTGATCACGAGGAGTGGGTGGCACTCCTTCAACGTCGTAGGCGCCTTAAGAAACGTCTTCGAGACGAGTGAGGACAAGGTGACGTTCCGCGTGCGGTGTTACGGTTGCGGCAGCGTGGTCAAACCGATGCTGCTCAGCGACGTCGGCGTCAGCATGCGTCCTGACGTCCTCCGGAGACGGAGAGGGGAGGAAGACAGGGGGAGTCTCCACCACAAACTTGGACACGACGTCGACTTGGACGAAGTGAAGCACCCCCACCACCCATTTCTCGTCCTTAGAACGCGTTCAAAGCCTGGGAAGAGAAGAAGTAAAAGGCAAGCTGATAAAGGAGCCTGCAGAAAGCACTCCCTCTTCGTTAGCTTCGAACAGCTCGGCTGGGACGACTGGATCATCGCGCCGATGCCGGGTTACCAGGCAAACTTCTGTGCAGGGGGATGTCCCTCAGTAGAATATCCCGAAACAGCAGCGTCTTTCCATGCCCTACTGGGGGACGAGAAGAGGTTCGACACTCCCTACTCCAACTACATCTCACCATGCTGCACTCCAACAAAAATGAGCTCCATTTCAATGTTGTATTTTGATAAAGACAATAACATTGTGAAAGCTGACGTTAAAAACATGGTAGTCGATGAATGCGGGTGCAAATAATTCGTCCAAAGGAACGGACGCAAAACAGAACTCGTGGACAGATACACAGGCCTATGGACGTCTGAAAGGTATCTGTCCCCCGCTAACCGATTTTACGCAGCCCTAACACTTGAAATCCTTTTCTGGAATTCTGAATTGGAATTCAAGACCGCCGTAGGGAGCCGATACCACTTGCGTGGAATGTATATCGCTATATTGGCGTGTTGTGTTTTCGCCTCAAAGGCATGTACGTGTGTGTTTGTTCAAATGAGAGGTTATGAGATATATTTGTAAACTATTTGTAAAACTAGCAACCAAATGTATAGTCGTGACGAAATGCTGCAATTTGAGCAACGAGTCAATTGAACCAACCCTTAAATTGAAGATGCATAGCAGTCTTCTATGGACTCGTGTTATTGTGCCGTGCGACACGCGGCCGGGGTTATTGACCTTTGTTGACATTTAGGGAACTGAATATTAAGATTTTTTAGAAGTTGCAAAGTATCCGTTTTCTTCTAAAGGCTTTAAGAAAACTTCCCCCTGTAGGCAAAGCAAGAAATTATCCCCACCCTGTTCACTTCCAAACCAAAAAATAAGTCAACTGTTGGAACTAAACTAGAAAAGACGATACTTCAGCGAAGAGAAATAGTTAGACTGAGTTTTCCAGTATTTGATGACACAGTTGTTCGAAGGCAGCCAGACAAAACTTGCACACAACAAAAGCGGAGGTATGCGGTGACCCCTGACCGTCTGAAAAGGCAGGCTGGACTGAGCAAACACCTAAGACCAGACGTGTAGAAACCAATAATACCCGTCATACGGAACGCAGACGAGCGCTGAAAAAGCTTCAGGAATTCCATCTCCATTCTGATGTTTACTTGTCTACACCGAATAGGGGATGTCCGTTACCGAGTCATTTCCCCATATGATGAGGGTCAGTGAAAAATCAACACTAGAAACAAGTCCTGAAACGTGTTAAGCTTCGAAAAAAAAGAGGCAATTTATCAATTGTGTACTAAAGCGTCAGAAAGAGCAACCAATTCCACTACCAACACCAAGGTTAGGTTCGACACGGTGAGCTGTTTTCAAACATCCGTGTCTTCGGTTACCGCAATGAGAACCCCGACCAAGGTCGCCCTAAATCCCCAAACCCACGCGACCTTCTTAACCGAGGGATCAAAATAAACTTTAAAGCTCGTGGCTGTAACAACAACTCCATTCAACTGGGCGCCGATTTGTTTTAAAGAACGAACGTTGGGTCAAATACTGACCATGAAACAATGATTTTTATTCGGCAAACTACACGAAAAATTACGTTTTGTACAACAGATCTTGCTATGTAGGTCTCATAGTCTACAAAAACGTTTCGTCAACAGAAAGTAGAAAATAAAAGCATCGCCTGAACCACATTTCTTTCTACCGCCACTCAACTTCCCGTAAGTGTAACGGTTATTGCATGGACGTCTACAACGTTGTGATACTGGCCTTCGGATACCCTGCTCTCTAACATCATGAAAATGGGGCCAGACACAAAAAGAAAGTCTCCCGGCATTGACTGGGGTGGATACGACGCCACACTGCTTAGCACCGGAGCCGAGAAGTGATGGATGGGACCACAACAGTATTTTGGCAGGCGGGACAATGGCTCGAGACAGGCTGATACTGATAAGATTTGGCAGCCAGTGGACATTGGTTGTAAAGAGGCACGGTATGTAGTGCAGAGTGATGATAATGAAGTCAGCTATTTAGGCACTTGCTGTCCCCTAGGGGTGTTGACACACATGATGGACCACCCGACGTGGAGAATTACCCCCGCTACAGACACCAACAGACAACGTCCATTAAAACTGATAAGGACCCCGACACAAACATCAACGGTTCTTTACCCTCAATGCATACAGTCACCGAGTGTCAGTGATCTACATTTTAGATAGCATTGCCTAACAATGAGGCAGCCCCTTGGAATGAAAGTTAATCTGTGTTGGTAGGTTACATACTCAAACTAAGTTTTTTTGTTTTTTTTTCAAATCGTTATCAAACGCAAGTAGAACCAAACTTTTCGGACGCATAGTGCTGGATAAAGGTACAAACTTTACGTATAAGACAGTAACTTGTGTGACTTCACGCCAGACTGTCTTAACACGATAAAAGGGCTATTTTTGCACACGAAGAGAGAGAAAGAGTGGTAGTTATTTTGTTTCTAGCCAGTCTATCTTTTTAGTTTGTTACATTGCTGCTCTAGGCTATCAGTTCATTTTTAACCAGTACCCGATCGCACAGTACTTATATCGTCTGAGTTGCTAGGATATGATATTTGTTGCTTACTTGTTTGTCAAAGCTGCCAATTCAACATAACATTGCACATTTGTTGATACTTCATTTCCTTTATATGTTGCAATTCACTCACAGAAGGTAGTAGATCATCAGTCTAGTAATATATTACAAACAACATTCTGATTAGGGAACATAAGGTTTGTTATAGGAAACAACGGCATAACATGTTTATTTGTCTTGCACAAAATAGTGTACAAAATACGTAGTAGATGCCACTACTGTAGTACTGATATAGGCCACTGACAGAAAGCATCCATCGAAGTATCTTTAGGTTGATTCCTGGTGTAGATGATCAATGATGAAGAAAGCACGGTATTCTGTACAATATATGTATACAATATATGTACAGGTTCGGTAAAGTAGATCAATATGAAGAACACAGTGGCTGCTAAAACGACGATTTTGTATGACGAGCAAAGTTTTGTGGTGCTTGACAGTTTGAATGCTTCTAATAAAGTGAACTTAATGATGCTGAATATGTTGTATGGTGTTTCTTTTATCTCATATGGCATATATCAATTCAACGAAAACAGCTACAAACACAGCCACAACCGCAACTTCACCAACTATCTCTGCAAACATACCGAGAAAGAGGCAATGGGGCATACGCTACCAGAAACATGTTTTCTACCAGACAGAAACAAAAGACAGAGTCAATCCTGTTACACATTTGTAGCTTCTGAATCGTGACACCAAGGCTCTGTTAGAACCGTCTTATCAACCGTTACACTCATTTAAACTCCTTTGAAGCTATTCTTACATCAGGATTTAGAGGAAGACCCGAGGCCTGCACCTTAGTGGCTTGGACAGGTGGAGCAGGTTATGGGTGACATATCTTGTTTGAACTCTTTTAGTAACGTAATCTTTCGGCGTGAACGGTAGTCACCAGACTGGAAAACATATGGATCTTTACCCCAAAACTGTCCTATTTCAACATCTATTTTTGGTATATACAAACACCAGACGAGCTATTTTTATCGCAGATCAGAGAAATTCCAAGAAGCGCTCCTTGTCTATTGGGGACACAGATAGAAAGAATTCCGTGTCCTAGATAGTGCCTTTGTGCTAGACCTGAGAGTTTTACCCTTATGTTTACAGATTATATTTGAGAGCATGACAGTTCGAGTAGACATTGCCACGGCGTGAAAAGTTGAAGTGTTTGCTTCTCCTACTAGTACTCCTGGTGTGCGCTAAGGTGTGACATTCACAAAGTCTTTTCACAAGAATGAGCTTACTAACCACACTATTAAACACCACAGAAGGTTTAAATACCACCATTTTAAAGTAGCTGCATTTTACATCTCGACGACCTTCACGCTAGTGAGAAGTTTTCGGGGCACCTATTTATTTCAAGCAGGAGAAACTTTCGACACAGTTCATGCGTCACGTTGATTCTATCGCATGTATAAACAGAAATAACCCCAACAAGAACCAATGATATATACCAAGTCCTGGCGATCATGAAAAAGGACATGTATTTTAGGAACGGTTTTCATTTGGTAACCTTTGTAAAGAAATTTATCTGATACTGATCAGTAAAGGTACTACTCTTTTGTTTGTGAATCTACTGTTATGTTGCAAACCTATGGTATACTTTGAGGCTACCAACTTCAACTTGCCGGAGAGTCTGTAGCCTATATACCGACAGTAACGTTTGGTCCACTCTCATCGGGAAGAACCCCTACTCTCTTTGATACGTGTGGTAATTTTTAAAACCTACTCGAGGTGTTGCTCTCCTCAAACGTGGGACCTCCATTTAACGTTCTATCCGAGGGACGTCCCTAACCGAAGCTAGGTACTCACTTTCACCTGTGTGAAGTTAGGAATGTCGTGTAAAGTGCCTTTCTCAAGATCGGATCGGATTTGAACCCGGGCCCTGTTCTGGGCCAAACACTATGCCGTTACGCCACACGACCCCACCGCAGAAAATCTACTGAAATCCGCGAGCACGACATGTAATTCTGCAACTGTGCAAAGGTGGTGTAACACAACATGTCATTGACGTAAACGGGACAGAAATCCCCAGCACAATACAATAAGAAGATCAGACATGAATCCTAGCACGGCCCAGACGGGATTCGTAACGGCCAATTGAACATGGCGTAGTTAGTCACAGCCACATTCCAGCGGTGACAGATCCAAAGAATGGGAGGTTGCCACTTTCTATACCATGTGGTGCTCACGGCTAACCAGGTGAAACACTACCTCTGGACGGAAGAATGACCTACATCTTGGTGAATGGGCGACATGGCAAGAAAAATGTAGCAGAACGCTTGTTGACAATACACCTAGAATAACAACAATCGCGGCGGTGGGTAGTTTGAACTCGTGGCTACTGAGAAAGCCGGGTGACTGGTACATGGCCATACCAAACAGCAAAAGACTACTAATGAAGCGATTACAATACTTACGTAATTATATAACTATCTCTTTATAAACGGATGCACAAAATAATGCACAAAATACAGTCAGAGTGACCAATTATGATCAGAAGGTGTTCGACGTCATATTCTTTCACTGTGGCCTATAGTTGACAAAAGGCGATTACCACATAAAAATGTGCCAAGACCTTTATCACAATGTGACCAATAAATATCGAGGTTGCAATAAAGGAATATACTGAGCATTTTTTTAACGTTAAATGCTACAATGTCTTAAATAATCCAAAGACAATAACGAATGCAATACTCGCTGTGGCTAAGCCGTTTTATGACTTGTTAGCCCGAAACTTCGACCCATTTCATTTTCAGCGAGGGCCTGTCAGTGTGACTCTTATTTAGCTAGTTCAGACTCATAATGACCCCATTGTTGCCGTTAAAAGCCCTTCAGCGCGTTCATTCATAAAACTTTCATGTAGTTAAAATCGAACCCACCCGACCCGGTGTAGCGACCGTCCGATACCACACAAGGTGAATGGAACACGGGCGATAATCTTACTCCCACCGCGCGACTCCGCACAAAGAAACGCCATGTCCAAACACCATCCAGTCGGAAGCGGCGCGTGGAGACTGTAAAATAGATCAACAGTAATTTCGACCAGGTACAAAGAGGGAAGAAACTTTATCAACCTTGTCTTTCATCGCGCTCCAGACAAGTGCTAGTGTCTTTCACGCCTTGCTGTATAGCCACACAGGAAGAGGGGTCATTTTATATCGGAATGGCTCACAATAGACACGCACGTGGCCTCACCCCGTTTACTAACCAGATGCTTATGTTAACAATCGACTATTTTCATAACCCAAGTAGCTTCAAAGGAGAGAGTAAACATAAACGTGTGTGGCTGCGGATGTAATAAATTCATATGTCAGACTATTCATCCACGGGAAGGCTTTGAGTGGGACACGAACAAAACGGGATGCTGCGCAACAGTAGTATCACCTGGCTAGAGTTGCACACGTTGTGTATAACTAAAACAAACTTTATGGTCATAAAACATGCCGGGAAAACTGGGGCGAATAGCTGGTTAACATGCACCTGCTCTGCAATGGACTAACGGTCAAATATCGGCTCGAATCGTTCTTTCATTTGTTCGGTAAGACCCTTGTAATGCCCACTGGCATATAGGGCAGGAAATTATCTTACTGTTTCTGCATCTGGATGTATTTTTATAGGGAGGGGTTTCTTGCCCTTCCTCTTTAACGTGCTCGAGGTACCTCCTCGAACACGGGGCCCCCATTTAACATCCCTTCCAAAAGACGGATGCAGCCCCAACGTGGAGATGCCCTGCCCAGGATTGAACAGGGGTCTCTAAGTTCGCAACTAATTGGAACCAGGAGCTCAACTGTGACGCTGTTTGTCTACAATACATTGAAGAAATGGCCGATGTTTTGGTTAACAAAATGCTTGGTCATAAGAATCTTCCTAAGCTGATAGGAGATGAGTTCTACAGATAGTAAACACGGTCGATATTCATGTACGTAGCATGATGTGAAGAAACCACTCCCCGTTGTTAGAAATGGTACATTTCTGTAATGGACAAAAATGCGAAAGAAGAAAACAATGAAGCAACCGAAATCCTGGCAAAAAACAGCAGAGAAGTTCTATACTGCTTTATGTGTTATACATCCAGGTAATAAGATACGTATACGCAAGGCAACAGCTACTCAAGCAACTGGATATATTTTGGAAATGCTCAGATGTTTCACTGACGAAAGGTAGTGGATGCTACATGTACCTGAAATGTTTGACCGTTTCCAAAATCTACCCAGTTGTTTGGGTAATTGTTACCTTGCGTTTGTTGCTTCATGGCTATTGCCGTATTCAGTGTACAGAATGTCCTAGTTTAATGTTTGTTTTAACGATGATGGGGAAAGAAGACCAGAATGCTTCAAGACCAGAACGCCAGGATTGTTAGAACTGTGGAGGACCTTGCACCACACACGTGTGTAGCCTTGCCTTGGCGTACTATCAAACATCACATCTGAAAGGCTGGTAAAGATTCTGGAAACGATGACAACTTTGGAACAACCAGACAAAACATACGATGCACCTGCATGGTAGCTGTATAGTCTGTCTTTGGTACACTACCAAAGAATACACTCAGAAACAATGAACACCTAACACTCAAAAAGAGGTCTCTGAGGAGAATCAAACATTTACCATCATGTAAGGGTATAGTTTACAACTAACATCGTATCTGATGCATGAATGAAAAGCTTTTTGTTCAGTTCTGCTACTGTTGACCTATTCCTTGTGAAATGAAATTGAAGAATATGTTTACCCAGCCAAATCAAATCGAACTTGCAGGCGTCAAAGCAAAGTTACGAAACACAGTTCCCATCAGCTCTGTAGATACGAAATGGCGTATGTACACGTCCAAAAACATCGCAGAATAGAAACAGAGACAAAACATTCTTTTGGATGCCAATAAAAACTAAAAATAACTCAATGTAAGCAAGAGCAAGAGGACATACGGCGAAGCACATGTTTCATGATTTTCTACTTCTGCGCAATTCTCCGCAATTAGATATCTTTATATAAAAATATATAATCCTATAACCATGGTTCATTGATAACTACATATTGATCTGACAGCAAAATAACACCGTTTTTAAAAAGAAAAGACTTAATAAAAAGCAACGTAGTTTGCTCTATTCGTCTAGAATCTACTGACTCCTGTGTAGTTACAAGTGTATCCATTTCTAGTTTACGGACAACCTACCGCCAGATCACAAGAGTTAGGCTCAATCCATGTATGGACCAAAACGTCCTTAACCTGGATGTGGTAGGCTGACTTAACTTTGCTTTTTGTAACCTTTGAGGTGAGCATTTTCTTCCTTTGATTGTCGCCAACCTAAATAATGTGAGATAATCTTCGCCTCTGGGGCAAGGTATCGCCCTTTTGTGAAGAAAATAACCCACCACGTCAGAAAAATGTATATGTACGCACGTATCCGTGATACAGAGCTTGGGCTTGACAAGACGTACTAAAAGCTTAAAACAAATCTGTGCTTGTGGTTTGAGTATAATATCCTACCAGAATATACAATACAATGTTAAGACCACCAGCGAACCAGATAGACTGAAGGAAATTGTCATTTCAGAAGTGAACCCGGACGAGTCACCGGAAGGTGTATCTTTTACTGCACTATCTTTTTTATAAAGATCCTTTTCCGAGTGCTGTTTTGGTGTACTTTACCTTAAGTAGAAAATAGATGATGACCTTTGATGGTGCTTATGGCATGTTCAAAATAACTCAAAATTGCTGAAAGACGTATAACACTGGGATTATGGACAAAAAAAGACTAAGCCAATTCTGACACTGTCTCTTTATCTTTGTGGCGACAAAATGCAACTTCAGGTGATGCCTTTGAAGATTTAAGCCTTTAATGTGTTTTTTTTTCTTTTTGAAATAATCATCTTCTGGTCACGAATGTACCTCGGCGTTTAAGTTGGGAAGGAGTCATTTCAGGACATCGTTCGCCGAAACATACTGGAGTGCAGTGTTCAAGTTGCCAGTTGATGTCATCGACGATGAACGAAACTCTCAAGTACCACAAATAAATGTCATTATATGTGCACTGAAGAACCATGCCAGTACTAAAAAGCTACGAAATCGAGGAATGAATAGAACGAGTTCTAGCTTGCGTGAAAGACGCGTGTTCTTCTTTCAAGAATTCAACCTTTAACATCAAAGATATAAGCAATGATGTGTGCATCATTTAATTGGTCACGTAGGCCCGCCATGTAACAGTAGTAGAGTTGTAAGCAAAAAATATGTGTCAACTCTGATACTGTTTCTTTATCGCTGCTGAGGCTAATGATACGGTCTTGTCGCATCAAACACTTCAAATCACTGATAAATGTACTTAACGTAACCAGACCTATACATTATTCTTTTTGGAATCGGGAGGGTGAGTAAAACGTAAAGCACGTTACTTCCATCCTGGCAGCTTCTTTACATAGATAACACCAGTGGCACTGTGGCACTATTCAGGCTGATATCATCAAAGAGCTGAAAGTATTCTATTTAAGGTCGATGGATTTATACGAACAGAAAATCGATCACAACGAGCTGTGAGGAAAAAAACGTGTCATTTTAGACAATGTTTGTTCGTGGATGTTGAGGCAGTTGAGTGTTGACACTGGATAAGGGCGATAAGTTAGGGGCTGGTGTCCTTTAAAATTCAAACCTTAACTGTTACTGATGGTCATAATTAAGTGTATGTAATGTAGATCAAAGGTGTGCGAATAACTTCTATGTTTGATCTATGAATAGACAGGAAAAGGGGTTTCTTGAGAACTTGAACTCGTGAAGTTCTCTATTCTGACACTGTCTCTTTGTTGCTGTTGACTTGCGCTGATGTCATGCTGATGATCAATCATTAACTGTCACCAATGAATGTAATAACGAACGCATTTGATTGGTCACGTCTGTACCACAAAATTATGGGAGCTGGTTGGAAAAAATCAATTTCGACAACAGTGTTTCTTTGTTACGCGGTTGAGGCAATTGCGCAAATGATGTGTTCTGGATCCAGTTATCTAAAACCTAAACCTTTAATATCATAAATGTTTAGTGCAACTAAACACGTTTTATTGATACTCAAAATGACGATGTACACTAATCTATTCATCTATCAACCTAACCTTATGAATAGACAGGGAAGAACATTCAGTTCTGATCCTTTGTCGCTGAGGACACGAAGTTACGGTTTATGTCATCCAAGAATTAGACCTTTATAACCACTAATAGCTATGATTACAAGTACATCTTATTGGTCACAAATGTACGTAGTAAAACGGTGTAAGACTAATCTATTTGTTTGATCTGTCAATGCACGGGAAACGGGTTTTTTTTCGAAACCCGTAAAGAAGAACTTTTCAAGCCCATTCTGACACAACACGTCTTTGTTTCAACGGACACGACCGACACCGTTGGGGTGATGTCATCTAGTAGTTAAAGCTTAACAACCACTTTCGAATAAATGTAATTACACGAGCATTTAATTCGACACTAAGGTACCCAAAATGAAAGTATTCATCATGATAGTGAATGAACAGGAATTCGAAGATAGTCCCCTCGCAGCTCATCGCGAAGTGAACTAACTAAAGGATGGATTGCTGACGGCTTGCCATACAAGTATAAAACCTTTAACACCACAGCTAAATGTAATTACACGAACATCCAACCATTAGCCACAAAAGATACCCAAAAAAGTCTAAAGGATGGTGTGTGAGTAACCTGTTGATGTATTTGTCTATGTCTAATCTGTGAATATAGACAGCAGCTTTTGTAGAAAGGCTATCTCTGCTACTGTTTTAAAGCTGATCATCGAGGCGACTGATATATTCTGAAAAACAAGAGCCTCACTGTTTACTAGATCACACATCTCAAATAATCATTAAGTCTTCTGAAGCCTTTACGTGCCGAAGAACAATGTATGTAAGAATGATGTTGGCTTTGGATGGATTACAACAACAAGGCCTCTACAGTAACATCCATGTTGGTTGTGCCACTGCCAAGAAGCTTATGATTGCAAATCTCTCACGCGAACAACACCCACACAGCCGTACACCTTCACAGCACATTCGTACACAAAACATATTTAGGAATAGTGTACTAGAACTGCTACATACAAGCAAGGTCTACGTGCAAAAGACTCGACGTTTTTGGCATAGCTCCTTTGCAGCTCGTCCAAAGAATACGCACTACACAAAGCCGGTTACCAACTTGGGAGGTACTATCCACGACAATGGCACTGTCCGGACAAATAGTGTGAAAAGTTCAAGTAGCAATCTTGGGTAGACACCCCGCAGTGATGAAGACGTGGCAAGAATGCGAATTCTTTTCGACTGGGCAAAAACGCAACGTAGCGAAAATTCCACAAGGTTAATACCCTATCTATCAGTACAATACAGTTGGACAGTACCGGTGGGAAGCAATGACGAACTGCATGTGGCTGGTAATAGAAGCATTTCATACCGCACTTAGATTGGGTTTTAAGAGCATACTAATGATTTCTAGACTAAGCGTGGACTGTACAGGTTGTAGGGCATAATATCATCATTTTCCTGTCTTCCAACATTGCCATTGCTACCAAAAATGCTCATGTATTTCAAGAAGACCAATCGATACACGGATCTCTCCTGAATGACACATACATATACGTGTTTGACAGAACATAGTTACACTGAAACCTTGTACTCAAATGAACCAAGTTTCGACAAAACCCCGAACCCACCAGTGTACAAATTTAGCAGCTGTGACCGTGAGGCATTGTCTAGAAGATAAAGGACTTTACAGGAGACGGTCAAGGAAACGATGTATAGTTTAGGAGATTTGCTAATATTAAGAATATGCCCAACGTCATATTGGAAATTAACGAGAATCCTCCAATGGAATTACTAACATGATGTATTAATAATACATAATAAAAGGATAACGATCCAGCATTGAAGTTGAATCTCGCAAGGCGCTAGAATACACAAGATTGGTGAACCATCTACTCTGCCGATATCGCTATCTTAGAAGAATTCTACAAGGACGTTAAACCACGTCCGTCAAGTCGTTAAGATGTAAGATACGCAAGTCTACATTTGCTTTTCCTCTACTTTGTACCAAACCTTATAAATAGGCCTTGTAAAAAATGAGAACAAAGTCTTTTTGATTGTTGAAGTATTTCACGGGACTGCCAACAGTAAAAGAAGACGTTGTGCAGCAATGCTATTCTTTTGCCGAACAATATGCTAGTACGACATACGTGCACCTTAGTACGAATCTTACCTATCGACACTGAGTTTTAGCATTTGACATATAAAGATTAATGTTTAACATAACATTAAAAACAACTCAAACTTTTGTGTTTGCAAAGAATTAGTCTGTTTTTATTCAGTCTTTCCGTCGAAATGTATCTTCCTTCCAACACCATGATTTTAGCCATCAACGGAAAAGAATGCAAACGCACTGAGCACAAGCATGTCTGAGTAAGATTGTTGCGCATATAAAACCTAAAATCATTGTTCAGTTATATGAGAGGCGTTTGTTTTTCAAACCTCAGAATTGGTGCAGTCAAAAGTTTCATTCGAAAATATACAATATCTCACTTTACTTCAATCGATGCGTGTATAACATATTACAATGTACTACTTCACTGAGTTACACATACACAACCTAAGATTTCACTATTTTCTGACCTGATTATCAGCAACATAAGATTCGTACAAAGTGCGAATCACACTTCTAAAACAAATGATGAAACATCCTCAAAATAATTGTCTAAAATGCATTTAATCTTTAAAATTGATCCAGAATTGTCATAGCGTTTAAGTTTACACAATCTGATTGCACGTTTGTCTTCAACTTCGACTTCAAGGGTTCAAATAACGTGGAATAAAACATTATTTACTGATGCTATCGAGAAGCTAATGTTCACAACCGCTTTTTGACATTAAAAGAATTTCCACATTCTGATTTATTCCAACGAATCCCTTGCGTTGTACTAATACTAATCGTTAAAATCTAGCAACCATTTTACGATCTGGTCAAATTCGTATACGATTGCATCACACCCGTTTTCCGGATCAACACTCTGTAGAACAACGTTACAATTTATCTCTTCCTTTTTTCACGAGAAGCACAATTCTTTGTTTGAGGCTACGGTATAACAATTGCAACGAAACAACACTGTAATTGCACTCATTTTTCTAACATTACGACACCACTCAAGACAGGAACCCTTTTCCTGCATGTTAGAAGTATTCCATTTACGCAGACCTCTACGAAGTAGCAACATAAATACCAAGGAAGACAACAGATCAACGATTTTCCTACCTGACGCATGGTAGTACAGGAACACATCTTAGCGACTGTACGTTCTGTTGAATTGAAAAGGGTCCGTGTAGACTAGACATGACTTCATACACAAGTTCCCTTCCACTTCCAAGAAGCTTTTATGGTACATTCTGGAAAACCACATCCTGTCTACGGTACACACGGGGAATTCGCACCATGGCTCAAGTAACAATCGAACAAACGTCAACGAACGAAATGTTCTTAATCATTGTTTTCTTACCTGGTGTTGAGAGGGAACTGTTCGTCATGTAGGCTTAAGAATCTGGAACTGTAAATGTTTGTTATAGTATCCATTGACGAACGGAATTCCATCCCTTTCAAGCAGATTCTTGTCCTGTGATGTCTTGTGATTTGTGGTATTTTCATATTGCCTTTGGCTAATGAATCTTGCGTTGCACACATCTTCACTGCTCTGTAATTAAAATTTATAAATTAATATCCTTGCATTGCAGCGTTCCAGTTAGGAATCTTGGATACGAATCGCACCGACTTGGGATAGATCTTGCATTTCTTTTTCAGTGTACTGCAAGAGATTGCCGAGGACCTCGGCGGTGTGTTGGCCCAGCGTAGGAGGCGGCAAATGCGTCTCCCTCTCACTTCCAGTGTACTTAACGGCAGGACCTGTGGAAAGAAAGAGATCACTTTGTAATTTACTAATAAAACAAAGATCTAAATGTTCGTGTTATGGACGAGTAACGTATTTAGAGGAAACCCAGTTCAGTTCTAGGGAGATTAAACTGCCTAAACTTGCACTTGACTGTTGCATAGTAGGTTTGGAGCAAATGGCAGAAACCCGTCGGTTTCAAGCATAAACGTCTACGAAGCAATTGCTCAAACTGTGTACTACACAGCTAATAATTAAATGGTTCAAAATGTAACTACTCCGCTGTTGGTCAGATCTAGAATTTGAGCGAATATTCTACTTCGAAAAATTGTGCGCAAATAGTTGAGAGATTTGTCTGCCCATGCATATGTGGCCGATAGTCTGCCACACACTTGGTTTACGTTGTCAACGCCAACACTACAGCCCTTTCCAGAAGTATTTCAACTAACTACAACAAAAGGTGCGTTGTATGTGGATTTCTCGATATGAACGTCAACAGCGTTATGAAAAAATATTTTGTCTTAAGATGATATTCCATACTTTGCGTTGTTCAGATCAGAACGACCAGAAGCACAAAGCAAATTTTCTTCTGAAACATTTGCATTTATAGTCCTATCAAAATGTAGCCTTTTTTATAGTTACGAGCTTCTAGACATTTCAGAGCTGACGATAACACCCAATTATCTTCGAGTTGTTAGACTGTACACTGTCCTTATCTTCGTGTTCGTAAATCATTGTTTTGTTGCGCAAATCATGTTGAATTTGCTACCGTACTTCCTTCTAGTCGGCTGTTACTGACCGTTGTTGTCGAGCCTAAATTACACAAATTTAATCAGTGCTCGGGACTACATATTACATGGGTTAAAATGTTGAATTATCACTCGTTCGTGTGACTATAACGTTACGGATAACAATCCCTATTTTGGACCCATTTTTTGCAAATCATGGTTTCAAACAGATGACACCCTCTCCTCTGAATTTCTCTTGTTGTAATCCAAGCCAATCTTTGCCTTTCTTTATATTTCCTTAAGAACAGATTGGTATCTGAAGATGATGACAATAGAAATAGGCCATGATAACCTGAGGTACCTATATTTCACAGTTGTGACAAAATTTCCACAAAGCATGTTGTGCTAATATTTCATCAATCTCAAGCTATATCGGTTGATTTCTTACGTTTCTTGTCACACTCTTTCAGTTTCACCCAATAAATATTTTGAAAAACATGATAGCGCCTTTATTTCTAGCCTCCATACCAGGCTCTACCGGGCCTTTTTTGGGGCGTATAATACACTTTTTGCAGCGAGCCCATAACCATCAGCCAGACTGTAACCATTTGGCCGGTTACAGCTGCTGCGGAGGCTACTTTTTTCCAAGTTCTGTGACAATCACAACATTACCTACCTGGCACCCTTACAGTCCCAGCACCTGGATGGTCCATCTCTAGAATCATCTTGTTGTGAAGAACCTGTGTATTTTATGCAAACAGGTAAACATCAACCTGATAGTACACTGAATAGAACTGTCAAATATTACTGTGCCACTGTCAAAAATAGATTAAAGTCAATTTTGATATGTAGAGAACAATTCAACATTTCTGTATAACTGTCAAAATTATTGTGCAACTGTCAAAAATAGATTAAAATCAATTTTGATATATAGAGAACAATTTAACATTTCTGATTGGCTTTATCGTGCTGCATTTCTAGTGGTAAATAAGATGGTGAAATCTTGCTGTATATTGTCCTTAAGTTTGATCATGGATGTCAAGAAAATCCTTCAAATTCTAGAATGCACGTTGAATTTTTTTACTGGAGCTTCAAATTCAAAGAGTACAATACATTTGTCAGAAATACGTAAGGACACCAGCACAGATATTGAGAAACAGACAGGAAAGGGTTGAATGGATGCCAACATAGACATTTCACAGGTTGTCTGGCAAATTAAGACCTTGGGGAGTTGACGAAAATGACACAGTAGACTGGTCGCAACTACACACAGGATTCTTAATGCTTGGATCAATGGGGAAATCATCTAAGACACCACCAAAAAGTAGCCACAATGTCCAGGTGGTTCTTTTGCAGAGGTGGCCACTCGTACAGGTTTGCTTAAATTGTATTCTTACACTGTATTCTACCATTAAATGCACTCACAAACCTCATCCTCCCCTTTTGAACAAATCTTTTGCTATCTTTTATTCAACACAAGACATAGTTGTGTAATCAAGTGATGAGCAGAGTGTATAGGAATCATAACATAACACACCAATTCTGTATGGTAATGACAAGTATGGCAGGGTTTGAGCAGAGTACGTTGGTATGTACATTTGTACCCGTACTGTGAACTAGTTGGCAACAGTTCCACATGTTGTGAATTTTCTTGGAACCACTCTTGAGTAGTTAGTCAAGCTCATTCATTTTAAAAGACAACGGCTTTGAAGAGACCTTAAATACATTAATCAGTCTTGATGGCATCAAATAAAAGAAACAGTAGGGGACAAATGCAGACAGAAATTTGATATCACAGCTAAATGTGTGTAATATGTCACAACTGTACTTGAGTCGGTCTTAAGATATTGTAGAAGGGTGATGTCTCAGGTTTGTAACTTGAGAATGTTGCTGTTTCTATTTTGATAAGAACGAGAGACACAACTTACCATATACCATATCATATCAGCAAAGTCTGAGGCAAAATGTATCTGATTATGTGTGTGTGTACATTAAAAGTGTGAATGTGTGTGTGTGTGTGTGTGTGTGTGTGTGTGTGTGTGTGTGTGTGTGCCCATGTGGGTGTTTTTCTGCTGAGTGCCACAGCAAATATTTTTATCACTGAGAAAGCGGGTTGAAAGTTGAAAGAACGCTAACCCTGTCTTGAACTTCCTCCTTCAGATCTTTGAAAACTGACATGTTACTCAAAAATTCAATCCATTTACAGCCTGAAAGCCTTCAAAACCAAGGAGGTTAAAAAGGTTCAAAACCAATGTCCACTGTTATCTCCTACTTAGTTCAAAGCAGAAAAGTGGTCAACTTCATGTATTGCCTTGCATTGAATGAATACAATTACCAAGAAGCGAGAAGAAGCCGAAAGTACTAGAATATACCAGATGTTTTTATGGACATGAATATGTATATGATTGCTAACATGTGACATGGATATGAATATGTATATGATTGTTAACATGTGACCTGTGCTTAGCCCAGTGGGGCAAAAATGTACACTAACGGTCTTCATTCATTCAATAAACTTGTTTTAAAAAATGTTGTTGGAACAGGATTCTTTCCTTCATCACTGCAGCTGCCCGGCAATAAGATAAGAGTGACCCTGACCTGCAAACCAAAATCCCCTAGCTAGTTCACAAAGTACACCACACCTGGGGGTTGGAGAAGACCTGTTCCATGTTGTTGATTGGTCCGTAGGGAAATCCGCTCCCCTCGAATGCTGCAAACCACTCATCAGTAGTTTTCTCTGAAAATCTGGAACAAAAACATTGGCATATTTCAAGTCATCGGTGAGAGAAGATTTCGCTTTGCTGGACATTCCTGGAGGAGCAAGAGAGAGATCATCAGCTATGGGCTCCAAAACATGGACATGCACGTGTAGGCAGACCATGCACTACCTACATTCATCAAATGTGTCTAGATGCGAACTGTACTTTGGAAGACCTGCCCCAGTGCAATGGAGGATAGGGAGGGAAGGAGGAGATGGGCCATGAGCACCTGTTAGTGTTAGACTGTCCCGACCAGATGATGATGATATTGGCACAGAGAGCTGACATTGAGAAAGCTTATGAAATTTCAATTATATAAGTGTCAAAGAGAAAGAGAGGCTACATGCAATAATCAGGATCTAGTTATATCATATTGTGGCATATTTATGGTGTTGATGCTCAGTTTGAAAGTGTCTTAGTTCTTGTTTGTTTATTTATTTCCTTGTTTGTTTGTTTGTTTGTTTGTTTGTTTAAGCCCATAGAGGCTTTTGGTGGCATAACTTCCAGGTTATGGTACAGTAAATACAAACAATAAAACAACACTGCCCTTTGTTTAGATGATTTGCAAGACACACCTTTTTATTTTTTTTAGAATCTCAAAGAAAAAAAAAGCTCAGTCAGTATACTAAGCTTGCCTTTGTGCCAGAGTTGCTATGAGCTGTTTCCTGTTTTCCACCCTGAGTTGGTTACTGGTGTAACGTGGGTCGTCAGCCAGGTGGTCCAGTTCTAAAACCTGTGAAAGAGAAACCGAGGAGGTTATGCCAGGATAAACAATGGAGGGCAAATGCACCGTGACAGAAAATGACCACCAATCTCAGTTTTTCGTCGAGTGGAAAGCAAGTATGGCAGGGGCATTCTCAAACAACGCTTGGAGTATATATTAAGTTTAAAGAGACCACCATTTTCCATCCTAATTTCTCCACGTTTTCAGACAAAAGAAAACTACTCTCCTCTTAACATCACAAAACCTACATATTACAGAAAAAGTGGGATCATTCGTCTTCCACTCAGCAGCCTCACAAAAAGAAGCCGAACCCAATAAGCTTAAGAACTTAGTGTCAGTAGTTAAGAATAGTCATATGTTATATTGTTCATCATAATATCTGTCCGTCTACTCTGTGTAACATGTACATGTACATGTACTTGCAATTAGCCTACGGGCAGGAAGTTGCAATAAACTTTCAATTAATTTTCCTTCCTAGTATTCTGTACGCATGTTTACCAGTATCATGAATATTTTCAGCAAAAAGCACTTACCTTACAGAGGGTCTTGAACAGATTGTTGTTACCTGCACCTACGATTAAGTGGCCATCAGACGTCTTGAATGCCTGAAAAAGGTAAAACAATGTATTAACCTGACATTCTTCACATGGTATCATCATAGTACAAGCAAGAAATCTAAGCAAATGTTTGATGATTGACTGAATATCTTGCTAAATGCAGTGAACATTAAACTTTTCAGCACAATACAAAATGATCTACGTTTGCATTACAATAATCGCTACTTACGAACTCTTTTTTTAAAGCAGCCAAAAGTAAATCAATGGACAATGTATAGGGGGTGATGAAGTACATGTGAAAGAAGTCTCAATACGTATGATAAGGCGACACAGGTTATTTAGCACTTGTGTCTCCAATGTCACGTTACAGAAGTTACATTAGAAGGGTCCATTCCATGATGGTGTCAGTTATGTAAAGTTTAGCCTTTTCATAATGTCATTTACCAACACAGATTAACTTAATAATCTATGCTACATGTGAGTCTCAATATTTACCTGGTACGGCACAATACTCTCATGTCCGGTTCCCCAGCGTCTGGCTTCCTGCCCAGCCATCAGATAGTTAGCAGCGATATGGGAAATGCAAGCTACCTGATAGATACATACACAGCAAACATAGGAAACATAAGAGTTAGAGAAAAAATACAGCCGGTAGCAGAAACCTCAGTCCTTATTTATGAATCTTTAGGGTGGTCCCTTCAGTTATTAAAAACTGAGTAACTGATTTCCAGGGGAGCCCTTACAAAATCATGACAAAAAAATGTTTTCCTATTTTGCATAATTTGTATTTCACTTTGTACATCTTTGTCTAAGCTACCTTCATACCAAAAATCATGAAAATTCATTATTCCCTTCTTGAGTTATCCTCTTCGGACATTTTTTAATACAAAAACACCCCTGCACTTCCTGAACTGGCCGCTAGGGTGCCCAAAACTTATGTCATTTCCTTTCGAGCACAAGAGCTATCTGCTGCCCACAAATCGTGACCACAGCATGTCCAGAACGTGAAATATCAAACCCGGAGGCTCCACTGCAGTACCTAGGTGCAGTAGCTAGGAGGCCCAAAATCCAATCATTTCCAGTTTTTGTCACACCTCACCATCATACCAAATATGAAACTAATCCATCCTGCCGTCCTACGGTTATCTTGTTGACCAACAGACACGCAGACAAAGACAAAAATAACCTCCATGACACATTTCATGGAGGTAATTAGGATACAAAACAGGATAACTTAACATGAACTGAATTAATGCATTCACAATTATAATGTACAGTAACATAAAGCAGGTAAGCTAGCTTTGTCTTAATGCAACTTGCAAGCATGGGAAGGTAGTTCTGCTGTTTGTCTGTGGGAAACTTTCTTTGTTTATGTGTGTGTGTGTGTTTGTGTTTGGGGACAGCATAAGTTGCAAAAATGAGGATGGATCTGTGAGATATTTGGTATGTGGGTAGATGTCAGGAAAATAAAGGGCAGTTGAAGCTGGGGCATCATTGGACATTCCAGGAAGACAACGACCCCAAGCACACATCAACATCCACAAGGGTTTGGTCAGAGAAAGAGCCTGGAAGGTTCTTGAGTGGCCACACTTAAACCTAGTCGAGAATGTCAGGTGGATTTGAAGAAAGCTGTTGCAGGAAGTAGACTTTAAAAATTGCTGAGCTTGGAGACCATTTGCCCAAGAGAAATGGGCCAAAATTCCCAAAGAGCGCTGCCAGAAGCTTGTGACAAAATATCGTTCCCATTTGCAACAGGTCATAGCAGTGATAAGACATATACATTTGTAGGGGTGCTGCACGAAGTACTAAAGACAGACCGTCATGGGGGTTGAATAATTTTGCAACCTGCTTTTTGTGTGAAAGTTGCCATTTTGGATGGACTATGAAATTAATCTCAACTTTTGCCGTGGTATCAGATTGTAATAAACCATCTGTTCACCAATTGCACATGATTTAGTAATATTCTGCAGTTCTAATGTTCCTCATTTTGCAAAATTTTCCAAAATGCGAGGGGGGTGAATAATCTTGTATGCAACTGTACATGTAAGTGTAAGCTATGTGTACGAAACCCATAACCAGGATAGCACTTGAACTCATATATTAGTAACTAAGAGCACAAAAACAGTGTGTGTGGCATTTCATAGCTTGCTAAAGGTTAAGCATGTGTACAAAACATATATAAATGTGATCTATTTCTGCGTGCGACCCTCCCCCTTCCTGTCATTCTTTTGTTCAGCCGCATCAGGTGTGCATGATATAAACATAACACCTGGCACTGGGTCACACGCAAAAACAAAACTTATATAAAAGACAGACGGAAGGGAAACAAAACTTATATAAAAGGCAGACTGGGGAAAACATACAGGCTGTCAGACATGTCACATTGTTATTGTCATAACAATGCAGATATATTACAAGTATTCTTGGTATTTTGAATATCTTAGGCAGGATCGTGAAAGGATCATATAAACATTATGGTTTTCATTTTGAACTTGGGTGGGCCAGCAACTACTAGTCAAACTTGTACTACCTCTTCAAAAGGACCACCTGGCCAAAATGACCTGATCATTTTTCCAATTGACACAAAAAATATTAAGAATCCTGTCTATAGTGACCACCTGTTTGAATAGAACAGATTCTATTGGTCCCCTGAGCGGTCTTCTTAGGCTGTTTACAGTATTACAATTCTCTTTGGAATCTTAGGGTCTGAATAACTCCTAGCCTGAGTGTCAACCTAGCTAGTTCCAGGACTCCATATGTATACTCTCCCTTCACCAAGGTGTGGGAGCCCTGGAACTAACTAGAAATACATCCAGGTGTAGCTGTAAAACTGTTGGGTTTTGATCCACTCACATTGGGATGTATCCTTTCTCTTATCAATACGAGTGGTGGGTTTTTACCTTGGATTTTACCATTTTCAATATTGAGTAAAAGAGGCTTTATAGAGAGAGTGGTGGGCTCTTCAATATATTCAAGGTGTTGCTCTTCTCAAACACAGGACTTCCATTAAAAACACTGCCACTCCTTCAGATAGCATGCAAATGTACAGAATAGCAACAGGCTAGCTGGCCTGGATCACCCCAGTGTTTAGTTCATAGGCAGGACTACTAAACGTTACACCACAGCATAGTACACACTAGTTTCTCTCTAACCTGCGTTGAGAGTAGATTGCAGTCGATGTGCTGGCCCGTGCCAGTGCGATGTCGCTGTAGCAGTGCCGCCATGATGGCCCCGTGGGCCATCAGTCCTGTGGCCAGGTCTGTCATGGCCACTCCCACACGCACTGGGTCTCCATCCTGAGGAAAAATTGACAAATTTATCGCAATCGTGATGATCATACTATGTAGCTTTAAACGTTGATGAAGGTTAGACATCCAGGTAATAAGATACGCCCTGGGATAATGCACTGTCCACCACCCCCCACCCCGGACAAGCAACATTTAGTACTAAACAACGGTTACCGTAGCTAATTGAACTATTGGCATAAAACTTTGTCTTGAATTAATCTTTTTTTTTTAAAGACTACTTCAAGACATCCTAAATTGTCTTAACCTCATTAACATATCTATTCAGAGTTTTGGTATAAAACCTGGTGTTCTCAGTCCTATCGTTTGTCACTGACGAAAGACAGTGGATACTGTCTGAAACGTCTGACTGTTTCAAAATCTTATCCAGTTGCTTGAGTAATTATTTTTGGCGTATGTAGCTTTAACTTTGTGAGAAACACTCTAGTTCTTCTGTTCCTCGATTTTCTTTTTTTTTACAACTACAGTACTTACATAAAAGTGTGTCTAACAGAGTACAGTGCAATGGCCTAGTTGGTAGAGTGTTTGCCTTGCACACAGTAGGTCGTGAGTTTGATCCCAGGCCGAGTCATACCAAAGAATTGTAGAATGGCACATACTGCTTTCTCTGCCTAGCACTCAGCATTTGGGAAAGAGTATGGAAGATAAATGCACCCCAGTATCAGTAGACTAGCCCCCTGCTGTAGTGATTGCACAATGTTGTGTGGCCCAAGGGCTATTGAAATGGAGATGGGCGCCGCCCTATGCACCATCTGGAGTGGGAACACTTAAACAGATATTTACATAAAGGTGTGTCAGACAGTGTTACTATAATGTGTGTCATTGAAGTATCAGAAAAGCTGCTAGGGAGCTTACAATGTATATCCCTCCTATCACACATTGGGTTACAACATTTTAGGATATTGAATTTGAGCTTTGATCAAGCCTCTTGTAGTTTAAGATGGAAACACAGTTTGTACGATCATAGTTCACCTCTGGTCCTGTTATATGTAGGAGACCTCCCATAGCTGCAGCAATGACATCATAGCCTGCCCTCTTAGCATAGGGCCCATCAGAACCATAGCCTGTAAGATACATGGAGAAGACATCAGTCAGGAGAGCCTCCTTGCAGATGGATTTGGCATTGCACAAGAAGTGAATGAGTACAGAACAGGGACGGTCATAAGTGGGTGAGAGTTGTGTGAAAATGGAAACAAAACTTTGTATCAAAAAGAAGGAAAGTCACATTTTGAGAGACATTTTGACATGAAAAATTATCTTAGTCTCATTTGCATATCACAATTATAGAACTTGCATATAACATCAGTTTTTCTGTATACATCTTACTTTACTAATATATGGGCCAAGAAAGATGGTGAAGGTTGTGTGAATATGTTGTTGCACTGCATCATCTTTCTTCATTTTATTTCTTTATTCTTCTCTTGTTTTGTTATCTTTGTGGCGCAATAGATTTTCATCCCATGTTCATGCAGTCATCTTTCCTGTAGGCCTGTCCTGCCTTCAGTGACTAGGTAAAAGTGCCCCCTAGAGGTTAAGCTTTTCACTGCACCCAACCAAAGCTCCCAGTATTTGCAAACTTGGAGACAGGAGCAGTTGCATTCATCCTACCAATAAATACTTAAGACACACAAAACTCTGTCATTTGGAACCACAACGTTAACACAAGCATGCTCAAAAGGGTATGAAAAAGTCTACATCTGACTATAATCATGGTAGTAATTGAAAGAACCAGTACAGTACAATCAATTCTAAACATCATATTTTCATCAATTGAACAATACACAGACTGAAGCTTTTATCAATTATAAACAAGGTAATGAACTTACAAGTGTTCATATCAGGAGAAAGATGATTATTTAAGGGCTTTGATGTTTGTTTGTATCTTAATTTCAACCTGTTATCATTTCCAAAGGCCACTTATATCAATCTTCCTTTATCCAAAATTTGGGTATCAGAAGACATCTGTCATCAGTGGTAGCCACAGCAATAAGGTGCGATAATATTTCAGATATGTACAGAATAGATGGATTGCTAGACTTTATCTTATACCTGCAGGTTTGTGCAAATTCTAATTCCTGCACCCCCACGATGTCAGAGTCAAAGGTCATCAAAAGTGGGCCACTAAAAAGCTTTTGACTTCACTTGAATTCAGTAACTGAATTTCACCTATTTCTTTCTTTGGAAATCAGAGGTCCAGTATGTTTTGATACAAGTAGGTCTGGGCAGAAGTGTATATAATATCATGCTGATTCATTTTAGTGACGCTGAAGAAGAGTGATGGATGTCACTCACAATGTCCGGAAGTAATCTCTGAATTTATCTAGTTGTAGAGAATGGAGAAGAGTGGTGGATGTCACTCGAGACGTCCTGAAGTACTGACATCTTATCCAGTTGTAGAGAATGGAGAAGAGTGATGGATGTCACTCGAAACGTCCGGAAGTACTCTCAAAATCTTATCCAGTTGTAGAGAATGAAGAAGAGTGATGGATGTCACTCGAAACGTACTGAAGTACTCTCAAAACCTTTTCCAGTTATAGAGATTGAATTGTCTTTAAAAACCTTCTCCCTGCTGCCTAAATCTGTAACCAATAGAAAATGGGGTGCCAAACGGCTACTTCAGTATGCAAAAACATCCGTCCAACACCTGTTCCGCTATACCTTCCACTTTGTTGGAGAAATATGTATACTTAAACTAGGGGGCCCAAAATCTAATCATCTCAAGGTCTCAAGAAGACCTACCCACAAATCAGGTATGAAGACAATCCACCAAGGCATTCTCGAGTTATCGTGTTAATCGAGTTATCGTTACACACACACACACACACACACACACACACACACACACACACACACACACACACACAAATGCTGACAAAAACACAATCTTCTCAACGAAGGTAATAAATAGATATTTAATTGCTGATCAGCCCCTACCTGTGACAGAGCAGTAGATAAGGTGAGGAGAGGAGTCCCTCAGGTGGTGGTACCCCAGACCCATCTCATCCAGCTTCCCTGGTAGGTAATTCTCCACTAGTACATCACTCTTCTCTGCAAGCTGTACAAACACACAACAAACACCCTACAGTCAGACAACAGGTTCTTTCAGGCCCCTGTGGTGTGTAGTAGCATGGCAATTGTACATGTAGGGCAGCAAGTTTCCTTGCTATTTCAGTAGCAGGGTATATAAAGGAAAGGAAAGTGATCTCGAACCAGTTTAGCTCAAATGAACTCGATGAACAGATGAGCTACATCTTCCACTGGTCGTGACAGGAAGACAGACGCTATATACAGTATTTACAGGCTCATTGTACCAGGGAAATTCCCCTAGCTCTTTTCGACAAGCACAATGAACAGTGGACCATGGCTGAACGCCCCGTCCTAAGGACTGCGACTTTTTCCGGTAGCGTGCATGTCGGTTGAGCGACACAGCCGGGATCGAACCCGGGGCTTCTAGTTCCAGAGGCAAGATCGCTAACCACTGGACTACGCACGCTACGTCGTATATTTTTACAGGGAGCTAAGACTTCCCCTTTAACATGCTTGAGGCAACTCCTTGAACCCAGGACCCCATTTTACATCCCCTCTAAAGGACAGATGCAGCCCCATACGATTGGTCTCCAACCCAGGATAGAACCAGGGTCAATTAAGATTATAAGAACCAGGGTCAACTTAGAATGGGAAAGAGTCAGTAATGGTTTTCGATGACTTCTTTCGACGACTTTGTTTTTCATTGATTCATCTACGTCATGTATAAACATAAGTACTGATCAATAGCGCTTATGTCTTTACGAATAACGTAAGTTATCAGATGTTGAATGGAAAAGAGTCAGTAATGGCTTTCAATGACTTTGTTTTTTCCGGTGTCTACATGTAGTTCTCCTCCAACTCAACCTGTGCGAGGTTTCCATGGCATTCAACAACCCAAATTGACGATCAACAACTTGTGGGTTTGCCAGAACCGAGCAGGTACGTGACCTGTTACACCACACTATAGTCACTTGTTTAAAGCTACCTGTACATTGTATCTTCATGTTAGGTCTATCACTCTACGATGGTTTTAGGAAAGAGCATGTGTTTTTTTAACCTTCTTTATGGAATAACCAAGGACGTTATAAAGTGACTTTGTTATATTATCATATATTATAAAATGTCCTTAAAATAGCAAAGAAGCCTTTGGTTTTGACTGGTTCCAGATCTTGTCCTTTCCTGCACTGGCATAAAATACTTAAAATAATGACTTTTGTTTTTGATGTGTGTGTGTTTGTTTGTTTGTTTGTTTGTTTGTTTCCTTATCTATTTGGGTTGTGCGTTTGTAGTCATTATTTGAATACACTATCAACAGAGTGGCAGAAAGTCGGTGAGTGGAAAGATGACCGCAAAAATCTGAGACTTGCTGGAGTAGCAGGAAGTACAGTTCAGGGGTGGTAGAACTAAGTTGTTAATCAGACATGACAGTCAACATCATGGGTTCAATGGAAGAGGCTACTAGTTTACGTGGAGGTATTGTTTTTGTCAATCTCTTCGCAGTTATGTACTTTCAATATGCTAATCACATTCACAATCGAGTGACAGAAAGTGATCAATGGACACATGTATTGAAATCAAAATCTTTGCTGCATAATTAATGATGAACAAGAAACGGTATAACTATTGCACAGATTCGTGAGATCTTTGAGCTCTTGTTTTTGGCATGGTATGTCTTAAAACCCTATAGTCCAGCAGAGCCCGACAATTGTCGGTTTGCTAGCCCTGACAATTGTCGGGTCGAGGGTATCTCTAGAATGCGTACGTTGCACCTGCGCGGTTGTTGTAAGGCGAAGTAACTAAAAATGAGCAAACTACATGTAGTACCCTTTGCTTTAAAGGTGTCTGAGTAGCAGTGGGGGTATATTTTTGCTCTGGAAATCCAGCAGGACAAGGGTTAGTAATGTGGCACTGAAACCTCTTTATAAAGGCCATACATTCTGTTTATCTGGCATCACATCAAACGTCATCATAGCTTCCCTGCTATGGTAGCCCTAAAGGCATCGTCCATGGGTGGCAGGGCATAATATAATATACTGGTAATATAGGGTTAATGACCCGCCCTACATGTAGGTCTATACATTGTGATAAGGCTTGGTCGTTCCTATAACCACCAAATAAACTGCAGAGGTCACGAAAATTTATCACAATCATAAATGCTAAAATATTAGTATCTAAAGAATCCCTTCAGGCAATCACCAATAGAATCTGTTTTCATCTACTGACATAGATTTTGAAAATAAAAGTTCCCAAAGCGTCTATGGTGAATTGGCCAGGCTCTCTTTGGGGCAGAAAGGCCTTTCCGCCTCAGGGTTAATCTTTGGCACCCAGTAGGAGTTTTACATGATTAATTAGTTTAATCAAGCATCCACGTCATGTGCCAATTAAACTCCTACCGCGTAAAATTGCAACCGCGTAAAACAACCACAGGGTGCAAAAGAATACCCAGGCGGCAAAGAGGAAGGAAGCTTGGCCTAACCACAATAGATTGGATGTCAGGTTAGGCTGACCCAGATAGAATACAGAGAAATCTATGCTGGCTATGGCCAGACAATGACAGTATGAGTACTGACAACTATTTCAGCATCTGTCTTTTTAGTTATGCCTTCTCCATTTCAAAAACATACCATTAATTTCAAAGCTGCAACAGAATTTCCGGGATTGCGGAAAAAGCTGGCCCTGTCTACCTGGCCTGTCTACCCTGGCTACCTCCCTTTTTCGGACCCCAAGGGTATGCATGGGGGTTAGGCCTTTAATGGAATTTCCTTGAGGAAAAACTGGGTCAATGCATGTCCAGATATATGTGTGTGAGCTGGATGGAAGATAATGCCTATTGGTGTTTTGTTGGGGCGGGTGTGTGGGTGAAGATGGTAAAGCAATTCCACCAAGACTGGAAAAAAAGTTCCAGGTACATGTATACAAAAACTGCACCTGGAATATTAAACACAATTGAAGTGGAAGGTAAAGAAAAACTGGTAGGATGAGCCAGACAACAATAGGACTTTTGTTTGTCACAACAGCTAAATTCTAAACAGATGTCTGGCACTCATTGGGGTTACTGTAGCTGATACTGACGAAATCTTTAGCAGCTGCTGTTCTGGCAAACCATCCTATCAGTTTTCGGTTTTCTTTGTTTATCCTGTATCCTGTATCTGATACCCCTTCTATCTTGTTTAACAACAAGAAGTTTGTTTACAAATGATAGATTTTCTTCCAGTGTTGATGGAGTTGCTCATAACTGTCCCTATCCTCCAATAGTATGATCCAGCCCACCCACAGCTGGAATTGCCACTGACCCAGTTTTTCCTCAAGAAAATTCAATCAGATGCAAAACCCCCATGCATGCCCTTGGGGTCCAAAAAGGGTAGATAGCCAGGGTAGACAGGCCAGGTAGACAGGGCCAGCTTTTTCCGCAAACCCCAGAATTTCCTTAATTGGATTAAAATTGGAAGGATTATAAAGGTTGATAGTCTGATGAAATATTGGCTGTATCCAAAGTTTCTGCATTATTGGTGCACAGCTAATGTGTGTGAAAGGTGTGTCACATAGCTTTTGGAGGGCCATAGGGACAGTAGTTTTTTCTCCACTGTGTTTAAGCCGGCGTCACAATTCATGCGAGTGTCGGCCGACTTTGTAGATCGCCTGAAACTCGAAGAATTTCAAAATCGCCCGAGCATCGACCGTATTTTCCAATGAAAATCTCGGGCGACATCCATCGAACACTAAAAATCCCCCATTAGATGGTACTATCTCTTGGACAGTATCGACTAACCTGGTAAAAGGCCAATATTTGGATCAACTTTTATTTCGAAAAATCGCCAGAATCCCACGTAATCGACAGGACGTCGGCCGTACTGAAAATGCACATTTGAAGCTCGCCAACATGTTGATCGAGCTGAATTTCTTATTTGTGACGGGGGCTTTAGGGCACGGTATTGGAAGGCAGTGTGCATCCCTCTCCTTCCACTGCCTTTTACCGATCCCTAACTGAAGTCAGGTACCCATTTTTACACCTGGGTGGAGAGAGGAAAGTTGTATTAAGTGCGTTTCTCAAGGACACAACGTCTAGAATGCCAGGAATTGAACCCATAACCTCTAAGTCTCGTGTCCGCTAGCCTAGACACTCAGCTATTCGACGCCATAATGTGTGTGTATCTCAACTACACACACATTGGTACACAAGCTTTCAAACTGTTAAAGCTTGGAGCAAGACCAAGTTTGATCCCTTGGATTAGTGACTTCCTGACAGAAATACATGTAGAGCACAAGGAACTCCCACAAACTCAGAACTATGAAATGAAGAACCAATCGATACAGAGATTCACCGGTACCCTATCTTGTCAGAGTACTAAATGACGGCATACTGTAAATGAACTATTTCATTTTGAATGAAAAAGGAAAGATTTTATGTCACAGTACGTTGAATAAGCCAATAGTTGACAATGTCTCACTTATGATGTGATCATGTAATGTAATGTAAAGTACGGTTTTGATATAGTCTTTAATGACGTGTTGTCTGTGAGAAATGACGCAATTCAGCCTGGGGCTGCAATGTTCTTTCAATAAACCATTCATTCATTCATCTACCTGAACTTTAAATTACAGGTACATTCAGAAAATTCTGTACCGTACACACACTTCCATACATTGTACTTCACTCATGCTCCACACATTTTGTCAAAATGTCAAAATGGTAATTGACTGATATATATGTAGTCCAATACGTACAGATGTGATGATGATTCAAAAGTATGACGTCATGTACCAACATAAGTAGTGATCGATAGTGCTTGATGTCTTTACCAATAACGTCACGTTAGATACTGAATGGGAAAGAGTCAGTAATTACTTTCAATGACTTTGTTTTTTCCGATGTCTATTTCTCCTCCAGTGCAAATTTTCCACCAAACTTTTTGGTTGAATAAGAAAAAAAGAAAATTCAAACTTATTCTCAAAGCTGACTTCACATTGGAAAATTACCTTTCATCAATTCGTAATAAATCCTTTATAGTTAACATAACCAAATCAAGAACCAGTTCTCACTGTTTGGAAATAGAAAAAGGCTGATACCATAATATACCAGCCAACCAGAGACTATGTCCTTTATGTCAAGATAGCGTTGAAGACGAATATCATTTCCTAATGACATGCCCCGCATATACTGTAGATAAACAAAAAATTAATGGATACCGGTATGATCACATGTAAATCCAGTAAACCCTTGCCAAAGGCAAACATAGACATGTTCAATCTTAATGTCATGCCCCGACACCATATCTACGTACTTAGGCCAATACATATATATGTAGCGCTTTACGAAAGAGAGAATGTATTGTAACAGACCGAAACGTTTAACGTATATTATATCATTACGTTATTTACGTTCATATCCTTGTGATTATAGTTTTCAGAATAGACTAGAACAGACTTGTTTAGTACCCATTGTATTGATTGTATTGTCATTCTTGCCATACATTGTGCCATGTACAATTGTTGAGCAATAAAGTTCATTCATTCATTCATTCATACAAAAAATGTAGCTGAATAAAATCTACAATAGCCTAATAGATACAACTGTACCAGGAAAAAGTTTTACAGTCTTCAGGCCATTACTTAGGGGCAGTGGGTTGTTAACCTGATAGGGCAATGGTATTGGAAGGCGGAGCCCATCCCTCTCCTTCTAGTAACCTCTTTTTACCTTCCCAACCAGGGTATACAGAGTCACATTCAAAGAAGACCAAGGGCACCAAAAAGTAACATCCTAGGCTGCCATATTTTACATATAGATTAACAACTACACAAGAGGTGCTTAGGTGTCACTGCCTTATACAATAGAGTCTTTCATGGCCAAGAAGAAAATCGTTTAGACTGAGTATGATGTACAAAATGACACACGAGCGTACACATTTTCAACCCAATTCCAGCTCAGAAAAAAACAAAAAACTTCGGTAAGCGCAGGTTTCCACATTACAATAAGCCTTACACAAGGTGTCATCAGCTTGGTTTGATTTGATTTTTTAAGAGAGCATGGTAACATCTATAATATTCTATATGCATGTACTAACATAATTCCACCAGGGTACATACCTGTAATTCTGCCACCCTAAAAAAATATGTCCAAACAGATCTCCAACCCTTAGCTTGAAAGTTCATCTGTGTTAATAGATTAGTCACTCTGGAGTAAGTTTGAACTGCAATTTCAAACACAAAAATTGGACTTACCCAAATTTACGACTGTTCAGTTCCAGTGTCAGATCTCCAACCCAACATCCCCAAGTAAAATGAACTCCTGTATAATATGAACTGTGCATACCTGGGGGGGGCCGCACTAGAGATCTCTCAAACCTACTGATTTTTAAAGTGGCAAATTTATGTCACCCGGCAGATTAATGTTGATGGGGGTTATTCCTCAAGCTGGCATCACACTCTCGGTAGAGGGTTGCAGAATTTCAAAATTGTCGGAGAATGGAGCATATTTTACGCCTGGAAATCTACAGTTACATTGGACAGGGGTCATTGACCTCCGAACATCGGCTGATCTCAAAGAAATGCAGTGGTCGAGAGGAGACCTGTCAAATTGCTGCTGAAATAGAAATTTAGGCCGGACGAGGCGGCTGGTATAATTTGGCTTGGCCTAGCGAACACACAGGGATCAAGTTCTCGAACCAACCAATCTTTATCCAGCAAGGCACATGCGCCGGCAGTCCAGCGGTTACGTTCTAGTAGCGGGTCGCTATTTCAAATCTCGATAAATCTATATCTCGTTTGTCAGGATTCTGACAACTCTATCGTAGCATTTTCTCTGTTTACATGCCAGTCAATAAAACTTGCTGGTATTCCCACCAAGAAATACTCCATGTAGAGTGATTATGGGTTCTTTATTTATCACAATAACGGCCGAGAAGGTAGGCATAATTCATTTTCGTGAAATGAAAATTGTTCTTTTAGAGGTCGCAAACGTGTCGGGCGAGACATTTTCCCTCTGTGTGTTCGCAACTTAACTGACATCAAGGTTGAACAGTCTAAAGGTCTCATACAAATGTTTGAAGTACATTTTTGTATGACAAGGGAGTTTGGGATTTCTACTCCTAGTCCTCCTCTAATTCAAACTGTCACATACAAATGTTTGAAGTTTGACATTGACAAGGGAGCTTGGGATTTTTAATCCTCTAGCACTATAATTATATCAGCTTTAAGTGACAAAATAACAACTTGAAATCTCGCCCTAGCTAGGGTTAAGTATTACATAACTACCTGTACTACGTAACTAACTTACTGTGACACAACACTGACAGTTGAAAGTGGTCTCAAACCAGTTTATCTCACTGAAGAGCTAATCTTCCACTGGTTGTGACAGCGAAGACAGATAATATGTACTGTAACAGTATATACAAGACTGGTTCATTGTACCGGGGAAATTTACCTACCTCTTTCTGACAAGCACAATGAAAAGTGGACCACAGCTTAATGTCCTGTCGTAAGGACTGCAATCCTTTATTTTTCAATAGTGTGCATGTCGGGGGAGCGGCAACAGGCAGGAATTGAACTCCATATCTCTAGATCTTGATTCTAAAGCAGGGTCATTAACACACTACACAAACCGACCATTGGTGATGCACAGTCAGTCAGTCTAACCACTTTCCACAACTTACTCCACCACCATTAAAGGAAGCTGCAGTAAGAGTTAAATAGGGGGCCTTAACGACTCTAATTGTCCATCAAAAGCCCACGCAAAAGACATTACGGACAGGAAAATCAATTGAAGATTGGGCAGTGCTAACAGCCTCTTTTCTCTGATGTTTAATGTTGCGGCCTCACTCACCAACCAGAGATGATACAAAAGTAACTGTCAAAATGCATAAAAGAACAGCAAAGGGCATTCTTTGGTAATGTTTTTTATGTTTTTCTTTTTTAGTTTCTTTATCTTTTATCTCAGCCTTATGGATAAGCACTATAGAAAGAATGTAAAAGACCAGCAAAAGGCATTCTTTTCTAAATGTTTTTATGTTTTTCTTTTTTTAGTTTCTTTACCTTTTATCTTTCCCTTACTGTAAGCACTAGAAAGAATGTAAATGACCAGCAAAAGGGAATTCTTTCTTAATGTTTTTATGTTTTTCTTTTTTTAGTTTCTTTACCTTTTATCTTTGCCTTACTGTAAGCACTAGAAAGAATATAAATGACCAGCAAAGGGTATTCTTTTCTAATTGTTTTTATGTTTTTCTTTTTTTAGTTTCTTTACCTTTTATCTTTCCCTTACTGTAAGCACTAGAAAGAATGTAAATGACCAGCAAAAGGGAATTCTTTTCTTAATGTTTTCATGTTTTTCTTTTTTAAGTTTCTTTAACTTTTATCTTTGCCTTACGGATAAGCACTAGAAAGATTGTAAAAGACCAGCAAAGGGCATTCTTTTCTAAATATATCTAAATATGTTTTTCTTTTTTTAGTTTCTTTTTTATCTTTGCCTTATGGATAAGTACAAGAGAGAATGTTACAAATAAAGAATCAATACATAAACTGGTATTAAGGAGGATTTAACATTCCTAGTTTGTTGCAGAACATAGCTCTTTATTTATCAGTTTGAAACCATGGAGGGCATATCAGCACCAAGGATAGGCATGGCAATGATGAAATGGTGTTAAATTCAATACAGATGTTGTCATGACAATGCTACCGTAGTACGTAACATTACTTTTTTCTTTCGTCACTGACTCTCTCACTATCCAGCTAATCATCTGTTGTTTATTTTGCTTGTTTATTTGTTTATTTTTGCATTACTGATACACTGCATTAAAACATTACACATGTTTTGTACGTTAAACACAAGCTACATAAGACCAGAGTTATAGCTATAATCACACCACAAAAGACCCCTTTTTGACTTCAATACTATACATCACTTTTCATTACTATTATTATATCAATTTCCAGCTTACTCCAACAATACATTCTAACTACCTATAATTTGGTAGGAGAATAAATTATTATAAATTTAGAACACTAAAGGCAATAGGGGTAGTGACTTAGTCTGCGACCACGTAATAACATAGTTTTATTTCTAGTACCAATACAAAGTGTAGTAGAACATACAAAAGTTACAGTCCAGCAGTAGAGACGATCCAAAAAACTACAATTACTAAAGAAACTTCATCGTGAAAGTAAAAGCTTTTACTTTCAATCAATACCAACCACTTAGAGACTATTTATAAGTCCTTTATGTTGTCTAAAAGACAGGTTAAAGTGGTTAAGTGAAAAACCTTCCGATTGTCAATGCGTGAACAGAATGAAGATCTTTTTCCAGGAATTGCAGCTTTAAAAGGTTTCTACATGTACTTCCTGGCTTTAAACCAACTTCGATGGTACCGCTACCTTCAGAGAATGGATGTTAAAAACCAACCCAGAAAGATCATCAAAATGACAGTAGAAGGAAAAAATCCAAGGGGACAACCACATAAAAGATGGATTGACAACATAAGGGAAGACCTTCGCATCCACAACTACTAGTACACAGCGCCAACACACACCCGGACAAAAGCACGTAGTAGTCTGCCATCAAGCCGTGACATCTACATTTGTATGTGCAAGGATGTCTGACCCTTGTGAGATGGGGAACAACGGATGATTAAAGGGATAGTGAGTTTGCCAGTGACGAAAGAAAAAAGTAATGTTACGTAGCATTGTCGTAACAACCTCTATATTCAATCTAACACCATTTCATCACTGCCATGCCCATCCTTGGTGCTGATATGCTCTCCGGCGTTTGAAACTGAGGAAGACAAATTTTATCCATTCAAGCACAAAACTGAAAGATGACGAAAGCACACTGTCTACATCATCAAGCCAGGTATTGGTCTCTATAGCAGCCCGTGATAAATATTTTTATATTGTTATCTAGAGAAAAACACATGGATATATGCATAAATCTGCAAAAATGGAGCAAATGTGCAACTTCTCTATAAACCTAGCAACCCTTGACATATTGATATTTTCATATTCTTTGTGAGAGATTTATACATCTACAAATATAGACTAAGCACTCTCCAAGCAAGTGACTCTCCACCAACAGAAAATGGGGCATACAATAAAACGGTCGCAATCATTCACTAAGTCCCTATAAGAACTGGGTACATGATATCCTTGCTCTTAATTTTATTCCATTTCTGGAAGCAGGAAACACGCTCTTAAGCATGCTTATTATTAAGAACGTGTTTCCTGCTTCCAGAAATGGAATAAAATCAAGAGCAAGGACATCATGTACCCAGTTCTTACCCAAGGGCATAAAAAAGAAACACAGCATGTGCTCTTTTTGCTGTGTGAAGAATGCAGTATAAAATCAAATCAAAATTAAAACAGTAACCGAAGCACCTAGAAACTTACGAAATGTATTATCAGGGAACATCAAAAGTTAAATGACGCACACATGCACCATATGACGTAGGCACACACACACACACACACTTCACTGCATTTCCTGTATTCTATACTACAGAAATTGCAGCAAAGTTTACGTCATCTTTCTTTGTACCATTTCCTTCAGAGGAACTTCGAAGACATTAAAGGCACATTAAGGATACATGCTTGAACCAGCTTAACTAACAGGAAATTATTTCTCCTTTAAAGAACAGACATACTACATACAGTACATATAAGGGAAAACCCGAGTGAAAATGCAGAGTTGGACGACCACACACTGTTTTATTGTCAGCGATCGAAAGAGACACTGGTCTCACAGAGTTTGTATTGGTGTCCGCCGTTGAAGGACAAAAAGTACTGGAATGAATATCAGATTCTAGTACTGTAAATGCATTTAAGTTCGTGTGGTTTTAATTTCGCCTTTGGGAGAAAATGCAGTGTTTGCGGTGGTTTTAAGACCGTGTCTGTGACAAAAGAAGTAGGTGGGAAAAGATGTCCGCGGTGGCTTTAAGTTTGCGACGATGAGCTTACCGCGAAAACCGCGAACATAAAACCACCACGAGCATTTCTGCATTTACAGTTATACGGCTGTAAGATGATGATGATGATGATGATGACATATAATGTACACATCTTATCTATCTATCAATTTACATCTATTTGGCAAATTAAAGGAACTTTTTTACTTTTTCTTGTAGACATGTACAATGATCAGTATACACCACGACTTAAGTCTTAGAATATTCAGTGACCAACTTAATTAGCCCACGGTACTTGTAGGGTACAAATGATGATGCAGAAGACTTGTCAATCATGATGAGGAAAGATAGTCTCAGAGGAAGTCATTAATGAGGTCCTGTAGGATTTAAAATGTATGATTTGTGATGCTGCATTGACTTATTAATAGAGCAAGTGGTAAGATTGTCATAGTGATTATCAAACACTTGAATTGGTATAAAGGGATCCGAAGTAAAGATATTTCATTGCTATCTCTCTCTGTATCTCCCTCCCTCCCTCTTTGTGTGTTTGACATGACCAAATGATATCCCTGTCAAATGTACCTTCCAGCATTGAAAATTGTACATTTGGCTTCTCTGGCACTTCAGCATGGTGACAACACCATTTCATGTGCACACATGGCAATGACATGGTCAATTTTCTGCACATCTGCAAGTGGCATTGTGGACTACTTAACTTAAAGTTTGTGGTGTGTTACGGCTAATGGTGTTTGTACCGGCTATATAGATACAGATACAGATTTGTGATATGATAAACCTAAGCTAACAGTTAATATCAGTTTTTTTCATGTCGATGTAACAGTACCACCAATGCAGTGCCTACTTGTAACATGAAAAGAAGCATTCTGACGAAATCATTACCACAGAATTTGAACAAACTTCTAAAACTAAAGTTGGTTTGCAAAAGTGGATTGCTAAAGCAGGTATTGGAAGGGAAAATTGCATCTGGCTTTCTGATTGCCCTTTAAATTTTATTTCAAGATCAACTTAGAAGTTGCTTTTTTTTTCAACCCTATTGGGTATGCCACCAAAAAAAACAACAGAAAACCTAACTGATTTCCATACCAAAGTTTACCATCTATGCACAAGAGTGAGAAAATTTTTATGTTAATTCTACCAAATAACAAGTCCCCAGAGCGACTCACTGTGACGCGACATGCTCGCTGGGATGAGCAATGTTTACGCACCAGATAAAACGCGTCAAGTGGCTTGGAAATTGTAAAAATAGAATGTAAGCCACACCCTAACCTAATTAGAGCTTCAGTGAGCAAGAATATATAAATAACTCGGGACACCTGTTTACATGTTATCTACTGTATACAGCTAATTTATAAGAATTTACTGTTTTAGGAAAGACTGTTCCGGATTTAGGAGTCAGCCAGTTTGAAATTGTGCTGTGAGTATCAGATCATATTTCTGTCCGTCTTAACATTATAACCTCCAGACTGCAATTCTGTTAAGATGCTGATAAATCCTTCTTAAGATTCACACTGTCTTACCTTTGTGGTATTTCTTCAAGCCTACATCTCAAGCATATTTTCTAGTTCTGTGCACCAAACTAAATACTGTAAATCTTGTTTCTTTCACTGTAACTTTTATTTATGTTCCCTGTTTTCACAGTCACCTCTGTACAGTGAACTTATCATCAATGTGAAAAAACCTGTTGTAATCATTTATGATTCCTTCACACATCCAATCTGTAAATCACTTGCCGCCACCGTGGAGTTAAAGTTCAATGAAAATGTCCATTTTCCTTACACCATGAAATTTTGCTACCGTGAAGTTAAAGTGAGTTTCTGTAATTGTGGAATTGCTAACAAATAATGGGTGTTTTACAGTGCATTGAATTTTGGTGGAAGCAACAATGAGTGATGCTTGTGTGTTTCTTTCTGTTACTTTTTTCAACAACGCTTCACAAAATTCCTACAAGATCATGTACTGCTAGTAGCCACATTCGGTGTGTTCTTTAAGTTTCAACCCCTTTTCTTGATTTTCATCTCAGGTAGTTTCCTTGTTTTACCTAACACATTGAACAAATTGATATTATGAAGAAATAAGTTCAACTTATTCCATGCTGATATGCATGAATACTGTTTCTAATACAAAGGAAAGGAGATGCTCTTAAAATCATTAATTTTGAATGAAAACTTTGTTAGCAGTTATGAATACTTTGTGTTTATCACTTTTCGTTGGTCAATATGAGGCTTCTTTCATTCATATCTCTTCTGTGTATGAATACTGTTTCATGCTCAAGAATGCTTCTGCTGTAGGCTCTTGCATGCATCCCTCGTAAACAACCAATTAAAACACTTAACGTTAAACTTAACATTTCCTGACGTCAACATGAGAGAGTTACCACCATGTGATTGTCTCACTTCCTAAGCACTCTGGGCGTTAAATGCCTCCATTAGGCCCCATTTTCCTTTTCTTCCAGTGAGAGTACTCAAAAACTCAAAGCTTTTTACGCAGACGTGCACAAGGCCATAGCAACAGAACTTCATGTTCCTTCCTTTGCATGACGAATATGCTTAATGTTTGGTTATCAAATCGCTCTATTTGAGCCCATTTTCTTTTTCTTTAGAATCACTCCAAGATGTGAATCGAAAGCCGCTTCAAACTCTCAAGATTCGTCATCACAGAATTTCTAAGAAAGAAAAATCATTTGGTGTCAAGGCATTGAAAGCTTTTGGTTTGTGCCTTCTCCTAAATGTGTAGAGATTTGATATTCGGAAACTCAGTCTTTTACGCATCAGCAACATTTATGACAAAAAATATTAAAGAAAATAAATCATAAACATTAAACACCTACAAGAATACAGGCTCTGCATTTTGAATCATTTTGATTCTGCAGAAAACAAACTTTAAGATGAAAATACGTGTACAACTACATTCTAGACATTAAAAAAGGCGTCATACTCTGCCTATATGTCTGAGGTCACCTGCTTTAACTTAAAATTTTTACCTACATTTGTGTAGCACATGTACTTGATTTTGATGCCAACACATTTCACCCACTATATAGAAAGCTGCATGAGGATTTATTAACACATTTATGACACGGAAGTCTACTCTGCGTACATGTAGTTTTTTAGTATATTACAGGAGGTTTAAAGGAGATCAGATGTAATACATAGCACTAGATATAATCCTGTCGTATATGCATGATTTTGTGTATCAGATTTATTTATATACATGTAAGGAGGCTTTAGAAAACCATCAATTTAACAAGTACCATTTATGACACAGAACAAGTGATCGTTAATGACTGTGCGAGCAGACCAATTTGAATTCGCTCCACTCTAACTACAATACAGCAAATACCTTGCGACTTAAACAAATCAAGGGTTGCACAATGTCTACAAAACACCAACACCAAATAAATTCATAAGCAAATTATGCCTCTTTTTAGAAATCATTTTGGTTATGGAATTTAAAACCCCTGTTGATTTGATTTGATTTGTTTTTTTTATAAAAAGCAGTATCCAGACAGGGGAAACGACTAAAAATAATTAACTTAAGGATTTGAAGAGAAGCTTGATTGGACTTTTTTTTAAATGTCATGAATGTTTGATATTTCTTGATTGGGTAGCCATTTTCGATGCTTTTTGATGTTCCCAAACTTTTCTCGAAATCTTCTGTGTCTCTACCAGAGAGACAGAAACCGGAAAAAACGTCATTTCCGACACTCCTCCAAAAATAGGGCCCTCCTACGATCATGTTGTACCCACATCGTGTCTTGCTGTGATGCTTCTTGAGTGAATCCCTCCCTCTTTGATCCAATCAAGTGTGGCAGTGTGACGTGGACTGCCCACACACAGGTAGATGGTAATTACGCTAACCCCATTAAGCCAACAGCCAATCCCCGTGCATCCCTCTAGCCCCCTGCAGCATTGAAAACCAACGGAGGCGTTGCGATGTGTATTTAAGACTGAACAACTTTCTCCGGCACAGAGCAGAGAAGACCGAGAGATGGCCGGGAGACTCCAGCAGTGCGAAGTCTGTGCATTGCTTCTACTGCTTGCTACGTTGACAGTCCTAGGTCTTCCTACCACCCAACAGAGAGTAAGTCCTTCAATGTTATTTCCTCAAAGGTACATGTTGTATTTCAAACGCTTAGGGATGTTACATGTGTCAATAAGATGATATCAAGGGGGTTAAAATCTTTTTAACCTCCTTGATGATATCTATGAGGATTTGAGTCTGTATGATCTTGTGCAACAAGCTTGTTCGTCAATTTTCACCTGTCAGATGTCCGTTTTTCTTTTCTATGTTGCCACTGAAGGTTTGACAAAGTCAAGGACTAGAATAGGCCACAAAGATTTATGATATGATAGGTACAGTAGTTACGAAATAATCTAACCATCCATTGTATGTCTGTGAAGCTAGTATATTACACCAATGGACGGTTATATCGGCTATAAAAAAGAAATACGATACAAATCAGTGTACAATTAATGGGTCATGCCTGTATACCAATTATGATAGATATTTTTTTTACCATATGTTCTTATAGAATTAGGAAATAGAAAGCAATAGTTTTAATTGTACACACATCTGCCATATCTTAAAAGAAGGGTGTGTATCTAAAAGTCAGAGACATTTCTATTTGGAGTTAGACTTCTTAGCTTCATCATCTTTGTACTTCTTGTTTCTCAGTAGTTTTCTTGACCATATCTAATAGGTGTAGTATATCTAGAGGCTGGATATTTTGCTCTTGTTATATTTGATACAGTAATACTGTACATTATCTGCATTGGAAGCAAACACAACAGAAAGGAACAATGTGTTCCATGGACTTATCTGTTAAACAGTCACTAACTGATGCTACGTGAACCTAAAAACTGTTAGTATTGGAGTCACATTTTTGGGTGACCCAATTTCCTTGAGATGCAGTTACTGTTACAGTGATAGCATCCATTCATGACAGTGTGATTTACATTACAATATGATTATTACAATGTAAATCTAATCTTGGTTTGTTGGGTTATATCATGCAGGGCTCGAAAAATACCACTCGCATGTGCAAGTTTGTGAACGTAAAATTGGGGCCGTGCACGTAATTTTAGGAAGACCCGCACTGTTGAAAGTTACCACCAGTAGAAATTTATCCTCTTTTCCTCACATAAATTTTCAAACTTAAGAAATAAAAACTTTCACAAATGCAGAATCGGTGCTCAAACAAATAACGTATACGGATTAAGCAAGCAAGATTTTGTATCCCTTGTGAACTTGTATCCAATACATTTTTATGAGTTTGGGAGACATTTAGTGGCCTTGAACCAAGCAATTTAAAAGCTGCCATCTTGGGGAATAGGGGCATCATACTACATGTACAGACATGCAGAAAGTTTGTTGTACATTTATGTAGTTTCTTTTTTATGCAAGCAATTTTTTTTCATCTGTACCAGTGCAAGTTGACACAAAAATGTATTTTGAGCCCTGATATGTCAGATACGTCCTGCAGTGCACATAACCTGGCCGAAAATTAGATTACTAAGTCAATTTACCTATCACGATCTTATTGGCTCGCATTGAAAAATCTTATTAGTGGATGAATAGACAGACATCAATGCCTTCTAATAATGTATTCTAATATCATTTTCTCAAATGGGTTTGATTTATGTCACAAATGAAGAGACCTTGTGCAACAGCAAGTGGCTTTCAAGATGTTACAAGATATCACTGCAACTACACTAGAGCTATGATGAAATTTCAAATGGCACTTTGAGTAAGAAATGAATGGCATTAGGTTTGTCAAGTTATTCTGTATAAATTATACAAAACCGATGCGGAATACCTCCAAAGCTGGTGTGTTTAGCTGGACGGTTATACCGTGTTGACGAATTCAAATTTTCAAAAAATCCAAACGGGAACCAGCCTTGACTAGGTCATTGGCAGATCTTATATACTTGTGGAGCCAGCGCATGTACATGTAATTCAGCATACATTTGTACATGTAGGACGTCACTTAAAGTGCTAGTGCCGTGCATATATATATATACTGTAAATGCATTTAAGTTTGCATGGTTTAGATTTTGCAGTAGGGAGAACATGGAGTGTTCGCTGTAGTTTTAACGTTTGAAACAATAGTAGCATCACAGTCATTGGTGGGCGAAAAGTTTTGCAGTGGTTTTAAGTTCCCGCTAAAGACTTCGCAAAAATAAAACCACCGCGAACATTTGTGCAGTTTACAGTATTCTCAGCAAGTGAAAATCAGTGAAATAAAAGGACGGGTAACGTCATAATATTCCCGAAAATGATTATACTATAATTTTGTATTTTCTTACTGCTATGCGATATTGCAGGAAATTTGACAACCACCGATGTCCATATTTGGGCAGATACAGAAATTAACCTTATTCCTTTTTCTTCGTGACCCTTAAGGTTTCCTTTAATCAAATCCACCTACCTGAAAAATTGTATTTTCTTTGCATAATTTCATCCTGTTTCTTAAGTGCCAAAGGCCATCCATGTCATCTAAGACAACAAATCCTTTGAAGCTGACGGCGTCATCTAACCCTTGTTTCATGTCCAGTATTGTATTGTACATTTGTATAGCCGGTATACACCGCTTTGGCATAACACGCTAACTTCACATGTGCAGGCCCCAAGCAATGGCAGGTTACATGTATGTGACATTCAACAACCTGTGCCTGTTACACCTAACCTTTGCAAGGATTAAAGCGAGGATGAGTGAGGATGCCCTTACTGTACTTGGTGACCATTGCATTTGTTCCACTTGAGATTACCATGATTTTTTATTCAATGAAACTTCACTAAATGCCATCCCCCATCCCCAAATATTGTAAGTTTAAGATAAAGTTTATTGATATAGCTCTGTTCCCAGAAATTGATGTAAATGAAACTGTTTTTTGTTTTTTTCAAGAACTCTAAATTAAGGGATTTGGGAAATAACACAATTCAATTGACATCAATTTCTGGGAACATATACAGTAGCTTTAGCACATTTTCGTAATAAATTCATACTTTGAGCATTTAAAAACCGTGCAAAAACGTGACATACAATGATTCCCTTAGTTTCCCGAGCCTACAAAAACCCCGGCGACGATTTTCAGTGAGTTCTCACATCACAACAATGTCATATTTTTGCATGATGGACGTCTTTATACATTGTGCTAGTGTTGTTTGAACTAATCACGTTTAGAAATGACTATTTAAAAATCTTATTTTTGCGCCCTAACGTTGCTTGGGTGCTTCCTTTAAGGTCTCATTCCTGTATTACTCCGAGTGGGTACCCTAAAAGAGTCCGTTGCCCAAAAAAATGAACGGCTGCATGTACGTGTGTCTATATCGGTGTAAAAATTCCCTTTAGCTAGCCCAGCTGATATCAAGCGTCAAACTGATGAAAGCTTGTTTGTAACGGAAGAAATTAACAGGTAAAGTTCGGCAGCTGCGCGTGAGGTCGGACGTCTACAGCCGGACATTGGCGGTAATTCGGTCGATCACTTTCAGCTGGAAAGTGCCTATCTAGGGGGTCTAGCTAAGTACCGTTTGTAATTGCCATAAAAAGGTATTGTATGCCAACTGGTAGTTGGCAATTTTTTCAAATGATCTAGGGTAGATGAGCTCAACAGAGAATGAATGACATTGGTGCATTTCCTATAGCTTCATTACGAACGCGCCCATGTAAAACACGTTTTATAACATGTAAGCCTATGGGGCGAAAAAACTCATGAATGAGACCTTAATGAACTGTACCACTGTGCCAATGGATATTTCCCAACAGCAGAACCATTGGCTCCTGGGACCCAGCCTGGGGCACGAGCCCAGCAGGGACCTAGTTGACGAACAGCTATGGGGACCAATCAGCCGCCACAACTACATCCTCCCTGTTAGAGTCACGCGGGGCTTCGGGGTAGGTACTTTCGACATTCGCTTCGCAATCTAGAAAAACCATGAGAAAAGGGAAACTAGAAATTACTGAATCCTTTGAACAAGGTATTTTTTGTTATAACAAAATTTGTGAGAATTTAAAAAAAAAAGAAGTTAAATGTTGGGCCGTGTAAAAGCATTTTCATACATTGTAAAATTTTTGTCTGGAGATTTTGAATTGGCTTGAGGGAGCAAGAAAACAAATTCAGCTCATTTTCGATTTCAGAATGCTTTCCACAGTTTTAGCAGCATATTCAAAACTCTGTACACTTGGTATTCAATTTAATGATTTATTAAAAGCTACTTCTGAAATCTGTAGCAAGAAAAGTTATCAAATAACATGTGTAAGTAAAATTTTGAGATAATTTTGTTATCCTTTCTTAGCTTTCTTTGCTTTACATTTTACTCTATGGTGTGTTGGCCAAGGGATTAACAGTCCCTGGCAAACCAAATAATTGGAAATGAAATTTTAAGATGATTTTGTTATCCTTTCTAACTTTCTTAGTTTCTTTTACACACAATCGATATGGCTTTACTATCTAATTTTACTCTATGATGTGTTGGCCAAGGGAAAACTTAACATGTCCCTGGTAGTGAAATTTTGAGATAGTTTTGTTATCCTTTCTAACTTTCTTAGTTTCTTTTACACACAATCGATATGGCTTTACCATGTAATTTTACTCTATGATGTGTTGGCCAAGGGAAGACTTAACATGTCCCTGGTAGTAAAATTTTGAGATAGTTTTGTTATCCTTTCTAACTTTCTTAGTTTCTTTTACACACAATCTATGGCTTTACCATCTAATTTTACTCTATGATGTGTTGGCCAAGGGAAAACTTAACATGTCCCTGGTAGTGAAATTTTTAGATAGTTTTGTTATCCTTTTTAACTTTCTTTGTTTCTTTTACACACAATCTATTGCTTTTTATTTTTTTTTTTATCATCTAATTTTACTCTTTGATGTATTGGCCAAGGGAAAACTTTTCAGTCCCTGGCAAACCTTCTCACGCCTTTGGGTACAGGGCCACAGCAGGGCCACCCGTAACTCCCGGCAACCATGGAACGACGCAGACGCTAACACGGACTCCGACACGACCCCCCACGAAATCCAGACGAGAGCGAATCCGTGGCAGAAGTATGGAAAGCTGTGGGTACACGGTGCGTCCAGACCAAACAAGCGAACCTCGGACAACGAAGATGGAACAAGCCCCTCGGGTGGAAGTTATCAAGATGACCTTGAAGTAGCGATAAGGTCAAACCCTTGGAATAAGTTTGCCAACATGTGGGTAAAGGGCCATGGCAAGCGGGGCGTTGACAACGACATAGACTCTGTGCTAACTCCAGCAGATCCCTCGAATTTCGATAAAAGAGGGACTGGGAATCCCTGGAATAAGTTTGCCAACATGTGGGTAAAGGGCCATGGCAAGCGGGGCGTTGACAACGACATAGACTCTGTGCTAATTCCAGCAGATCCCTCGAATTTCGATAAAAGACGGAATGGAAATCCCTGGAATGAATTTGCTAACCTGTGGGTGAAGGGCACGGGAAAGCGAGCTGCTGACACAGACAACGATTCTCGACTAGCTGAGCTTATAAACCTGTTGGCTGAGAAAAGAGGGGGAGGGAGCCCGTGGAATAGGTACGCTAACATGTGGGTTTCGGGCGCATCGCGACCACAAAATTATGATATCGCGCTCGAGGGTAGGTCAAACCCGTGGAACACCTTTTCCCAGTCTTGGGTGTCTGGGAAGGGGAAGCGTAGCCCATGGGGCAAGTTTGCCCATCTATGGGTGGAAGGTCAATCCAAGGACAAGAGGGGACAAAACCCATGGAATGATTTTGCCCATATGTGGGTTGGGGGTGCGTCGAAGCCAGGCAAGCGAGAGGATAGCGTACTAGAGGACCATGGGATTGATCTAAGAGCTAATCCGTGGAATGATTTTGCCCATATGTGGGTGGGGGGCAAGTCGAAGCCAGGAAAGCGTGAGAATGGGGAACTAGAGGACCATGACATTGATCTAAGAGCTAACCCCTGGAACGATTTTGCCCATATGTGGGTGGGGGGTAAATCAAAACTAGGCAAGCGAGAGGATAGCGAACTAGAAGAACATGAAATCAATCAAAGAGCTAATCCATGGAATGATTTTGCCCATATGTGGGTGGGGGGTAAGTCCAAGCCTGGCAAGCGAGAGGATAGCGAACTAGAGGACCATGGGATTGAACTAAGAGCTAACCCCTGGAACGATTTTGCCCATATGTGGGTGGGGGGTAAGTCAAAGCCAGGCAAGCGAGACCTAGAAGATGGAGAACTAGAGGACCATAAGATCGATCTAAGAGCTAACCCCTGGAATCAGTTTGCCCATATGTGGGTGGGGGGTAAGTCCAAGCCTGGTAAGCGGGAGGATAGCGAACTAGAGGACCATGAAATCAATCAAAGAGCTAATCCGTGGAATGATTTTGCCCATATGTGGGTGGGGGGTAAGTCAAAGCCACACAAACGAGATCTAGAGGATGGGGAACTAGAGGATCACAGTATCAATGTAAGAGCTAACCCCTGGAATGATTTTGCCCATATGTGGGTGGGGGGTAAGTCAAAGCCACACAAACGAGATCTAGAGGATGGGGAACTAGAGGATCACAGTATCAATGTAAGAGCTAACCCCTGGAATGATTTTGCCCATATGTGGGTGGGGGGTAAGTCCAAGCCTGGCAAGCGAGATCTAGAAGATGGAGCACTAGAAGACCATAAGATGGATCTAAGAGCTAACCCCTGGAATGATTTTGCCCATATGTGGGTGGGGGGTAAATCAAAGCCAGGCAAGCGAGAGGATAGCGAACTAGAGGACCATGAGATCAATCTAAGAGCTAATCCGTGGAATGATTTTGCCCATATGTGGGTGGGGGGTAAGTCAAAGCCTGGCAAGCGAGAGGATAGCCAACAAGAGGACCATGAGATCGATCTAAGAGCTAACCCCTGGAATCAGTTTGCACATATGTGGGTGGGGGGGAAGTCCAAGCCTGGCAAGCGAGAGGATAGCGAACTAGAGGACCATGAGATAGACCTAAGAGCTAACCCCTGGAATCAGTTTGCCCATATGTGGGTGGGGGGTAAGTCGAAGCCTGGAAAGAAGTCTGAAACTAGCAAGAATCAATCCGAGCAAAGCGACGGTCCTGAGAACAGTAGCCACGAAAATCAAAGTGAAGAGCTTGAGGGCAAAGATGTAGATGAAATAGCAAAGCACGGCGAGCCGCAAGTTGTTAGCAAGAAGAACAACCCTTGGAAAAACTATGGAAAAATGTGGGTGTCAGGGCAGGGGAAACGAAATACGGACGACGGCGACTCGGTTGAGGAGAGGTCATGGAACAAGCAGGCACAGTTGTGGACAAAAGGGATGAAAAAGGACCCGTCAATAGCAAGGGGAGGGAGCGAGGAGAAGGAAGGCGTTGAGACGCGTTCCGACCCCTGGGGCAAACACGCTCAGCTCTGGACGCAGGGTCAGTCCAGGCGACAGAAACGGAGCCTCGAGGTCAGTACGTAGCAGCATGTGCCGCCGGCGCGAAGTGCATGCTATCGTAGACGCATGCGGTAGAGGCAGTGGCATCAGTAGAGCATCCTATGTCCAACATAGCAAATTAGACTTTAAGTTGCATCATTTCATACAGACAAAAAGCATGTCGCACTTCAAGCTCCAGCATGGTCCAACATTATAGCAAATTACGTAGAAGCTTGGTAGCATAGTTGATAGAGTGTGCATGAAGACACTTGCAGTTCTAGAAGTAGCGGATAACATCAGCCTCTTGGTTTCATTGCTTTATAAAGATAAAGCTTGTAGACACATGTAGCACTAGAACGCCATCGTCGTTTTCTATTATTTACTGCATGCTTCAAGCATGCTACAATTGCAAGAGGCATGCAGATCACAGTTCAAATAGACTACTTAAAACATAGCCAACTAAGTTGTACAATATACGGTTGCTGAATGCAAACTTCCATCAACTTAATGTAAAAGCAACATATATATTCTGCAAATCTGTATTTTACATCTGTAAAGGATGCTGCTAAGGCAATTGTTCGGACTTATAATAATATGGGATATCTTTTTTTTTAATCCTGGATCTGAATTTGTGCCTTTTTTTATTCGCGACCAACTGAAAGAAATACAAATTGAAGTGTGAGTCGCAAGTTTTCAGTCTATGCTGTTCACAGACCAAGAAAAATATACTTGTGATTTAGACCCGATTTACACTTTTTCTGGACATACGACAACGACGTATGTACAGGGCATGAAGTAAGACTCGCTAGGCCGATTCACGCCAAAGACGTACGACTTTGTCGTAAGTCATTGTCTTACGTCCAGAAAATCTTCCGAGTGTGAATCGGGTTATCATAAATATAACAGCCTACAAGTAGTTATGCCACCTTAGCAAACCTCCTTGCAAAGTCACCTTGGAAGTGGTAATTCCACACTTTGTAATTCAATTTGTTGCATTGTTCAATACACTAAGTAAATATCATTCATGCATGATCAGTGCCCATGTTGCAAAAGTAATATGAAATTCCATCATTGTGGATTAATTTCAAGTGCAAATCATATCCTTGGCAGCATTGTTTAAAGCAGACGGTGCACTATTTTTCAAAATACATTGAAGTAAGAGAAAAATCTGATACCACTTAGTTCCAAGTCAGACATGGCAAATTAGATCATTGGTTGCATTCTTTGCTACAAAGAGTGCATGCTCTCCTGAGCTAATGGTGTAGAAATAAATGTAAAATCCCATGTCCAACATAGCAAATGGTATCCTTACATGTTATCTGTATCTGTATCTATATAGCCAGTACAACCGCCATTAGGCGTAACACACCAGCTTCGCAGTTACATTAGTACCTTCGCAGTTAGTTATGATACTAGGACTAGTAGTAGGAGGCAAGAAAGTACATACAGATCCCAAAGAGAACCTGTTTCTGTCATTAACTATTTCATAAAGCTGGTACAAGTATCTAAAATAACATGTGCTTCTATATATATATATATATAACAACTCAAAAAATTCTAGACAATGTTATTTTTTTTGCTACATAACTCAAGTGTAAAAAGCTTAAGATTGATTCCTTGTTTTTATTCACTTCAACGGTCAATTGTTTCTACAACAGTCATTTTAGTAACATAAAGTGACAATACATTTGCATGATGGAAGAACAGTGACCATTATAACTGTCACTGTTTTTAAACGTGCCATGTCCTTGGTGCTGAACTGTTGTCAACACAAAAGAGCCTGCTGGATACTGTACAATAAAGTCTTTCTGCTCTGTGGTTAGAATTGGCTGACTGACTTTAAAAGCTATTTCCCAAGTCTCAAATGAAATAACCACCTATTACTAAGCATTTCACGCACCTCAACATTTCAAATTACTTTCTTTTGCAATCAGGCAAAAGCAATAAAATCAGTTACAGTTGAAACAATTGTTACAGCAGTAACACAATGTAAGACAGCACAAAAGTCATGTCCCAGTGTGATGAATTTGGGGTGAGTGAACGTAAAACCAACCAGTAACATTGACACTTTAAAGTATTAAGAAGGATGCTTTCCTGTCTTATTTGTAGAACCGAGGAAATCAGGAAAAAATAAGATTATTTGCAGTTGAAACATCCGTAGTAACACAATACAAGACAGCATATTTTCCAGTGTTTGCGGTGAGAGGTTGTAGCAGACCTAAAACCACCGCATATTTTTACGATTTACAGTGTTGGGATTCCTCTATTTTTTCCAGAGCCGAGGACCCAGACGGCCATGGACCACGTGGACGAAGTTGTGGATCGGTGGAACAGGAAAGGGAGAGCGCGTCGCTCGAAGTGTCCGAGAAGACAGGAGGACAGGTGATGACTTCGGCTTCTGACAAAAGCACAGGTGAGAAACTAGGAGCATCTTAAAGGCCCTTCTTGCAAGATTTTTTAATGAGCCGTGGCAAAGTCGCATTGCATTTAGACTACTGCTAGCTACTTGAAAAAGCAATATGCTTCACCTAAATTGAGGATGACTGCTTTAGATTTTTTAAAGAAAATCTGAACATTTCCAATTGAAAAATATTCTTCAATTTTACACTGTTGAAAGCTGGAAGGTGCAGTAAGATGGTTTTATGTCTCAACGGTCAGATTGTCTGTGAGAAAAATCTTGACCGACTCTTTACCTTCATACAATATGTTAATGGTCAATTGGACCTTATCTAAAGAAATACTACTGTCACATTTCCAAACTGCTAGTTACTTTACAATTCATTTCTTACTACCTTGAAATATGACAGTGGCATAATACAGGTTTTGATTTTGCACACTACAAATATCATACCACATGGTTTTCACTGGCAGATAAAAAAAGATCTTTGGGTTTATCAAGTATTCAAAAGATGCTCTAACTTGTTTTCCAGATGACTGGACCAGATGACAACAGATGACCTGTGATGTAATGGAGAAAAGGATGACTGCAAATAACCCCCAGACCAAAGGAGATTCCCCTGAATCGAATACATTCCTAATATGTACAAAAAGACTATTTTCAAAACTATATCAGAGGCAAGCTCATGTACGTAAGGATCCTGTGCTTCAGAGGAAAGTTTCCTGGCCTTGAACGGGGAACGAGAAAAGCACAAAGACGTACAAGTCGTTGTAAGACTTTGCCTAGAAGTGAATGATGGAAAAAACTACAAACATGCCAGATGCAAAATCTGCAGGGAAAATAGGAAATAAACACTCACAAGAAGTTTTAAAGAATCTTATGCTTTTTTGTCTTTTTTTCAAACTGTGTTATTGATACATTTGTTCCAACTACATGAAGCAGTATGCTACCATTTATATGGGGTTGAAAGTATGAAATATTGGCTAAAATATGATAGGAGAAGCCTTTGATACTATAAATCGGCAAATCTTAATGCTTAAGAACTAAGACTTATAAAACTAGTGTCAATGCCACAGTGGCTTAATTCCAAATATTTTAAGAATTTTTGTGTGTTTTTAAGAACAAAATTTATGCTAGAGGCCACCTCCAATTTGTACAAAGAGTAGATTAGTACACCACTGTGTATACTGTGGCCTAAAACCTGTGACCTACAAATGTACTTGTCTTATATTTTAACTTCCCCCGGTAGTTTATACCTAGTACTCTTTCAGCTAGCAAAATCCCCGTGGTGCAAGCAGTAACGCAAACCTTGTGCTTTGCCATCTGGATCAAATTCCGTGGATCCTGGGGCCCGAGTTCAATCCTAGGGTCAGCTCAGCTCAGACATGTGGTGATGTAAAGCCGGCGGCCCTGTGTATGAGGGAGCTTCAGGCATTGGCCTCAAGCGTCAAACCTCTGCATGTAAAAGAACCCGACACACTTATCGAGAAGAGTAGGGGTGACCCGGTGTGCTTGGCCAAAAAACGTGAGCCGTGGCAAAGTGGCATTGCACCACCACTAGCTACTTGAAAAAGCATCATGCTTCACCTCAATTGAGGATGACTGCTTTACCTAAGGGTAAATACTGACAAAAACATGATGTACGTTTTCCAGCACTGTCCCTTGAGGCTAATTATCAGTAATGATTGCTGCTCTTCTAATGAAGTCTGGGAAAAGAAAGCGACTAGACTAGGTGCTAATGAGCATGATGATTACTTGCATCCTAAGGAGGACCCATGGGAATATCAGGTCAGTCAAAAATCTTTCCTTAGTCCCCAGATCTCTTTACTTTAGCCTGGGTCCATCATATTTCTACCGGGGGCTCCGACACTCATTACCCTAGCGAGTGTAGGAGCCCATGTAGAAATAGGATGGCACCCAGGCTAAGATCTATTGGGCCTGTACTGACAAAGCACAGAAACAACAGTTACATTTTAGTAGGACCATAAGAAACTTCAAATAACAGCTTTATATGCCTCTCATATCCTAAATTTGTGTATGTATTGAAATCCTTGGGCAAATCTGCTATGTGGTAATATGATTTCATTCAGCAATATACAAACACAAAATAAATTCTTTACTTTTATAACAGAAAACAAATTCTGTTTGAGGTACAGTACATGCACACACAAAAATGTACATGCTTCTTTCTTTTACTGATCAACAATTTGGCAAAGACAATATTATGTACATACACTGTCAGGAATATCATTAAGTTTATTACAAATTCTTGCCCGAATGCTAGTTGCAAACAACAAACATGATTAAATATTTTAGGAATAACTACAATAAGAAACATGAGACTACTTAAATTTCAAATGCTAATGTTTTAAATGTAAACTTCTTGGCTTTGACTTCTTGTTTTGGAAACACTCTGAGTAAATGGAAAATGAAAGGCTATTCTTTATTTTTCTGTAATGGGCTCTGTGATGTTTATAGGTCTGAGTGTAGTTTTCTTTTCAATCCGTATATAAGCATGGAGAAATTACTAATAGATAATTAGATGTGAGTGCTAAAGCCCCTATCTTATCCGTGGCACGTTGACAACCTCGCTGCGATCCAGTAATTTGGCAGTGCTCAACGAATTTCATTGTTAGAAAAAAAATATTTTTAAGCTTTGTGTTTTTTTGTTGTGTTTTTGGTCGTACTTGTCCGTTACGCATGATATTCCACACGTGTGGTTTTGAGAGACAAAACAGTCTCCTGGCCCCCAGGATTCAAACCCAAAACCGGGCAGCCAGATCACAGGCACGCATGCTTTAACCACTAGGCTAAAAGGTCTAGCCCAGTTAGACTGGTAAGTTGGAGGCGCTTGAACCCCACTGTTACAGTAACACAAATCTTATTATTGGGTGGGCCGAATACTCTCTCTTCGCAGCCAGGGGCTGAATTGCGAGGAGCGCACATTTGGCGGGGCTAGATCGCAAGGGTCTGTAGCGACTGCCATTCGGCGCGCAGGTGACCTCAATACGACAATTGCCCCATGTGCGGTCATAGGACTGTCGGTTTTGAACCACTCACACCGGGAAGGACCCCTACTCTTTTAGATAAGTGCGGTGGGCTCTTTAACATGCTCAAGGCGTGACTCTCCTCAAACACGGGACCTCCATTTAACGTCCTATCCGAGGGACGTCCCTAACCGAAGCTAAGTACTCATTTCCACCTGAGTGTAGTGAGGAAAGTCGTGTAAAGTGCCTTTCCTAAGGGCACAACGTCAACAGGACAAATCAGGGAACCCCGGATTTGAACTCAGTATCTCTGGGTTCTGGAGCCAAACATCCTGCTACTGCGCCACCGCGACGTCACTTAAATCCAGTCTAGGACACAGTGATGACGCCAACATGATGAGTAGGAGGTGGATACACCAATCAAATGATTGATGAAGCTTTTAGCGCTAACTTACCACAAACATGGCTTTAATGGTTAAATATAGCTCTCTCCGTCTGAAGAACATACAGCACTTATGATGTCCCTCGTCAACGGCTTAATGTTTTGTACATCGTACATCATAATTAAATGCTGACATCATAATACAACCATCCCCTAATTCACAAGAAAGGAAACAAAAAAATGCACTTTTTATGTCAATAAACTACCTTGTGCCAATTTTCTTCCATGTTTTTTTCTTCCAAAGCGTTTCTATTTTCATTCTCACCACTATCCGCACCCCCACAATCTTTTGTAGTCGTTCTCTAAGCATCTAACAATCTGAATCAAAGTTGAATCTTTCAAGTTAAAATCTCTTTTACAAGGCAACAAAAGAACAAAGTAGCTGAAAGAGTGAATCGTGATTAAAAGATGATGCCATTATTGCCCCATTATCATACACATCCTTTGATGAGCAAGCATAACGTGTCATAAAAGAGATCATTAAGTGTTAGAAAAGGACATGATGGCTTTGAAGCATCCTGGAACTGCATTTAAGAGTTTGGAGATCAAAAGGAACATATTGCAAGAACCAACTTGAGAAAGATGCCGCTACTTCAAAGATTATCAAGCAAAGAAACCTTAAGAAATATTCCGGGTCGGGACCCGTTATTGTTTATCCTTCAGGCAAAGAATCGTACTTAAACCGCTTGATGTGCAGGTGCAAAATGTATACGGTGACATGAAAACAGACAGGGAAAGTGAAACAACAAAAAAAGGAATATCAGAATTAAACCTTCACTCACTCACTCACTATCCGGTTTAACATCTTATGTTACCTTGTAAGCATATTATTATAGCTGCTATATTTGTGCATACTAACCATGGCATGTATTGGTATCGGTAACTAGAATATGGAATGAAATATACATTTTGTACCACTCCTAAGCCGTATCTGAAGAGCTTCAAACAATATTCAGTTGAAAGAACTTCCGAAATTAGCACATAATTGTTTGCCAGGAAGAGAGTCCTTTGTTTGCAGAAGTACACATGACTTAAAACAACTGACCTGAAGGATTTGTTATCAGGGACACTTCACAACGTAACAGATTATGAAATGGATGATTTTATAAGTCATATCTGAAGATACATATACATGCTTGGAGAGAAATATAGCTACTTCAAACAAGACTTACAAGATCAATTGAATTTACAAATAATCACATAATCGTGCTTCCTTTGGGGCAAAGAGTGCTTTGATCTGCAAGAACACTGGCTACCATAAAACACACAAGATGGTACAATTGTTGAAGAAATACTTTTAAAAATCTAATGCACCTTTTCAGCAGTAAGTCACATGGGCAGACATTTTTGATACGGTAAATCATGAAATATTCACAGCAGTTTTATTTTTACAGTTTTCATGACAACACGATTTATGCGTTTTTTTGCTACAGTATTGTTTCAATCGTAAATTTAAAACACAGCTAAAATCTTCTTTTTCACTCCTATGGCTAAATTAAATCCCTGCAAAAATATACAAATTTACAGTATGTCCCTCTGCACTTGTTAATTAGGAAGTAGCAGGTCCCAAATGACATAATGAGGATATAATCAGCACCATAAAGTTGTTGATGGCACCCAAACACTTGATGAACTGCTATACAGTTATTTCTTCATTCAACTTGCATCATGATACACACTTTCTAAAAGTACACACAAATTCTACAAGCATAATGAAATGAAATGTAATACTAATACAGTACACATGTATCATAAATGTATGTGTACAATTGCAGTATTGTATTGTGTACTACTACCAATTTGAAAGTACTGCACATTGTATGTGTACTACCACAGTACTGTAAGTGTTGTACTATCACAGTACTGTTTTAATTTGTACTGTTATGGTACTGTATATTTGCCAACAGGTTCTCTTTCCATTGCTGTTCAGCATTCAGTAATAACTACTGATATAGCTATGCCAGGCACCCTAACACTACCACATTTGCAAAAAAAAGGATAAATCTAAAGAGTTTTAAAAATTTACCATTTAATATTCAGTAATCCCTGAGGTATGCACACTTCAGATATTAAGGTGTTAGACAAGACATTCTTGAGAAGGCCTTGACCATTTTCTTTAATGTAGCAGAATAGTATTAGTAGGTATTAGATTACCTGTTTGATAATCTTGGCCCCATTTGGATCTTTGAGGTTCACAGCAATACTCTGAAAATAAAAGGTGAAAAGCACTTTTATTTCAAATACATGTAGGTAATATTCAAACGGGTATCATTCACTAATTGACTTTGAAAGCCCACGATCTATTTTTACAAACCTTAAGAAGAAAAAAGGTACTGTCGCTTTTAGAGCAATTAATCCTCTGGGTCCTGGGTTTGTTTGAATAACTATTAGTAGTACAGTCTTATAATTGTTCTTAGTAAGAAGAATGTTTGGGAGCACAACTGTTGTTGATTTTGTTGTTAAATCTGTAATTTCAAGCTTACAAAAATACAATGTCATGTAATAAAGTTCACATCTTTTTGACAAATGGGGGGAAATTTTACTCTCCAAGCAGAGGAATGGCTCCAGATGGTTTTTCATGTGTTTTAGGCGTTTTTGTCTGGCTTTCTATTTTGTCCCATTTTCTTTATGTCGGCAAGCCATTGACTAGTAGTAGTATAACAAGTATAGCTTGGTGACATTAAGAAAAAGGGACAAAATAGAAAGCCCGGCAGAAACACCTAAAAACACGTCAAAAAACAGCCAGAGCCATTGCTCTGCTTGGAGAGTAGGGAAATTTTTGTTTCTCCCATCAAGCAAAGCCCTCAGGTATTATGGTACCTTCTTGTTCCTGTTAACTGATAGAAAGTAGGCACTCTCTGTTCCACAGAAGGGTGGACCCCAGGACCGCGTGTCATCTCCTGTGTCTGTAAAAGAAAAAGACAAGACATTCAGAGATGGCAGACTTCACCCCCTTACCCAAACTGCTTAATGTGGCCCTTCCAGTCCCACAGACAAAATTTTTGATGGATGGAACCTACAAAATCAAAATTATTCTATATTTCACTCTTTGAGCACTTTTCCAACAGTCATTTTTGTAAAGGTCTTTGTACATCTTTTTATTATCCTCTCTCTTATGCTTTTTTTCATTTTCACATCCTGCAAAGATCATACAGGGTTATCAACTATGTCTACATTTTTAAACAGAGATGATCCTGAAAAAATGCAAAGAGGACTTAATACCAGTGAAAGCACCAAGCTTCTTGTTTGATGACAAAACTTTCAAGTGAAGCTTCAAAAGACCAAGGAGGTTGAAAAGATACAGAGTGAGCAGAGTTAGTCAAAACATTGAACTGTGACTTGCTAGGTCTAAAGACCACCTACCAACACTTTCGCCTAACTTGACAACCCACTATGAGTTGCAGACAGAGCAGTCTGCCTAACTAGTTAGACATTAAAAGGGTCATTGCCCTTCATGGTCTAGGAAAGTCTTGCAGTGGTTCTGTTTTGTGTTTTTGTAGGTTTTCAAAAGTAAAGGAACATCAAGCAGATTTCAATAATTTTTGACATGAGGGTGGGTTTTGTGTAATCTAAAGCTTTTGGAACCCTGGTGTTTTCTTTTGGTACTGCAACAGTTCATATCTCGAATTGTTGACAATTGTCTTTCCATCCACATGACATCTAAAACTGTACAATACATTAAAACATGTGGCTCATAAGGGTTTATTACTGACAGGAAAATGGAGGTATAGTGTTTGGTGTGTCTGTATGTGTGTGTGTCTGTCTGTCTGTGTGTGTGTGTGACTGTTTCCAGAAGTCAGCATAACTCAAGAACCTCTGGATAGATTACAATGATATTTGGTATGTGGGTAGGTCTTGGGAAGACAAACGACAAGGTCAATTTTGGGCCCCTTGGTATGTGACCTTGTTACATTTGTCTTATCATGACTCAAGGTGTAGAAGTCCAAGTTAGTGAATCAACCTGGTACTGGTATCAACCTTGGTAAATGGGTCACGTATATCTGATCCAGACTGGTCCCTGCACAGATTAGAGTGGAGTTCTTCATAAACTGTGAAAACCTGAGGGGTAACACGGAACAGCAGGCCCCTGACAGCTATGGCAGGACGATATGATGAAAGAGCAGGGTTCTCGCCAGGGCAGTTAAGCACTGTGATTTGGGCCCCTATGCTGTGTTTCAACAAGGACATTTATAATGTCCTTGGTTTCAATCAGCATATAGGTGGGGTGGCATTTCTGCTGTTTTGCAACAAAAATAAAATTTTGGTCATTAATGTATCCCTCAAAATGCAAGAAAATACTAGTGTTTCTGAGGATCATAAATTCCACAATCTTCAGGGCAAGGACCCCCCTATAGCTACAATACCCCTGCCTGCGGCCCTCACCCTAGCACCTTTAGCGCTCGCAAGGCGGCTTCACCACACTAAGATGACGGTAAGAACCCTGAAGAGGACTTGTAATACGCCTCAGTCAACCCGACCCACGTTATATAACTCTTCTAGGTTGTTGTATCACTTGTATAGCTATGGGCACATTGCAAAAATCTATGTCCGACCAAGATTTTTCAAACTTTACTTTTAATCGATAGGGCACTTGGTGGGTATATTTGGCACCCCATTCTCTACTGGTTACAGAGTTAGGCAGCAGGGAGAAGGTTAAGATTTTTAGTATAAGATAGCTATAGAATTTCAGATTCAACCTCTGTAGAGAGGTAGTAAGTATTGAGATTTTGCCGACAATCTACTTTATTCTATGTTGGGTATGACATTTGAGTTTTTTATCTTAGACTTATGACTGCATTCACTTATCATTGCTGTTTCCTACAAGTTGCATTCCTGCACATACATGTAGAAGTCATCAGTGCCAAGATGGATGTTTTAAAAAGATAATTAGCAGGAAATACAGATTGTGCCAACAATTTAGGAACAGGTGGGCATTCCTTATATCTATGTAATGTGATATTATAATAATAAGTCTGTCTATCTGCTACTTTTGACACACACACACTCACACGGACACATACACACTCACACACACATACACACACACACACGCACACACATACAGAGGCACAAACACACACACACACACATACACACACAGACATACACAGATACAAACACATACACACACACATATACACACACACATACACACACACACAGAGGCGAAAAAAAACACATACACATATAACATTCATGTATTCAGTTATCAAGCACACCTTACTTTTTGTTGTTCTCAGAAAGCACTTATCAATTAATGCAGGCGATATATTAGCCCAAGTCAATGTCTACAGTACAAAAATACATTCCTCATTTAGCAGTAATGCTGTACGGTATAAATGAAATGTCTGACAGACACCGAAACGTCAGCAGGTGAGATTACCTGGTTTTGTTAAAAGAAACTCCAAATATCCAGAATAACTGACAGTTACAAACTAAGTTCTCTACTACATCTTAACATGGAATATCTTACCTGGTCTCTCCACTTTAATGACCTCTGCTCCGAGGTCACCAAGGATCATAGTGGCAAAAGGCCCGGCCAAGACCCTGTGAACAGCCAAGAAAAGGTGTATGAGTCTTAACCTTAACTTAAAGGTAAAGGTAGTCCCATAGTCTTTTTGAGGCTGTAGGGGCAGCGGGTTGTTATCCACTGTGTCTAGGGCACAGTATTGAAAAGCAGAGCCCAACCCTCTCCTTCCACCACCTTTTACCTCCCCAACCGAAGACAAGTTTTTACCCATTTTACACCTGGGTGGAGTAAGGAAATCCGTGTAAAGTGCCTTTACAACATCGGTGCCATGTCAGGGGATTCAAACCCAGGACCTCTGGGTTCTGGGCCAAACACCCTAACCGTAATGCAAACAGGACTCCACTATGAGACTTAACTTTACAAACTCACTTTTGTACACTGATATCTTTATATAGCAAATGAGAGAGACTGCAACATCGTATGATGTCATGGGCTTCACTCAACAACACTAAGATCATCAAAAGTTCTTCTCTTAGCCTATTCATTAATGAAATACAATAATACCGGTGTCTCACAAGCTATACATGTAGAAATGGAGATGGGCACCATACAATAGACTAAAAGGTGTGGAAAGGCTTTTAACAGCATCTAACATTGTATTATCCTTAGTTTTGGACAGAAAAATACAGCTATTAAAGTATAACCTGAAAAAAAGAACAGAAGTCAAGATACTATTTATGCTGAAGTTGGGCACATTATACTGATTTTCCATAAGATATGCTCAATGCAGCAAATACATAAAATCTCAAGTCAATAGTATTGAGTGTTGAGTTGCAGAAACTAAAGCTAATGTATGCAACATTTCAGCATCAATCAACTTAAGACTAATAAAAGAGCTTACACTAGTTACAGAAAAAAAAGATGACATCACAAAGTCAAACGACTGTCTTAAAAGCCATCTTAAGAATGCGAGAAGAAACAGTAAAACAACCTACCAAGAAAATAACAAGTCCGAAAGTTCGGAAACTATAGCAGCACTCCATCACCCATCCAAGCACACCCTGTCTGGAAACGTCCAAAGGATTTACATCGTAAAAGAAAACCGCTGTCCAAGCAAATCCTGTCTCATGGAAAAGATCCAAATAAAAATACTCCAACTAATACTGGCAACATAAAGATAAAAAACCTGCGTCTTAAAACTAGACAAGCTTGAAACTTTGGCAGACTAGAAAAAAATGCTTGAAACTTTGGCAGACTAGAAAAAAATTTGACAATCTAGAAGATTAATGTAGAAGTCGAAGGGAAAACAGCTTTCCTCCTTGACTGACTACCCTGCGGTAAGCTGCTAGACTTGAACATCGTCCAAGAGGGTCTGGGTTTCGGCTTCTTAAAGGGACAATCCTGTCTCTACTCCGTATAGTTGCCTGGCAGCCTGATTTTGCGGTGGTCACAACTCCAAGTCTGGGTCAGACATAACAAAGATGACATCCTCCTATGATTACTGAACACACTCAGGCACTGTCTCAGAAGGTCTGCATTCACTCAAAAAGAAACCAAACTTATGATCAACTGAAGAAATTTTGGAAACTTAACTTTGATCATTCAGTCAAACCTGTACAAGTGACCACCTCTATATAAGGACCACCTGGCCAATGTGACCACTTTTGGTGGATAATTTTTCCCATTGACACAAGTGTTAAGACTTCTGTATAGTGACCACCGGTCCATATAGACCAGATTTTCTTGGTCCCCTGAGTGGTCTTCTTGAGCAGTTTTGACCTTATGGCTCTCTATTGTTAATTTACCAATTTTACATTTTGTATCATACATGATAGGAAGGCTGGCTTTTTCCTTACAATTTGGCATCCCATTTGCTATGATCATACATGCGCCAAACGTTGTTAATGTTTGGCACAAAAGATTATTGTACAGGAAAACAAGACGCAAACAGATCATCGTTTGGAGATGTAAGGCCTTTGGTCCTGCATATGGAGGCAGCTCAGTCACCAAACTTCTGCACATAAAAGAACCCAACACACTTATCAGGAAGAATAGGAGTGAACTGGTGTGAGTAACACTAGCTTTGTAAGGTCATCGACCCTTAGTACCTTGTGAACTTGAATGTAAGCAAATCCTAACTTGGATACTGGAATACTTTATTTCCCCCAAGTACTGTAAATGCAGAAATGTTCGCGGTGGTTTTACATTCACGGTTTTTGCAGAAACGTTTCACCGCGAATTTAAAACCAATAAGAACATTTTTGTCCAATACTGTAGCAGTATCTGACTATAGCGCTGCCGCAAACATAAAACCACCGCAAACACTCCATTTTCGCCTTAGCGCGAAATAAAAACCACACGAACTTAAATGCATTTACAGTATGGTGAAGCAAAGAATGTTACATGTGCTTGTCCCAACGTGGGGACATTATACTAAAGGCTCACGTCTTTTCTTACAAAAGTGGATGACCCAAGTTCACAACCACCTGTGTTTACACCGAACTTCCGCAACCCTCCCCGTCGGCATCACCAGAGATCTGGGCTGCGAGCCTGGCAGCCCGGCAAGATTTACACAAAGTCTCTGACCTTGTAAAAGACTGTGGGAGATTTACATAGCATGGGTCTGGTCACATCATACAATGTATCTAACCCATTTACTATTCTCCTAAGCAACCCACAGGCATTCCTAAAGCCAAGGTACAGACTAAACACAGGAGGACCTCTGGAAAATTTGCTACAGGGCTCGAAATTTATTTTTTTTAGGAATAGGTGCAATGGTGCACCTTAAACTTTTAGGTGCACAGAAAAAGATTTTGGTGCACATCAACATATTAAGATTAAATAGAATGTTATCAAACCATACAAAATGTAATTGCCAACCCTACTGCCTCTATAATTCTATGGCTCACTTCAAAATTTCAAACAAGTAGTACAACAAAGGTTTGCTTTTTCTGATTCTTAGATTTAAAGAATATTCTAAGCACTAGAATACAATAGTTACGCCATAGCCTACAAAAAATATCTAGGTGCACTCGTCTGGTGAACCCACGGTAAATGAATTGGGTGCACAGCTCCAATTTTGGGTGCACAAAGGTGCACATGCACCCAGTACTGAAAGTGCAGAAATGTTTGCGGTGGTTTTATCTTCGTGATTTTTGCGGTGAACTCTTCAGCGCGATGCAAAACTATTTGCCCACCTATAACTGTAGCGCTGACTATTGTTTCAAATGCGAATTTAAAACTTTAAAACCACGCAAACTTAAATGCGTTTACAGTATTTTGAGCCCTGTGCTGGGTCCAGATGCCCTTCTCATGTGGTTTGTCTGCAGCATTATTTGGAATAGTTGTGGGCAGGCCAAGAAACCGCAAAGCCTGAAGACATGCTGCTTCAGCCATCTCTATTTACATCTATCTAAAGCCGGGAAGGTCGGCCAAGGCTACTAGTATGTAATCTTCATCTGGTTTTGATTGATAGATGGCCAGAGAGAATTCAATCAAGTCAGTCAGTTTAGTAAGAAACTTGCTAACGCAGACACGACTAGCATCCACATGGTGGCCTTGCGGTTAGGGTTGTTGACTTAGAATCTAAAGGTTCTGGGTTCAAATCCCTATTAGTAGGTTCGAGTCTCCAGCAGCTCTAGATCGATATGCCATTGGGAAAGGCACTTAACACCTTTGTTCTCAATCAACTGAAGTGAAAATCGTTAGAAACATCCTCACGGATGGGGTGTAAAGCCAGGGGTCCCTTGTTTTGAGGAGAGACACACCTCAAGTGCATTTATCCATAAGAGTACTGGGGTCCATACCAGTGTGAGTGGATCAACCTTGTATCAATCTGGTCTTATATAGCTTGTACTTCACATACTGTTACAGTAACAGTGGGGTTCAAGCACCGGACCTTTTAGCCTAATGGTTAGAGTGTTGGGTTCATTGGCTGACAGCCCAGGTTCAGCACGGGTTTGAATCCCAGGAGCCGGGAGACTGTTCTAGCGGCCTCTTATGTTTCATGATCAGTGACAAAACTGGTGTGTTACAGACTTACAGCACTTAACAGTGTTTTGCCAATGCAAACAAACAAAAGAAGTACATGACTCATGAGATTTAGGCAGTTCCTTTCTTAGTTGGTAGCAATGGTAGCAAAAAGCTGCGTCAAACCTTGGAATTTAATTGCCTATTGTGAAGCAATGCAATATGCCTTACCTTGTCAGGTCTAACACCCTGATGCCACTCAGGGGTAGATCTGCTGCCACACTGCTGAAACATCCTGCAGAAACAAGAACATGGGAATGATATTAAATCATAACTGCACAAGTTTGAGCTCAATCCATTTTAACTTAATGAAAAGAGTCTATTTGCACTCTTCCCCTGGTCTGAAGACACCTAAGGACAGACAATATATACAGGTTCTGGGAACTATCTGCCAATGTGTTTCATCCAGGAAGGTCATCCTGGTTGAAGCTCAATTCTTCTTCCGGAAGGGACAAAAAATAAGAGTCCTGTGATTCGAGGAGGTACCTCTTTACGCAGATGGGTACCTACTGGCTGTATTTCCGATGAACAGTGGAGCATGGCATCCTAGCTAAGAAATGCAACCCTTTCCGGTGGAAGTTGAAAGTTGAGCATTACAACAGCTTTTAATCCAGGTATAGTCAGAGTCTAAGCTGGTGTGCTACGCCGAAGAGCGGTTATACCGACTATACAGCGAGATACAGATATAGAGTCACTATCTACTAGACCACACACCACACACACTCCCATGGAGTCCTTCAGCTGCAGGCTGCAGTGCTCCCTTATCATTGACCCCACTTGAGCGGTAGGATTGGCATGCGCCTACAGTTTGAAAGGAAACTGCTGGGGGGCTAGCCCTATTCCATATAAAGAGCACACAAAATTCAAAGAATCCTGATCTTTCTGGAATCAAAATTTCCTGTGGGTTGAAAATCTTTTTGACTGCGATGCTTTCAACTTTCCACACATCTCTGTATAAATGTTAACCCCTGTACATAAACTGTTGTATTCACTCGCACTTCACACACACACACACACACACATACACACACATATGTAGTGACAGACACACACAATATCTTTGAATGATGCACCTAGCCTACAAGTAATTGATGGCCATGAACTTGTCAAAAACACTGATACACGGAGGAAAAATTATCTGATTCAACGTCCAAGCCTTCTGCCCTTCAACTTGTTTATCTAACAGTTACCCCCCTCCCCTTTTGAACTTTGTCATCACTTCCTGAACTTTCACATTTGAAGCGTACATCAACCACGCACATCCAATGTCTTACATTTGTCGCTGAAATCTCTCTAAAAGCTACATATTGTAGACTTTGACATCATATATGACTTCTTGGCGTATTAGTGTGCTTTGAGTTGCAGGCAGAACTTTGCAACGCTAAGAAATCAAAGACACGCCAACTTAAAAAGCGCGCCAGATTTTCGGACATTTAAATTTTCATAGCTTCACAGTACAATAAAACTCGACACAACGATCGCATGCGTACAAAATTAAGATAAGAATGGTGATAAAGTCCTAGGAGTATATAGAATCGTCACGATTGGGTAGAAAAGAAGGGATAATGGCATACTTCTGGTTTGAAATCTGGGCAGGAGCAGACGATGTGCCATTTTCACAGCAGCAGACGCCATTTTGATGACGACATCAGAGGATGACGTCAGTACTGCAGTTCACATCGAACCAGATAGGGGGCGCCTACAACTAAAATTGCGCGTATACTTGATGAAAAAAATTGTTTTCCTCCGCTCGATTGATATTTTGAGTACGCATAAGCTTCACAGAAAATCACGACCTTGGAATCGATATACTTAAATATTTCTTGATATCATTTCGCGCCATACAGAGAAGTTTTGATGCTATTGTTTATTCAATATTCCCATGTTATAATATGGCCGGCCTTGCTAACCCGAAACCCAAAACTAATATTCTCAAATAAACAAAGGTCTTGGCGAAAATTAGACAGTTCTATTTTTACAGTGTCCGGATGGGGTTTTCTATTTGCAATCGTAACATTCATTTTATAAGGTCATTATGTCATCTCATTAATAATGTAAGATGCTATTACTAATATTACTTTGAGCACCTTTTTTCTCAGAGCTAACAATAGCTAATGCAAATGTAATTGGAGAGAAGTCATCAAACGTCACATTCATACAAGATAACAATTTGTATTCCAAAAATAGAAAATATTAGATACAAGAAAAATCATGTTCATGCATGGGAGAACGTAATATAAACTATACGTTACAAGTGAAACTTCAAACGCATTTGCAGATGAAATGCATTGTATATTATTAAGGATAAAATTTGGGAAACTCTCTTTTTACTTGCCAAACGGTAAGCCCAAAGCAAGAACCTTATTACACAAAGCCAGGTTGTAATACGTGAGCTTAGTGATTTAATATGCGCGACATCTCGGCCCATCCCCACATTGTCTAAGCTATTTATTCACCATGGCGACGGACGTATACAATATTCGGGTCAATGCACCCTGTCACACCTGTAGCCTCCCCAATATATTTCAATAAATATCAATAAAGATTATCATTACTTTGAGTTATTTTATCAAATATGTATTCATTCAATTGAACACAGTTTTTCTAAACAAGTTTTAATTTGTAAAGGTGGAAGGAATATTACGGAAGTAGACATTTTGACTGACAGGTGTACACAGCTGGCGGGGGGTAGGCTGATTCCTGGAACAGCCATTCCAAGATGGCGGAGAACGTGAAAGTTGCAGTGAGGGTTCGGCCTTTTATATCCTTTTTCTTTCGATTTTGGTAAGATTCTAGGGTCTAGAATTTGGTGTGTAAGTAGGAGATATCTTTGTACAGGCTATGTTCTTGTTTTGAAAGCGTAGGTAAACGTACAGGTGTTTAATCCGCCTTTGTTTACAGTGGTGACCGGTGTTATAAACATAGAACACCTGTTCGTAATTATATAACGTTACCTTCAACTATCGGTAATATTTGATCACAGCTTAGGTGATAGACTCTTTGTTGAGAGATATAAATAGAGAAAGAAACTGTTGGCAAGAACTTATTTTTGCTCCAAATGTTGTTTTTAATTATTGATGATAATGATTTTTGTGGCAAAAATCATGCCCCTCCCACTTCGATTGTAAAGACGTAAATAAACGTAACAAATCAAGTCATGTTGATTTTACGATGATCTGCTATTTTTATCATTCTAGGGGACCAGAAAGATCTGATTTGCATGTTTATTATTTTTGTTTATATCCCATGCATTATTACCAAACTCAGTACATAACTCAGATAATAAGGTAGAATTTTCTTTTTGCATGAGTTTATTTCCTTGTCTGATTTTGTGCCATTTTCACCTCTTGATTTTAACCCATGTATCCAAAACTTGTTTTTAAGTAAGAGAAAAGAATCCAGACTAATATAGAGTGACTACATTTTTATTTTAAAAGGAAACTGAATTTTTAACAATCTAACTTGTTGTTGTAATTGACATCATCTATTTTACTCAACAATAATTTTACTTACAGTAAGTTACAGTAGAGACACTGTGGGCCCTCACTGTAAAATAAATCCGACTTTTCTCTAGTTAACTTTTTAACCTTCTCCCTGCTGCCTAACTCTGTAACCAATGGGGAATTGGGTGCCAAACGGCTACTTAAGAGTGCTAAAGGTTAAAATCCCTGAACTAATCCTGACTGACCTCGGGCAGACCTTAACATTGTTCTTTTAAGGTATGCAGTTAATCAGTAAAATAGCTCAGACTTTGTGTTGGTGGAATAGCTTAGTCATGTATTTGAACAGTCCTTAATGTAAACAAGGCAAATAGGTTCTTGACTGCTGTGGTAAACATTACTAAGCACATCAGGAAACATTCAATTCACATTCAAATTGCGGCATCTCTGTGTTTACTGTAAGTTTTGGGTAAAGTGTTTTTGTTGTTATGTGGTTTGAAATTTATTTGCATTGTACTCAAATCAACCCTTTAGAGTCAACGAATCGTTCTATTGCCATGTAAATATGAGCTTGTTTGCACGCTTGTCACCTAGTGAGGTAAGCAATGTTAACTTTCATTGGAGCATGCTATGTTCTTGGGTTCAACAAGCAGTGCGAAATAGTTCCCTGTTTGGATAGGGCCAATACGTTGTCATTTTCAGAAGCCCAAGCCAACTTTTCACTGGCCCAAAATTTCAAACATTTTCTGGCTGTATTCAATCAATCAATGCTCTATGTAGAGACTGGAATATCTATAAGACCTACAAGATTGGCAACATAAAAAGATGTTACCATGGCGACGGTGGTTTCTGTTAACGTTTTCGTTTTTAGCCCACATGCAAATAAGGACCTCGCATAAATCATATCAGTCGATTACCTTCTCTACTAAAATAACACAAGTTGTCCAACGTATGAAAATCTTGATTTCACAAAAAAAGATATCGTAGCATTTCCTCATAAATCATGTAAATGAGGCCCTCTATGCAAGATTTGTGTCTAATAGTGGCCACATTTACTTAACTTCCAAATGGTGCAAAAATGAAATCCCCATCATTTACCACTATGGATTTAAAGAATTTTGTCATTAATTATGGAAATTAAGTATCAATTTGCATAATTGATATCTATCGATATTTCTCTCTTTCTCAGTTACATATGTCATGTTTTGAGAGTCCTATGATAGAATTCAGCTGATTTATTAACTGTCCTCATTAATTATGCAAATCAGATATTGATTTGCATAATTGGCATATGATTATGTAAATCATCACTTAAGCTATCTACACACCAAAAATTATGATGATTCGCCATCCCCTTCTTGCGTTATTCTCTTTCAAAGTTTGAGTCTAAATCAGCTCCTGCAGTTAAAAAAAAAGCCGCTAGGGGTCCAAATCTACAGGACATATTTTCCTAACAAAGAGCTATCCACCACTTAAAAATCATGACTATAGCATGTTCAGAAGACGAGATTTGAAAAGTGAAAGTTCCCCTGCAGTACCATAGAAAGTCGCTAGGGGGCCCAAAATCCAATCATTACAAGGTCTCCCACAGACCTACTTACCTACAAAATATGAAGACAATACATCCAGGCATTCTTGAGTTATCGTCCCATGGACTTTCACATTCCTGTACAATTTCTAGAATTCTTGCAATCTGCACACAATATAGTAAAAATTTGGCTCGCCCCTGAGGCGTCGCCAAAAACCATGCAAAGGAAAAAATGGCGATGGCTCGGTCGGGCAAGCGCACAACGACAAACGCTGGACCAATCAGACCTTGAGGCCCTTTGGCCATTGAACGTATTAAACCCGGTGTTCATAAAATTGCGAATTATGTATAATCATGTATTAAGATTTTTATGTGAGGTTTCTTTACCAAATTTTCCAGTGCCATGGCAAGAATGATCGTGTACTTGTACATGAAACTTGTTATAAAGCAGTCCTGAGAAGGAAAACATCTGTTACTCATTAATTATTGATAAAAAGCAAAGTTCACAGACTTTTTGTGTGTGCAAAGATCATATTACTAAGTGCTATTGGTTTGAATTTCAGTAATTGAGTGCTCTATTCATTTTCAACAGACTTCTTTATAATGGTTAATCCAATTACGGTGTTTGTCCAGTTTGTTTTGGTATGAAATGTAGTTTCTCAAATGTCATGTTGCAGATTTGCATGAATTATTCATTAAGGAGATTGTATTGATTGTAGTGTGGTAAGATAGATCTTGAGGTGATATGACCATCTTGAAATGAGATATTATCAGCAATATCCCTTTGAAAACATGAGAATATTCTAAAATAAAAATAATCAAAATGGTTGTATTTTTGTGCATTGCAGTGATATTGATGCAATGATGACTTGAACTAAAAGCAGGGATAGTGGAGGTATACTTAGATTGGTATTGTTACTGTAAGACCTTTTCTTTAATAAAATAACCACTCAAAGAACCTGAAGAAGATGGTAACTTGCAGTAGATGGTTGGTCACAATCAGTAGACAGGATACTTAAAGGCAGACTAAACTTAATTGTCTCCTCATTGTCTCCCGAGATGACATCATTGATGTCCTCGTTCAAGTTCAAGTTCAAACTTAATTTCGTAAAGCATACTGCATTATGTTAAATATACCACTAAGACCAGTTCTGACTGGTTTTACACTAGTCCATCATAGATTAGCGCTTTTTACAACATTTCAAATTGGTGGCCTGGTGCCCGTAATACTCGACGAGTCCAAAGACCGTGACGTCAGAATCCGTCAGAATCCGACTCGGCCCCAGAATCTGTTCTATAGAACACGCATCGATCGTAACAGTCGGATTCTGACGGATTCTGACGGATTCTGACGTCACGGTCTTTGGACTCGTCGAGTATTACGGGCACCAGGCCAC